>NC_035447.2:124268310-124581605 GCF_002127325.2 Helianthus annuus
TAATGAACATAGCAAGCATATGATATGAAAACATGAAAAACATGAAAGTAACAAGTAGGCACATGTGTTTCACCCCAAAATGTTTGAAAACAATAAAAGAGGGGGATTATGTACTCACTTGAGGGTGCTTAGAAGTCTTCAACAACAACCAAACAAAGCTAGAGGGATCACGGAATCAAACGGCACCCTATATAGAAAACTACATAAATAACCGGACCTAAATCAGGAGATTGGATAGTATGAGGTTTCGTAAACCAAACGAGTATTGGAACTCATATGATATGGTTAAACAAAGCCTACATACTAAAATGAAACCTAACCTAAGTGCTTACGACCCATTACGACCCGTTTAGGTAGCTTATGCTACTTTAACGCGTCGTTCGCGTGAAACGCGTTCGGACCGCTTAACTAGTCCTATGACAAGTAAAATATGCCTTAACATGTCTAATATAGTTACCTAATCAGTTTAGATGTCAAAATTTAGGTTACATATGCTTAAAATGAATTTATGCGTAAAAAGGGTATTTTGGTAATTTACCTAAGGCATAAGAACTACTTATCATACAACTACTTAAACGACGTGACCATAAGGTATAACCTCGGAAGGTTATCCCCTATACAACTATGGTCACCTAAAGTTTTTGGTCGGATCCTAATGATCGACCAAATGGGTCGGGTTCGAAAGTATAAGCGATTGATTAGATAGCTTACCTTTACGACCCTAAACAAGCACAAATCTAAAAGCGACGAGCTAAACATTCTAGAACATGTTTAGTAAAGTTAGAAAACATGTTTGGTATTAAAACAAACGGTTTTAGTACCCTAGAGTAGTTTGGTTACAAAATACGCGTGAAAACGTATTTTGGCCGAAACTACAACTCGTCACTGAGCCTAGATAACGTGGTAATCAGTAGGTATAGTTACTAGAGACTATAACCATCGTGATTACGCTCACGTTATGAAGTTCAAACGAACTTCGCGTTGACCATAAACTGGTCAATGCAGAAAGTCAAACACAGTTTGACTTTAATGCTAAAACGAATGAAAAACGCGAAAGAATACGTACAGAGGGTCCCCGCAAGATTGAATTCCAAGTATTTCTCAGGTATGAAGTGATAATCACTCCAACTTAGAGAAAATCTCAGAATTCAAGTGAGGAATGAATGAAATGAAGGTGGGTATTTATAGGAGAGCTAGAACCGTTAGGATCGTTTATCGGGAAACGAGCTTTGATCTAGACCCTCCACTTGGGCCCATGGTATTTCTAAACAATGGGGCAAAAGAAAACCATCAAATTTAGCCCATGGTATTGCAAAAATTGCATTAAAACCCCTGAATTCGACCCAGATTGCAAAATCTGAAGTTTCTGTCTGACAGGATCTCGCGCCTCGCGTAAGAATTAAGCTTGGCTTACGCGGGCCTCCTGGCCAACTTTGGCAGATTGCTAAAACAGGTCCCTGCACATCAGAAACTTGCATTTCGGCTCATTTTTGACACGTTTAAGCCCCGTTAACCTCATTTCAAGGCTCTAAAACGAAGTTAAAGTATAGGGAACTCAAAACATGCTCAAAAATATCTCAGATGTCGGTTCGTTTGGTCGTACGATCGCGTTATTCCCTTAATTACGACGGAATGCGCATAAGCGCGAAAAACGATCCAAATTGCGCGACGAATGGATTTTTCTTATGCCAAACACTAAAATAAAATATTTTAATGCTTACATAAATTTTTGGATGCCCGGAAGTATTCAGAATGTAAGATACGCGCGAAAATGCAAACTTATGCACTTTTTGACGCTTTTAGTCCCTGAATGACCAAAAAGTTTATTTTAGCACACCGAACACCTCAAAGCCTATTTCTAAGCCATGTAAAGGATATTTTGGGTATGTTTAACTTATGGTCAAGTTCCGGAATGTCCGTTACAGTTCAAATTGGCATACTTTCGTTGTTTGTCATATTTAGTCCCTGTAAGCGAATAGACTTGATTTCGGCATACCAAATCTTCCAAAACTTATTTCTAAGTTATGTAAAGGTTATTTAAGGTATGTTAAGCCTATGTCACTGTTCCGGAGTGTTTGTTGCATTAAACTGGTTACATTTATGCATCAGTGCGCATATAACCTTCCAGAAAGCGATTTAGAGCCCGAAATCGAACAAGAATTGATATGTGCAAATGATACACATGTTTATACAAATCCCAAGTATGAAATAAAATATTTTATTGGTTTGGTATTTGTTTGATGGCTGAAGTGACACAGATGTCACAGTCTCCCCTACTTCAGGAAATTTCGTCTCGAAATTTATTTAGAGGAAACTTGTGAGAGCTTGAAACATGAGGTTGAAAAGATCGAACAACACTGATTAGAGTCCTGAACTTCTAGTAACTTTAAATAACATCATGCTTGCAATGTGCGAGGGTCACTTATATACAAGTATATAAAGCGTTATTGGTGCTTCCACCGTACCTCTATTACATTGTTCACATTTTGTTATGGTTGCCACTATTGGTTCTTACACATAATAAGTCTTACCGCGGTTTCCGTGCACTGAATTTCATAATTATGTATGCATCCATAATTACGTAATTCCTTGCATAGTCACGTAGTGCATCTTATAATGTGTACGGGAGGAAAACAATGAACGAGCCGGTGATGATTGTGCTTAGACCACCATAGGGTCTTTTAATTAAATCAATGAATGATTTAAATAGACTACCAAGGAGTCTGTTCAGCTATATCACCATATGCCATTCTTAACCAGATTCTGAATCAATCTTTTGACTAGACCACTCAAAGGGTCTCTTTTGAATCATGGAATGGTACTATATAATCCAAGGGTCTTGAATATCACGTAGAAGCCCAATAAGGATTTAAGGTAGTACATTTTTGAATATCCTACTACGAATCCCTCATATGAAGATATGAAAGGTTCTACGAGGATTTGGATAATGAATATCCAGAGTATTCAAAAACACAAAAATGCATAAAAGAAAACACAAAGTGCATAAACACATAATCACATAATTGTTTAAGTTGATTTTAAATTTGTTATCATTTTGTTAATCTGTTCTGCTAACTGTGCACATGTATTTAAAGCACACTAGGAACCCATTCCGTGGATTTCATTTGGTACTTTAAACATTAACAAGAATCTAACTATGAAGATAGAAAGATCCTAAAGAGAAAATTCGTTTTCGATTGTAAGGAACCGAAATGTTCAAATTAAGGTACACAAGGAATCCAATTAAGGATTCTGATTTGAATGACAAATATCCACAAGGATCTAATTGTGAAGATAAAAAGATCCCATATGGATTTTAGGAATTGAAGATGTTTTGAAACCTTGCACTGGATGTGCTTAAGTCAAAACATGAAGTAAAAATTCTTATGAAGTTGAGATGCTAGATATGCCAAGGCGACATATGAAGCGGAATTTGAAGGTTAAGTCAATGTATGAGGAAAATACTTTGAAAACTATGCATGGACTTCTAATATGTGTTCAATGTTTTTGGAATACTTTTGAAAACATAAAGTAGGTGTATTAGGTAGGTATATTTATAAAAATGTTTTAAAATCATGCGAGATGAATTTTGAAATTATGTATAAGGTTTTTGAAAACATGAATGATGCTTTTGAAATCATGCACTTGATATAAGTAGTTATATTATATTAATAACATTTTGAAATCATGAAGGCTGTTTTTGAAAACATAGACAATGTTTTTTTTTTGAAATCATGGAGGTTGTTTTTGAAAATATAGACAATGTTTCTGAAATCATGCATATGATATGTTAAGTAAATACACTATATTAAAAACGTTTTTGAACTATATATAAAATGTTTTTGAAGTCATGAAGGTTGTTTTGAAAACTTATGTTATGCATGTTGAAAAATCAGAACGTAATGGGTATGAGATTTGAAAATACCCTTAGTTATCTAACCATGGATTCAAAGGCACAGATGCGCAAAAAGCACGATTACTCAAAATTTCGCTTTATTTCTTGTACTTTGTCTCATAGAATGAAACGAGTACTTAAAATTTTCAAGGAAATCAGGAGCGATCACTTGAAAGGGAGAACCACAAGAGTAGTTTGTAAAGAGCATATTTCCCTGATGTAGGTATCATAGGGAAATGCCATACACACATGTAACTACATTTGTATATCAGAATTGCGAACAACCACTTTTATTTATGAATAAAACATATTGTTTCACAATATAAGAAAACAAAAGAAACAAAGGCATAAGACAGCAACATCTTTTGCTCAGCCAAATGCTTATCCAAGGGTTGGATTTGCATTGACAATCTTCGGGCATTTGTTCCTGAAATGGCTCATCTCGCCACAGTTGTAGCAAGTACCAGACGGAAAACGAGCTTGAGTAGGGTTGACTTGGAGTTGGGTAGCAGCAAGATTTGCAACAGCTTTGTTCTGGATAGCAAAGCGGCATATGTTAATCAAATGTCCCAACCGTCCATAGTAGGTACATTTGGGGCATGGTATGAGGTTTGAATGATGACGGTTGCATCGTTTGCACCATGGGGCAGTTTCTATGTACGGCTTCCTAGCTGGTGGTGGTGCCACTTGGCTAGGTCCTGCTTGATTAGGTGTAACTGCTGCGGGTTTCCTTGAAGCCTTACGCTTCCTTGATTTTGGTGCAGGCCTGACTTCTGCTTCCTTTGGTGACTCTTGAGTGGCTCCATTTTTGAGACGAGACATGGCAATGCCTAGATCCACAGACTTCAGAATCACTTCGCCTATTTGCTGGGCAAATTTGGCTGTTTGCTCGGACATTTGACCATTGTTGAGAGGAAGAGACATTCTAGAAGAAAATGAAAGACATAGGAAGCAACAAATGAAATGTTATCGGATAAACAAAACAGAAAGGCAATGCATACGAATTGCGATCATTTGTTTGAAACCTAAGGCAAACAAATGAGACGGTGACAAATCAAAGCAAACGGGTCATAATAATGCATCGCTGAAGACATGCTCGCCTATAAGTGAACACTCACCCCAAGAGTTCCCAGGTAAGAGTGACTGGTCCGATACTGCGGATTTGTACGAACACTCTAGCCTTAGACAGAAAACTCAGAGTACAGGCATTCACCCTTCCAGTTTGCACGTGTTCACATTATAAGACCCAAACTTTGACGAGATTTGAAAACTTAGAGGGTTCAAAACCTAGTAATCAATCATCCTAGAACAGATGATTAGTTTTCAAAGCGGTTTTGAAATTTATGTTCTTGTTGTGGTTATCGCCTAAGGATAGGTGACAGTATTGTTTTATGACTAAACGCAAGTAAACTCGCGTTAGGGTCCTAGGAAGGTTATAGACTAGGTCAAAGCGTTACTAATAACCTAATTCCCTATAACCATGAGCTCTGATACCAACTTTTCTGTCACACCCCGACCACGTAAAACAACAAAACGTGGCGGAAACGTCGGGGAGTGTTGTAACAGAATCATTGTTTCATAACACATGGAAAATTGAAATGTTGTTTTATTGATTAAAAGAGTTACAATGTCTTAACAAACAAAGAAGTAAAACAAAATTTAACTAGTCTTGCATCTTTTATTGTCACTAAGGCCTCGTCCAATCCTATGTGAGCATGCATCAATATCATCATCAAATATCATCAACTATTGTACCTGAAACACATGTGAAAATACATCAGCATAAAAATGCCGGCGAGTACATAGGTTTTGTGAAAAATAGGATTCATGACTTAGGTTTTTAAAAAAAAATGTGTAATGAAAACTTGCCATGAATCCAGTTTAAGTGTTTGCTTTTATAAAACGTTTGAAAAGCGATAATAAGGTAGATGATATGTAAAAAAGTAATGTAAGGTTAAATGAATAACCAAGTAAAAATGAGTTTGTATAAAATAAGTTGCTTGTAAAACAATGTCTTATGAAAAAATATGTCTAAACTGAAATGATTTAAACAACGTTGCGATATGTAATATCATACAAACACTTATATATAGGAAGTACCAGCGGCGTATCCACCATGCTTGTATCATATTACACACGCCTCGTTACATAAATCACATTAAACAAAGTTCATGTTTAAACCAACCATCAAATGCTCTTGTATAAATCATTGTCAATGTTTAAAAGTCCAAAATGAAGACATGTAGTTATGTATGTGTAAAAAAAAGTTATGTATGGTAAGTAAAAATGAGACTACTTAAACCATAAGTAAAAATGAACCAAAACAAAGTATTTTGAGTAAATCAAAAAGTTATGTTTTGCAAAGTAAAAACATGTTTTAATGATACAAACATTTATGTGGTGAGTTAACACATACATCCAAGCCTTGAGACAACAGGATAACCTTAGAGTAAAGGTTATCAAAAAGAAATGTTTTCGGATTTGGTCATTCCATCCATCCAAACAAACCTAGGATTTTAGGAACGGGATTTGTCAAGTCCTATGGTACCACTACCTACTACCGAGCGGCATGATCGGTGTTAATGAATGTAATAAAGATCCGTTAAACAAACCAAATGTTATACCAATGTAAGCATGTTTTATGAAAATAATGTACCTAGTATGCTAAGTAAACATACAAGGTAGAGATGTAAAACAATGTGTCCATATGTTACTAGAACATATGCAACAGAGATGCAATGTAGAACAATGTGCTAGCATGCCAAGTAAACATACATAGCAAAAATATAATGAAATCATGTACTAATAGTGTACTAATGAACATAGCAAGTATATGATATGAAAACATGAAAAACATGAAAGTAACAAGTAGGCACATGTGTTTCACCCCAAAATGTTTGAAAAACAGTAAAAGAGGGGGACTATGTACTCACTTGAGGGTGCTTAGAAGTCTTGAACAACAATCAAGCAAAGCTAGAGGGATCACGGAATCAAACGGCACCCTATATAGATAACTACATAAATAACCAGACCTAGATCGGGAGATTGGATAGTATGAGGTTTCGTAAACCAAATGAGTATTGGAACTCATATGATATGGTTAAACAAAGCCTACATACTAAAATGAAACCTAACCTAAGTGCTTACGACCCGTTTAGGTAGCTTATGCTACTTTAACGCGTCGTTCGCGTGAAACGCGTTCGGACCGCTTAACTAGTCCTATGACAAGTAAAATATGCCTTAACATGTCTAATATAGTTACCTAATCAGTTTAGATGTCAAAATTTAGGTTACATATGCTTAAAATGCATTTATGCGTAAAAAGGGTATTTTGGTAATTTACCTAAGGCATAAGAACTACTTATCATACAACTACTTAAACGACGTGACCATAAGGTATAACCTCGGAAGGTTATTCCCTATACAACTATGGTCACCTAAAGTGTTTGGTCGGATCCTAGTGATCGACCAAATGGGTCGGGTTCGAAAGTATAAGCGATTGATTAGATCGCTTACCTTTACGACCCTAAACAAGCACAAATCTAAAAGCGACGAGCTAAACATGCTAGAACATGTTTAGTAAAGTTAGAAAACATGTTTGGTATTAAAACAAACGGTTTTAATACCCTAGAGTAGTTTGGTTACAAAATACGCGAGAAAACGCATTTTGGCCGAAACTACGACTCGTCACTGAGCCTAGATAACGTGGTAATCAGTAGGTATAGTTACTAGAGACTATAACCATCGTGATTACGCTCACGTTATGAAGTTCAAACGAACTTCGCGTTGACCATAAACTGGTCAATGCAGAAAGTCAAACGCATTTTGACTTTAACGCTAAAACGAATTAAAAACGCGAAACAATACTTACAGAGGGTCCCCGCAAGATTGAATTCCAAGTATTTCTCAGGTATGAAGTGATAATCACTCCAACTTAGAGAAAATCTCAGAATTCAAGTGAGAAATGAATGAAATGAAGGTGGGTATTTATAGGAGAGCTAGAACCGTTAGGATCGTTTATCGGGAAACGAGCTTCGATCTAGACCCTCCACTTGGGCCCATGGTATTGCTAAACAATGGGGCACAAGAAAACCATCAAATTTAGCCCATGGTATTGCAAAAATTGCATTAAAACCCCTGAATTCAACCTAGATTGCAAAATCTGAAGTTTCTGTCTGACAGGCTCTCGCACCCCGCGTAAGAATTAAGCTTGGCTTACGCGGGCCGCCTGGCCAACTTTGGCAGATTGTCAAAACAGGTCCCTGCACATCAGAAACTTGCATTTCGGCTCATTTTTGACACGTTTAAGCCCCGTTAACCTCATTTCAAGGCTCTAAAATGAAGTTAAAGTATAGGGAACTCAAAACATGCTCAAAAATATCTCGGATGTCGGTTCGCTTGGTCGTACGATCGCGTTATTCGCTTAATTACGGCGGAATGCGCATAAGCGCGAAAAACAATCCAAATTGCGCGACGAATGGATTTTTCTTATGCCAAACACTAAAATAAAATATTTTAATGCTTACATAAATTTTTGGATGTCCGGAAGTATTCAGAACGTAAGATATGCGCGAAAATGCAAACTTATGCACTTTTCGACGCTTTTAGTCCCTGAATGACCAAAAAGTTTATTTTAGCACACCGAACACCTCAAAGCCTATTTCTAAGCTATGTAATGGATATTTTGCGTATGTTTAACTTATGGTCAAGTTCCGGAATGTCCGTTACAGTTCAAATTGGCATACTTTCGCTGTTTGTCATATTTAGTCCCTGTAAGCGAATAGACTTGATTTCGGCATACCAAACATTCCAAAACTTATTTCTAAGTTATGTAAAGGTTATTTAAGGTATGTTAAGCCTATGTCACTATTCCGGAGTGTTTGTTGCATTAAACTGGTTACATTTATGCATCAGTGCGCATATCACCTTCCAGAAAGCAATTTAGAGCCCGAAATCGAACAAGAATTGATATGTGCAAATGATACACATGTTTATACAAATCCCAAGTATGAAATAAAATATTTTATTGGTTTGGTATTTGTTTGATGGCTGAAATGACACAGATGTCATATCTCTTGTCTTTTGAGCCTCTTCTCTCTCTCTTTTCTTTTTCCTGCATCGCGTGAATTTCTTTCATATCTTGGATATGTCGACGATGTTCTTCAGATTCAGCCGCTCTGATGCTTGCACCCATGAGTCTTTCTGCGTTTTCAGATGCCTTTTTCTTCTTTGGGGGCTCATCTTCAGCTGCTTGCTTTCCTTTTCTTTTTCCCTTCAAACGCTCTTCCTTTTCAGCAGCCTCTGCTTGAGCTTGTGCAGTTCTTTGTTGTTTTTCTCGAAGTGCCTCTCTGTATTTTCTGTAAGCTTCCTTCACTAATGGTAGCCTCTCTGCAGAATACATTGAGTCATGCAGCATTACCCATTCGTTTGTCTTGACTTCTGTGTACTGACGACTTGTTGGAACATGAAAAGTGTAGAGATCTCTATCGTTTGGCGGATTTTCATATTGGTCGTTGATCAGCATTTGGATAAATCTGGGATACATCACCCAAGTCGGCCCCCTAACATTCTCGATCATATAATTGAAGATCAGACCAGACAGGTTGAACTTATGATTTAAACACAGGTTTAACATTGCCGCTGACCATTCCAGGTTTAGGCCATCAAAACCGCCCTTACGATGAGCTAGGCTCATGGCAATTACATGAACTATAAATCTCCAATCTCTTGTAAGTCCATTCCTTTTTATCTCCTTCTTTTGACTGAAATCTCCTACATAACCCATGCCACGAAAACCATCAAGAATATCGTCCTTCCTCAAGCTGATCGGATCTTGAGCGTTATCTTTCAGCTTCAAAACCTTGCGAACCCTCTCTTCCGTTACAACTATCTTCTTGTTGCGGACGGTTGCGGATATTCCTCTGGCATTTTCGCTAGTTTCGGGTTTTGCAGTTTGCGTCTTGAATATGTATTCTGTAAACTTTAACTTCTGTTTCAACCGCGTAGCCGATTCTGCTTGATCTTACCCACCTTGCTGCGTCCTGGAAATCCTGTGGAACTTACTCGAGATTAATACTTTGATTGTGCTTTGACGTCTTATCCCAATCAATATTCTTCACCATCCTGGTTTGGACACGAGAAATGAGGCAAGTTAGACAATTTTCGAGATGAAACTATATTATTTACAATGTAATAATGTAAATAAGAATATATACAAGTATATAAGGTTAACTAAAAGATAATTTTAAATTAAAAAATATTTACAAATAAAGGAGTTAAATGGAATTTTAAAATAAATATTTTTAAAAAAATAATGAACAAAAGTCAATTTCGCTGATCAATCCAAGGGTTATCTTCGCCAATGAAAGTTATCGAGACCAATCTATTTCGTTGGCGACATCATCGAGTAACAAGAGTCTTCGCCGACAATATAGACAAGATCCCAATTTAATTTCGCTAATGGCCGTCGGCGAAGGTAGGTTCTGTTCTCGAAGCGATCGAGCAGCGAAGACACTTGTCTAGGCTGTTTTACCGGCGAAATAAACTATTTCGCCAGTTGCTCGAACTCGCGTTCGGGACTTTTGGAATTCCTAGTCTTAAGCTTATTTCGCCAGGTTCGCCGTGTTCATGCATAATTTCGCTATCATCATCGTTTTCTTCAAAAACCCTTGTTAAACCCTAGATATCACATACTGTTGATTAATCAACAATCACAGACCATTTTTGACATGATTCAGCATCTTGAAATTGTCAGCGAGATCGGTTTTAATCATTCATAATATACCCTAAACATTACTGATTCAGTATTTAAAGATTATGAACAAAGAAATCAAACATAAAGATTCAAACAATGAACTGTTAACCGAAGTCGATGAGTGCAGAGGATGCAAATGTCGATAAACTTCAACGATTACCTGATAATCTTGAGCGAAAATGAATCTTATGAGAGCTTATGAAAGGCTATACGGAATTAGAGAGAGAGAATGATGAAGATGTTTGAAAAATTTGAAAAGAAGGTTGGTTAATCGAGATATATAGTCGGTTAGGATGTCTGGCCCCGGCATCTTAATTTCGCCACCATTATATGATTTTCAAACCAATTTCAAAAACAAGTTTAAATTCACTTTCTCGAAAAACGTGCCCAATTTTGCTTAAAACTTTATAAATTATAAAGTATTTACAAAATTGATAAAATCTAGGCCATTTTGACTCCGAACTTCATTTTTAAACTTTTGGGAGGTTCCATTTTTGTACTGATATTCTTGATACTTTTGACGCTCGTCGACTTACCTGTAGAAGATCATATCGCAACACTTGTCAATTTCTTATTTATTATTATTATTATTTACTAACCAGGGCACAAGAACAACTGCCAGTATGTTTGTCCGCTTAAATCCATGCATCCTTCTTTCAACATGCCTTCGGAAAGCGCTTTTATCATGTTTTCGGTAATATTGACAAGTCTTCTACGGCCCCCACACAAGCTATTGAGAATAGAAACATTACGCCCGTGAGTCCCATATCAGGACATACCCCCGCGATCAAGGTATGCGCAAAGGTTTCTCATAACAAGTGAGTATATTGGTTTCATTCTTTTCAACGATAGAGCGGAGATCAGGTCAGTACTTTCGTACAGCAGAGATCCCGAGAACTACCGTGGGCTGAGACAGATAGTTTGGTGAACAGGTCAGTACTTTCGTACAGCAGAGAGACCAAACTAATCCATCTAAAGTTTTGGCCAATTTTGGCACTTATTATGAAGGGGTTTGGCCTTTTTTTAAAGGCACTTATTAAGAAAGGATATCATAGCGTCTAGGTCAGCATGTATCTGGATGCAGCAGAAGAACTATGATATCCCCGAATGAAACACCAATATAAAGACCCGAGATCTCAGACTTTGGCAATCTATCAACGCACGATTTAAGACCATTAAGTCATATGCCGCAACGTGTTACCCACTGTGATGCGTAATGCCTGGGAAAAGCCAGAATCCTTGTGTAGATGTTATGTTTTGCTCCCTAACAGCAGTTTACTCGTCGGTGTTGCTGAATCTACCGACACGTCGTTGCTTGGTACCCCGATTTCTTTTGTTTTTCTGTTTGAGCACACAATCAAGAGATTTAATGTAAACAACACTTCATTCACCAAAGAGCCAAAAGCTTGGCTAGTGCTACAATGCTTGGGCTTATATAAGACCTGACTTGCCAGCATAATTATAATTATGTTGGAATCTTAACTACACCAAGTCAGGCTTGCTAGTTTCATGAAATTACAAAATAAGCCCCTATATTATAAAATAAGCTACAAAATATTACAAAACTAATCCAGTACAAGTATGAACGATCTCAAAAGTTCCAACACACCTCGGATTGTGAAGTATTGATCGGAATTTTGTCAGATTTGGATCTGACGGAAGCAATTGGCGTACCTGGAGTCGGCAATTTAGAATCATAAGCTGAAGAACAAAAATCTGTATGGCTAGTCGACATTAAATGTCTTAAACCACTCAAGCGTTCCTCAGATCTGGACACCAACGCCTCCAATTGAGCTAATACCGATCCCGATCGACAACTAGATCCCAGCGACTCGTCTTCCCTTTTCTTTTCATGTTGTCGCATCCAGTTGAGCAGAGTTTCACGAAATTCAGCCGACTCAGCACGTTCTTCTTCCAACGATTCTTCCAACGAGTTCATCATGGATTTGAGTTCGGTAACATCGCTCTGTAATTGATTGATTTGAATGTCATGAGCATCGATTCTAGCACTTGTACATGTTTCCATGGTGAAAAAAAAAACAGATCGGAGCAATTGGAATTGAAGCGATAACAGAGAAATTGAAACGAAGACTGAAATTGAAACAGAATAGAGAAATTGATGAGTAGAGGTGAGGCAGGTCGAGCAGATCTGAAATGAATTGGATCTGATATCCAAATGTGACACAGATCCGAAAATTGAAGATAGATCTAAAATAGAGATGTAATCAATTGAAACCCTAGATAAATCTGCTTGAATCGGTGAACAATTGAAGGGATAGATCTGGTTGAATTTGTGATCGAACAGTGGTAGAGTAGAAGTAGCAGGTCGGACCAATGATAGGGAATTGATATTATTGAAGCTTAAAAGAGATAATAATGGTGGACATTATGAAGATGATCCAAAAGGATCTACAAGAAGAAGAAAATAACCACAAGTGGTCCCAGGGCTATGCCTTCTCATGCACATGGCAGTGAGCCTTAACAACTAACTAATTCTCTTCCTACTTTCTATAATGACTAATGCCTTATTTATAGAAGTAGTAATTACACTAACCCCCCTTCACAATTACAATATTAGTATGCAATTTATATCAAGTGCCTATCAATGTACCCTTTGTACACCTTACCAAACCCTCCGTTGCCTATCACAAAACTATCATTAAATTCATCGGTAGCTGCTTTCACATCTGTAAGTGCAAAATGTTGGCATCGAGCTGATGACCTGCCACCAATTGCACCGTTGTGTTTGAATCGTATTTGTAGACAGACAACTATAAAAACAAAAATGGTAACGAACACTAAGGCTCCACCAATTCCTCCGATTATCATGGTATATGGAGTTTTCTTGTTGTTCCCTTTTATGGCTATGCCTGTATTACTAACTTCTGGGTTTGGAGACTTCTATTCATGCTCAGCTTGAAGGCTTCCAAACCATTCAGATAAGCATCAAGATATAGTTCTGAGATGGGACTTGGTTGCGTCTCTAGCCACAAATCTCGCTTTTTTCCAATGCCATCTGGGTCATGGACAAAGACAATGTAATCCTTGACTACGGGATAAGCCCTATCTTGAGTCCAGTTGAATAGATCAGCCTCCGCGCTTAACAGTTTGATTATTAATGAAGATCCAGAAAACAACCTGACCTGTTTTGTTGTATTGTGGTATAATATTGTAAAAATAGAGCCTGAGCAAGTAATAAAACCCTGAATCAACAGGAAGCATCCAAGTCAGATTGTAAGTAGTATTTAACCCAGTTGCATCTCCGTATATGTAGTTAATTATTATCTTGATCCCATGACCGGTACATACCGGTATCGTCTTGAACGGATACTTGTCACCCACCCATGTTTAGCATGTAAATATTTTCAAGTGCCATGTAGTTATCAATCACGGATCCGCTAATCATCTCAACGTGTTTCGCTGTTGTAGCATTAAGAGTATAGATTTTGAGGCATTGAAACGACTTCAATACCACTGATGAAGGCATATGAGTTAGTTGAGGATGTATAGGTAAGGTCTAGGATTTGTGTATCGTTTACATGGATAATGAATTCTTTGACAGAGTAGGGAATTACCTGGGAAGAGCGTGTCTTTGCCAGAAACGAAGCAGCTAAGGAAGCGCTGAAGTTGGTTAAAAGAGAGTAGCCATTGGATGATACAGAGAAGAAAGATTCCTCAGTGTTGAGATCGCCATAGGTGGCAGGATAGAAATGTAAGCGGATGAATTTGGGGCCTTGTGTGACAGGAAATCTGTAGGTAATATTGGGATTCAATAATGTTTGCAGCGGAACTTAATGATAAACTTGGTTCGGTATTCATGATGAACAAGAATAGTATGTGCAGAAACAGTAATATGAACAAGGATAATTGGTGACTGTCGTTAGCGTCAATCAAAAACCTAAATAAGCTACGTAGATAGCGTAAGTAGGGTATCGTATCCACAGGGAATTTGTGGTCAGTATCGCGTTTTTAACTAAGAACTAAATTAACTAGATTGGGGGTCTTATGAATTTGATTGTAAAAACTAAAGAACTAATTAATATAGTTGTAATCAATACGAGAAAGAATAACCTCTACTCGGAATCCCAATTACCCGTTTAACATAAAAACCTGTTTACCGATTCAAAACACCACATAGACATGGCCTCGGAATTAATGAATTTGATTAGTTAGTAAACATAGTTTTTAAGATTCACTATGCAACTTAAAAAACCTGTTTGATTGTATCAACTACCCACCAATTTACTAACCTACTAACAACGCAAGAAAGTTGCCAATACGCTTAATAAACGACAAGTAATTCAAACACAAGAAACGTTTACCAATAATCCAACACAAGTGGTCAAGCTGTACCAGTTATAGGAATCCGTAAACAAAGTTTAATGCAAAACAACGTAAAAGTTCATCCGGGTAGAAGTCACGAGAGGCTTAGCCGCGCATGGTGATCTTCACAGCATCGGTTGTCATCCCGCGTTGATTAATCATCATCCACTAGCTTGAAAGATATGAAAAATAAATTTGTTCCTTTTTGTTATTGTATATCGGCTGCCGTATATATGAATGTCGGTCGACTTCGAATCCCCCCAATATATATATTTTTTGCGATCTCCTTTATTCACCAATTCTCCTTTTCTTTTGCACACAAGCACAAAGCATCTAACCCAATTCATTGGCCCCTCATTGCTTTATCTTCAGCCCATTAATGTGCATAAATTGTCGGCCCAACAATTAAATCCATAAACAATTGAAGTTGCCAAATTCATTCATCCACAGGTGTACGAATGATTAGAATGATGAAGATGTTAAAAAAACAAATCCCAATGTTTACTTTTTGCGGCTGCCCCCTTTATTCCTCGAGTCCACTGTCCCGCGGGTCGCGGAATCAAACGGCAAACCCTCCACGTGTGGCGGGTGAACAATCTTGGTTGCCATGTTATTTTCTTGGCCAACCCCTCCACGTGTGGCGGGGTGAACAATCTTGGTTGCCATGTTATTTTCTTGGCTGACATTTGACTCGAGTTGCTTCGACGGGTCATGGAAAATCTTTGAGCACGTGTCACGTGTCGCAGGAGCCACACGACTTGCTTTTCTTTTGTTTCTCATCCCGCATTACCTTGTCGACTCTGTTTTCAAACTCATTTTCCCTCGTTAACTTGTTTTAAGACCAGTTAATCACATAAACACCAATATAAAATAAGTATATAACACATGCGATTTAATCTATTTAACACACTAAAAACTAATACGATTTACTATATAATATTACACATTTTGACCCGACATCACATCCCCACACTTATCTTTTTTCGTCCCGAAAAAATTATCTGCAATGGAATCACAATCAGAACGTCGACATCTAATATGTTCGTTTAATTTATTAACAAATCAAACCACATGTTAACCAGGATTGCAGGTATTCGGCGACTTAAACCCAACCGCCAGCTTCTAAGCCCTTATTCACAATCCATTCAAGTTCAAGTAGTTATAGTTATCTATGGATCTCACACTCAAAAGACTACAACGCCACTTAATCCCGTTTCAAGCTTATGAGATTAAAAGATTTTTAAAACTACTGTCTTATATAAAAAAACCCTTATGTTATTGCGATTAAATTTTTGATGGATAGATGGATGATATTGTGAGCTTTACATGCTTTTGCATACGATCAGTTTAGCGGACATACCCCACACTAGTCACCATCCCCATGGTTAATGCCATAAACTTCACATATTTTTTTTTATAACTCCACCTAGAGGGTATGTACCGCATGAGTCGCTATCCCCGCGGCAATACCATAGGCTTCGTTTTTCTCTTTTTTTTCAACATATAACTCAAATGAATGGATGGAATATTTTTTTGGGTGCCACGTTGTTTCGGATTTGTTTCCACAAAAAGAAACAGGTGTGCCAATTTAATCGGAAAAACTTATAAGTTTTTTACTTATGACGTACCTTTTATACTATCCATAGTTTAAGTTTTGCCATAGCTCCTAAGGTGAAAACCCACAAGACTCCTAATTTAAGTTATTTTATATCGATATTAAGAAACCTTTCAACTGGCTGGGCCTACCCACATATCCTAAGTTAGACACGTGACCGATTGTTTATTTTCTCATCTATACTATATAATAAAATAAACCTGTTTTGAGACACTTGTCATTCTCTCATTTAATTGATAAAAATTATTAATAGTAGTACTACTACTACTACTACTACTAATAATAATAATAATAATAATAATAATAATAATAATAATAATAATAATAATAATAATAATAATAATAATATTTAATCTAAATTTATTTAAATTATAAAGGATCAATTTTGATCGATCCTGACGTTATAATCCATTGAATCATTATCCACAAATTTGGTGGTGCACCCAAATTCTCAGGTGGGTAGTTTGATATTATAACTGGCCCATTAACTAACTTAATTACTAAATACTCCAATAACCAATGGTATATAGTATAATAATGATAATAACTAATATTAATAAGTGTAGATTAATTAACGATAACAACAGAAAAAAACTATATAATAAAAAAAACATATGTGGTATACGTATCATTTATTATTTATTGGAGCTATATATATATATATATATATATATATATATTCATTTTGTTTTCCTGTCTCTCTCATACTTAATTAATTATAGATAGTCATTACATATAGATATTAATTAATAATATACTATTTTATTCCTATAAAATGTTCAAAGATATATAAAAATAATATGTTAACTTCTCATAAAATTATCTTTAGATTAACTACAAGAATTCATTTTATTATCAATATTCCTTATACATCAAAATGGTTAATTTAAATAACTATACAAGAATTCATTTTATTTTCAACATTTTTTATACATCAAAATGGTTAATTTAAATAACTATAAATTAGTCTAATCAAATTGTTGGAATCTGTACCAACATTTTATCACTCATACATTAAAATGGTTAATTTAAATATCTATAAATTAGTCGGATCAAATTGTTGGAATTTGCACCAACATTTTATCACTTAAATGACTGCTGATTTGCTTTTTGAACAACGTATCTTTTTTTCAAGAACCATCTCCGCAAGTACCCTATCCATCGCATATCAAGTATATCTTTAGTGTTTCCAAAGATATAACTTTTTTTAATTATTTGGTATATTAAATTATATTTATTCGACCCGTGTAATATATTAGGTATATAACTTTTTATATAGGGCATCCATTCCGCACGAAATGATAAGATCCATTCCGCACGAAATGGCAAACTCCATTTCGTGCTAAATGGCCTTATTAACATCCATTTCGTGCGAAATGGTTACATACACACATAAATTTAACTTTTACACGTTTAACCCTATAACAAGCTACTGACACGACCTAGACTGATGACATAGGCGATAGACATTATGTACCAACAAACTCCCCCTTGGATATTGCCGGAGTCTTCAGTCAGGCAATCTTCAGCACTTTCTTCACAGAGACTTGAATTTTTCTTCTCTCTGCTTCGGCTTTCTTTTCAACAAACTCTTCAGTCTTTCATTCTCCTTAGCCGCTTTTAGTTTTTCTTCAGCTTGCATCTTCATCCATTTACCTCCAAGCTCTTCATGTTCTTTTCTTTCTTTTTCAGCTTTCAGAGCTTCCTCTTTTTCAATCTTCCTCCACTTAGACGACCATGCATTTTCAGAATTGATTCCTTTCTGGAAACATATAGTTGCAACTTTCTGAAATTGTAAGGCTTGATCTTTATCTTCCTTCTTGTAGCCGATCTTGTTTACAAATAAACACTCGATATCTTTCGCTGAACAGTTCACAATCCACATTGGGTCATACAAACGAATGTGCCTGATTTCATTCTCCACTTTGTATGTGATCACTGCTTCAATTGACATGCAGCTGTAAACCCAACACAAGAACCCTTTGTGAAAATCCTGTTCCATTTTCGGCAACGGGATATTCTTTATCACCCTGGGCTTCTTTATCTGCAAGATCGTCTCTTCAACACCTGTTACTGGATCTATCCTCTTCACTTTCTTCGGATAGTGCGGCTTTCAGTGTTTGAAATCTTTGAACCTTCGAACTTCATTAATCCCCAAGTAGGCATATCACACTCTCTGACTGGATACGTTAATGTTCTGACCTTGGGTAGTTCTTCTGCGTCCCACCATGGCAAAGACATAATGTCTTGAATATACGCGAAATATTGAACCCCGAACTCTCTTCGGATTGCATACGCATTCACCTGTGGCAAATATCCTCAGCTAATTATGTCACCAAGTGAAACTTCTCTGTCTCTTTTGTAAAACTTCAACGGTCTTTTGAATTTCCTTTCAGTATCTTTTCTAAACCATTTCTTCCTTTCTTCACGACGTTCATCTTTCGACATTTCATCAAAACTTTTATTCTTCACACATTCTGCAACTTTCCTTCTTAACTCATCTTCATTCGCTTGACTGAAAAATTCTGCAAGTGTCGGAAAGTTAGAAGTATCAACATTCACATTCTCAGACTGTTCATCATCACTACAGTCTTCAACTTCAACTCTGTAGTAATTATCAGCATCTTCAATATATTTATACTGATACTCAGGCTGCTGATTGATGTTGAACTGATTTAGCTCCTCTTCAAAATCAAACTTGAAATTAATCTCTTCAATGTGCGTCATCTTGATGATCTTATCCAAAGTATAAGTATGCATGATTTCTCCTTCCTCTACGTTGTGTTAAAGACAAAGGATCAATCTTGTAACATGATCATCACTTTCATCAACATTCTTTGTATCATCAGGCTCCCCCTCACTTTCAGCATTCTCAGATTCTTCATTAGCATCATCATGAAGATAATCATCAACATTTTCTTTAGTAGACGCTTCAGTAACTTTGATGCCTGTAGAACCTTGATCATTATCATCATTGTCATCATCATCATGATCACTATTTGAAGAAAACACATCATCTGCATCATCTTTCATAATTTCTTCGTCATCAACTTCTTCTTCATCATCTTCCTCATCATCATTTTCTACATCATCAATTTCTACATCATCATCAAATACACCAGAAACCGAAGATATAGGACAAGGATTTTGAATAGGTGATTCAGGAACAATTGACGGAACGATTGACCTTTTAGTTACTTCAGAAACACCTTCAACTTGAACACCTTTACCCTTGTTCTTCATTTCTGCTGCAATCTCAGCCTTACATCGTGCTCTGACTTCTTCAAGCTCGATTTCTTCAAATCTTTGTTCAACAGGCTTTCCGATCAAATTCTCCAATACTTTATTCATCATATACATTTCATGCTCTTTCTTTGCGTTGTTGGCTTCCAATTCTTTGTTCTTTAGCTTGAAATATTCATTCTACTCATCTCTACGAGCCTTTTTCTCTTCTAACTCTACAATTCGAACTTTAAGAATATCAATATCAGCTTGATCAGCTTCAACTCTTTTCAACAAAGATGAGTTTTCAGCTTCAACAGTCTTGACACGCTTTTCAAGCTTCTTTTTCTCAACCAACACTTCATCCACTTTCTGTTGTAACTTCTTTACAAGCTCATCATTTACAAAACTAAAATCTCCAATTTCTTCAAGAGCTATGTTCTCAGGAACATGTGGAAAATCTTTGAAACCAGAAGATCCAGGAGTAGTTTGTACTGGTGGTTGTGTGGTTGGTGGTGTTTGTAAGATGTGTGGTGAAGTTATAACAGGTTGTTGTTGTAGTGGTGATGATGGTGGTTGTTGTGGTGGAGGTGATGGTGGTTGTTGTGGTGATAGTTGTTTAGGAGGTGATTGATGTGGTGAGGAGATGGTGGTTGTTGTGGTGATAGTTGTTTAGGAGGTGATTGATGTGGTGGTGGAGAATGTTGTTGTGGTTCAGACGGTGGTTATTGAGGTTCTGATGCAGGTTTCGATTTCAACTTGATTTTCAACTTTCGTACTACTGGAGATACAACACGTTTCCTTGCATTTGATTTCTTTCTACCTTCAGAAGGTGGTGTTTGAACTTCTTGAACATGCTCTGGTGATAGAACATACAAATCATCATCGTCATCTCCACTCCTCTTTCTCTTCTTCTGTTTTTCTTTATCAGAAATTACTTTTTTCCAACGTTCAGTTTCATCAACCTCTGAATCAGATGAACTCTTTCCTTCATCGTCACCTTCCTCACCAGCTGCTTTCTCAGTTTCCAAACCATAATCAATATCTTTCAACAGTTGTTCAGTCTCAGGAGATACTGGGTCTTGATCTCTTTCAGCATCCGCTTCAGTTTCATCTTCCTCTGGTTCATCGACTAGCATTGTCTCGACAACTTTCTTTTGACGTTTCTTTTTCCGTTGTGAAGATGAACCTTCTTCTGCTTGTACTTTCGGAGTTCTCTTACCTCCTCTTTTTTTCTTTTCTTTTACTTCTTTCAAAAACCACTCATTTCGGGTTTCTTTGAAATCTGCTAACTTTGCAAGTTCATCAGCTGCACTCTTTTCTTTAATTTCTTCATCATTTCTCCATTTCAGATGATTAACTGGATCTGGATGTTCGTAGTTTGCACTTTTAATGAATCCAAAGAATTCTGCCTTTGTTTTTGGTTATGGCCGATTTTTGTGATACTTGGATAATATGATCAACGTATCATTATCCATGTGATATAACGCCAATAAATCATTATCTTCATCTTTCACTAGATCCGGATAAGCATGATCAAGCATCATTTGCACAAATCTCGGATAAATCCAGGTTTTACTGCCTGATGTAATGTTTTCTTTCATGTAATGGAAAATGATTTTCGAAAAATTGTACTTTTTGTTCAGCACTAATGCAGTCACCATGCACATCTGGTAATCTCTCATCACATCATATCCACCCTTTCTATGACAAAGAGCGTAAATCACTGAATGAATGAAAAATTTGTAAGGCTTTGAGAAACATGCTTTTGAATAGTTTGCACTGTTCAGCGGACCATTATATCCCATCCTCAACATACATCCTTTAACCATTCTCTCTGGAAACTTCGTTGGTGAATTTTCATCATCCGTAAAATCAAACACTTCACAGACGAGTTTCTCTGTGATGACAATCTCTTTATCTTCACCATTTAAGCTAACAATCGAAGTTATCACTTTACTTTCTGCATCATACTTAGCATTCTTCCAGGTTCAATATGAGATTTGAAAACATTATGTTTATTTGTCAATGCCTTCTGGATAGGTAAACGCTTCATAAATTCCAGAATATCCTTGAATACGGCCATCTTTGGAAGCTTTTCATCATAAACACAACAAGTGTTATGTGATGGATCAAATTCGACAATCGAAGCCTGAAACATACAACCAAAACACAAGTTAAACACTTTGAACAATTTTCAACACAAAACATCATTCACACGAAATGGCTTTCAAGCGAAATGGTCATTTTCAAGTGATGTGATTTTCAAACGGATTGGTCAGTTCCAAACGAAATGGTCAGGTTCAAACAGTTTGACTTGCAAACGAAATGGTTTTCAAACGGAATGGTGTTTCAAGCGATATGCCCATTTCGTGCGAAATGATAACATTAATCAATGTGTCACTTCGTACGAATGACTTGTCATTTCGTTTGAAGTCTGTTTTTCATTTCGTTTGAACAGACATGATTTTACAAATGTCTTCAACCTGTTTTGATGATGAAATTGAAACCCTAGGTTTATTCTATAACAAATTCCGAGTACACTAATGTGTTTATTGTTCATTTTAGATCACATAATCATTCTAGATCTAAGTTCGGAGATCTGTTCTACCAAGTTCATATGAAATCGAGATGTCTAGATCAAATTGAAACCCTAGAACTGATCTACATCAGAATCCGATCACACTGAAATGATTTTCATTCAATTTGGTCCATTATTCAACCCTAAATCTAGATTCAAAGGTCTTGTTCATCGAAGTTCAACAGATCTAGGTCAAATCGACATCAAATCGTACCTTTCCCATGTTATAAGTTGAGCCAACCAACTTATAAACAGATTTCGAACAACAAATTAACAAGAATCAGGCTTAAAATTGATAAAAACTTCAAATCGCTTGAAAAACGCTCTGACAGGTATATTTGACGCGGAATGGAGAAGATGATGGTTTCAAACGATATGGGTCCCTTTATATAGACATGTCCATTTCGTACAAAATGGACAGTTGAGGCAGTGTGACATTTTCATGCGAAATGGGCATTTGAACCGATATGGCCATTTCGTACGAAATGGTCATTTCGTATGAAATTTCAATTTTTCAAAATTTTTCAAATTTTTATCTTTTTGATTATTTTTAACCTATTTACCATCACACCTAGTTAACTAAGTCCAAGTTAGTAACCCTGGTCAACTGTTTAGCCTGCCAAGTCCAAGTTAATGACCTTGGATGACCAATTTATGAACTTGCTGACTTTTTGAAACAGATTTAAGTTCAAATTAATGAACTTTTAAACTATTCGAGCAATTACCAACACCTTTTCACAAACTTTTGCTTATCCAACCCTCATGTTCCAACTTTGTTTAGCACTATGAGACTTTGATCATCAGATCCCCAACGTCCGTTGTCGAAAATAAGATGAAAAATCAAATCTTTTTGGATTTTGATAAACAATAAACTGTTTACACATATTTTTGGTGAGCGTGTTAGGGGATCATATCAGCTGTTGACAAGATACAAGTACCGTTAAGCTTTCATTTCATATTAAGCATTAAACAATTCACAGTGATTGCCGATATACTGATCCAATTTAAATTTTCACACAAACTTCAATCTGTTTAGGATACGAATTAGTGTTTTAAAGGCTTAACTTATACGCGTGTACCACCTCAGAATATACTCTCGTATCCAGACCACTATATTCAGTCTTACAGGTGAGTGTACACTAATGATATCTGTAATGGGGAATGCGAGGCCATGAGAGCTCAGGCTAGAACTTCCGTTCAATCAGAGAGATGATGGCTCGACTTTAGGTGGGTCCCCTTTGGGGATCTTCTTTTCAACAGCACATGATTAGCATTTTTCAATGTTTCATCATTTTTTATGCTGAGGGGAGGCTTTATGAATAAAGCAGTGCAGAGTATTATACGAGGACTAGGCTATTGCTTCCGCAAAATCAGAAGTCCTGGTATAATACCCCAGATATCATGACGTACAAAGACCTAGTATGTCAGAAATAGAGTCTTTCAAACAGGATTTCAGGGGTTACCTATATATCCGAGAGATGTTCCCCACGTATAAGCAAGTTGTGATTTATGTTTATATCCCAAACAAACTTACAAAATGTGTAAAAACCTATCGGCATATCATCAGCGAGACTGCTTAACACTTTTTAAACTATACATTTCTTTAGCGTACTGCAACTGACTAGCTGATGTACTATCATTTCCCCTTTTTACACAAACTCTTTTTTCACTTTTTCAAAGTTTTTGGATTTTGAAATTTTATCATGTTTTTGTATTTTTTGTAAACTTTCTCCCCCTAAAATCAAAAACATATTTTTGTGTTTTTTGGTTTTATCAAAAGCAGAAAATAAACTGTACAGAAACTTGACAACAAGACGCGGATCACTTCTGATCGCCGTCCTCCTCGGCTTCACACTCAACAACCCTCCCAGAAAACAAAATTTTTAACCCGTTTAATTTTAAAAGATAGTTAAATCTTCTTCTATCAAAGGGTTTTGTATAAAAATCAGCTCTCTGATCATCGGTGGGTATATGTTCAATTCGAATCAATTTCTTCTCGTAGCAATCACGGATGAAATGATGTCAAATTTCAATATGTTTCGTTTTAGAGTGATACACCGGATTTTTAGTTATGTTTATTGCTGCCTCATTGTCCACATAGATTGGCGTGTCCAAGAACTGCAAACCAAAGTCCCTCATTTGTTGTTGGATCCAAAGGATCTGAGAGCAACAGCTGGAGGCCGAAACGTATTCTGCCTCACACGTCGAGAGAGTGACTGTGGACTGTTTCTTGCACTGCCAAGTGACTAGTCGAGTTCCAAAGAACTGAAAGCCTGCAGTTGTGGATTTTGCATTCAATTTACAGCTCCTGAAGTCAGAGTCTGCATAACCTGTAAGAGAAAAGTCACCAGATTTAGGATACCACAAGCCGGTGCTTGGGCAACCTTTAAGATACCGTAAAATTCTTTTCACAATCATCATGTGTGACTGTCTCGGGCTAGACTGCTATCGGGCACATAGGCAAGTTGGATACATGATGTCCAGTCTTGACGCAGTCAGATACATTAATGATCCAATGATCGACCGATAGTACGTCTCATCCACTTTCTCTCCGCTTTCGTCCAGACAAATCCCCTGATTTTGAGCCAGGGGGTTGATGTTGGAGTTGATTCAGACTGGTTGAATTTGTCCAGTACATCATTTACGTATTTCGTCTGGTGTATGAAGATTCCTTCGGGCATTTGCTCAACTTGTAGCCCTAGGAAGAACTTCATCTCCCCCATCGAACTCATTTCAAACTTTTTCTTCATAACCTTCTTGAACTCTTTGCACAATTCATCATTCGTCGATCCGAAGATTATGTCGTCAACGTAAATCTGCACGATGAGTAGATGTCCTGCAACCTCTTTTGTAAACAAAGTGCTATCAACCATCCCTCTGATGAACCCGTTGGCCAACAGATGTAGGGAAAGCGTCTCGTACCAGGCTCTCGGGGCCTGGTGTAGTCCGTAAAGCGCTTTGTTGAGAAGATAGACCTTGTTTTTGTGCATTGGATCGGTAAACCCTGGTGGTTGTCTGACGTACACTTCTTCTTTGATTTTTCCGTAAAGGAATGTAGACTTGACATCTAATTGGTAAACCTTGAATCCTTTCCAAGACGCGAATGCCAGGAAGATTCTAATTGCCTCGAGTCGAGCAACGGGTGCATATACTTCTGTAAAGTCGATGCCTTGTTGCTGACTAAAACCTTGGACTACCAAACGTGCTTTGTTTCTCACAATGACCACTCTATCATCCCGTTTACACTTAAAGACCCACTTGGTCTTGATCAGCTTTTGACTTCTGGGAGATCCACCAATCTCCTCACTCCAAGTTTCTCAAACTGCAGTAGCTCCTCCTGGATTGCATTTACCCAGCTTTCCTTGGTCAATGCCTCTTTGTATGTTCTCGGCTCAACCTGCGAGATAAAACATTTCAATGAAAATTCTTCCTGTAAAGGAGCTACAGAAGAATAAAAACATGTAAGGGCTTTGTTGATTTGATCACGCGTTTTCACGCCACTGTGAAGATCTCCAATGATTTATTCTGAAGGATGATACGACAAAGTTCTCGGCATGACTGCGCCTGGCACGCTCACTTCCGATTGCAAGTTTGTGATATCCTGATCACTCGTGTGATCCACAGCTTCTGAAGTTGCAATATTTGGTTCCTCGTCAAAAATCGGATCGGGTTCTGATTCTGAGTCATCAGAATGATCAAATATTGGAGCTGGTTCTTTTGGAGTTTCGTGTGCAGTTCCACTTGGACCGGCCTCGTGATCATTAGTACCCACGGTGGGCTGAGAAACTACCAACGGTCTTGGCACTTGTTCTTGTGACATAGATTGCTGATGTTTGTATAATAATGCTAGTTCCTACTCACTTGGCTAAGTCGTCAATTGGAATGACTCCCAGAGTTTTTCGTAGTCAAACAACAATCTGCTTCCAGGAAGTTGTTTCGGAGTAGTAAACTTCTGACAATCAACATGCTGAACCTGAATAATCTTCCCCAAGCATGGAACAAATACTCTCTTCACTAGACTTGCATAACCTACAAAAAAAACCTTCGTTAACTTTTGCACCAAATTTACCATCTGGATTAATAAAAGTGCAAGGTGATCCAAAAGGTTCTAAGAATTTCAGATTTGGTTTATAGCGATGAAGTAATTCAAAGCAGGTTTTTGACGTGCTGTCGTAGTACACGCAAATTTAATCCAATTACTACTAAATAGTTAGTGGCATGTGGGTATCGAACACAGGGAGTTTGTGGAATGTGTGTTATTTAAAGGTTTGTCTAGGTTAACTAAAATTAAACTAAATGCAATGAAAATAAAATTCAAGAGTTGGTTTGATTGATTTGATTTTTAAAACTAAGATTACTATTCTAATTGCAAAATGAAAGTGTTGGTTTGTAAACAATTTAGAGACAAATGACCATCTTTAGTTTCCGGTTTGCTTCAACGTTTGTGCTATCATCCACTAGAAAGAACTACATAGACATAGTTCATGTGTAATTACTTGTTGTGATAAAAGGGAACGAAGTGCTCAGATTCCTAGAACGTGAGGTTGTTACCGGATGACCAATTAACCCTTACTCAATCCTAATTCTATCCATGATATCTCGATTGCCAACGGTACCAAGAACGTATGGTTTCAAACTAGAATAACAAAAGAATCAACAATTTACAAGCAAATAATCACACACCATAATAAACAAAACATAGATAAAGTTTACCATTCTAGAAATACGAAATCAAAGCACAACCGTCTCAAACAAACCTTCAACTAAAGATGACCACGATAAGTTTAGCCACTCATGGCTTGGACAATCATCATAACAAACGTCTTAATGTCATCACAATCAAAAACATAAAAACTATGATTCGAGATGTCTTCAAGCTCCCAAGAACAAGCAAAATCGTCTCCAAAATGATGTGTAACCGAATGGGAATGATTCAGTGTGAAAAGACACTATAAATCCACATTAAAAGGTGGAAGTTACACATTTACGCAGGTCAGCACCGTAAGCTATGGTGGCCACCGTAGCTTACGGTGGCTTGGAATGGCTAACGGTGGCTTTAAACTGTCATACGCTGACAAAAAGTGCCAGTCAGCGCCGTAAGCTACGGCCCTTGCCGTAGCCTACGGCAGGCTTCAACATGAAAACTTGTTTTCAGCATAACTTTTTCGTTTCAATTCCATTTTCTTCACCGTTTTCGTCTACGTTCTCGTAATTTCGTCCTCTATCATGCTATCCTCTTAATTCTTCAATTCCAGAAATTGATTTTTTCATTTATTCTCCGTGTTCCTTCCATTTTAAGCTCCCGTTTGTACCTGAAACACAAACAACCGTAGTTATCTAATTCTAGACAACTACCCGATTAAATGTAGGATTTTATTATCAATTATACCATTTAAGGGTTGTCCTACGGACTACCCGTCACATCCCCACACTTAACCGTTGCTTTCCCCAAGCAACTCATTCAAAACTATTTCAAACTACAAGCGATCATGATGCAAACCAAGCTAAAATGTATCATCCCTCTACTAACCTTTTATCATACCACAAGACACACCCCTCACAAAAACTCTCGGTGAAAAGTAATATTAGCACATTATGCTAAAACACTCAATGCATATGTGTGATTGTGCGACAATAAGCTTGTATAAAAATCAAGTTTCGTTCTATCAAATATTTTAGCATGCCTATGAATCAAAAGGACTTACAGGTTGTAACGTGTTGGGATTGAACCCTACCAAAGGAACAGATAATAAAAGTCAAAACTGGATCACAGCAGTAAATTCAGAATATGCAGATGTTTGGTTGCGAGTATCTCCCCTTGAAAGTGGTTTCAACATCTGCTGACCTCCTATCTGCTGATCATGCAATCTGCTGACCTACAACTGCTGACCAAGACAAAGTCTGATAGAAGAACTAAAGCTCTACTGCTCAATCTACTGCCTTGGTTCAAGCACTCTGTTGGGTTCACAGCAGTGGAAGGATGCAGCAGCAGTTTATGTTTAGTTTATGCATTGAAATGTAATATCAGTAGTTAGCATAGCAGTGTTTGTATTGATCAGAGGTTAGAGTTTGTTAGGAGGTTAGATGTCACTTTCATGGTGACGTCAGCTTTGATGCTCACTGGTTTGCAAGTGCCTATAAAGAGAACAGTACTCTGTACTGTTCTGTTCAGCTCATTCACCATCTTCTTTCTGCACGAACAAACACTGAGCTCAGGCTGAGGGGGAGTTTGCATATCATACACACATTGTAATCAGAGTTTAAAAATAAATTTAATCATTTGATTCAATGTTAAAAAATGTATGATTGATAGCATTTCTTCTGTTTGATTGTGAAAAGTTTGGTTCCATTAAATTCCGCTGCACTACTCTTTCATTTGTTCATCTAAATTCAAACACAAATCACAATTAATCCAAACTCAGATCCTAACAATTGGTATAAGAGCGAGGACAGTCAAACTTGATCTAACAATCATTTTGACGTAAATAGTTCAGCTCGAAATTGTTGATACTGATCGTTTGTTCGTTGTGTTGAAAAACAGAGTAATGTTTAATCACCGATAAAGTTGATTAATCAGTACCTGTAAAACAACCGGAAAGATGTCGCAATCACAAGATGATAAAAATAACATTGGCTCTTTGTTTAAACCACCTATGCTGAAAAGAAATGAGTACAACATCTGGGAGCGAAGGATGCGTCACATCCTCGCTCAACAAAACACTGGATGTTGGAGGTCTGTCATTTTCGGTCCTCATGTTCCTATGGTGCCAAGCGCAGAGGATGCCAAAAAATCCGTTCCTAAACCAACTGAAAATTACACCAAATTGGATTTTCAGAAGTTTGAACTGGATGCCAAAGCGTTTAGCATCATAGCCTCTGCACTCCCCAACGAAATCTATGCTGGACTGTTACATTGTGACAGTGCAAAAGAATTGTGGGAAGCATTGAAGGAACAGTTCGGAGGAACAGAGGAGGTTATCGAAAACAATAGGGAAATTCTGAATCAGCAGTATGAAACGTTTTGTCACATCAAAGGGGAATCAATAACCCAACAATTTGAACGTTTCAGTTGTCTCATCAGTGAGCTAAGGCTTGTTAAGGTTACATTTCCAAATGCAACCCAAAATAGCAGGTTCCTTAGATCATTGCTAGAAAAATGGGACACAATTGTTTTTGTCACCAGGAATTCAGCTGAATTCAAAGATCTGACCCTGACCCAACTCCATGGTAGACTCCTGACCTTTGAAAGGGAGTTGAACCAAAAAAGGAGGTTGCAAGAGTCTGGTAAAGTTGCTGATGACTATTCATTCGGCAGCACAGCTCTGTTTGGTCAGGAAGAATCTGGCAGTAGTAGTAAGGATCAGAGTTATGATCATTTTATTGACATAACAGCTGGGGGTAACTTCGTCAACTCTGATTCTCACTCTACAAATTATGCTTTCACAGCAAATACTGAAAACCAGATGTCAGATAATTTGTGATTTGAGCTGAATGATTTGCAACATTTTGATCCCACTGACTTAGAGGAGATGGACATCTTGCATCAGTTGGCCTTGCTTAGTGTAAGAACAAGCAAGTTCTACAAAAGAACAGGGAGAAAATTTCCAGGGCTTCATGGAAATTTAAGGATGGGGTTGGATAAATCGAAAATCAAGTGTTACAAGTGTAGTAGGCTAGGTCACTTTGCTAGAGAATGTAGGAGTCAAACAAACTACTGGTCCCATAATAACTCACCCTAGCACAAATCCTAGACCACAACAACAAAACACTGTGCACTATAACCAATATGCCCCTGCAGCACATGTTAACACTGCTCATTATGCTGCAACCCCTGTGCCAGTGCATTATGTTCAAACCACTGTTCCACAAATTCAGTATGTTCAAGCCCCTGTCCCTCAGGCACAAGTGCAACCTGCTGCACCTCAAACAGCTGCTCCAACTGTGACACAACCAGATCAACAAAGCTTTTTCACACAAGGCTTTGTTGATTGGAGTAGCATGCCTGAAGAGCTTGGTGATGAAAATTTTGCTCTATATGCTTCTAATGATGCTTTTAATGATGAATTCTGTTTGATGGCATCAGAGTCAATACCAGAAGGGGATGAAGCTGAAGGTGAACAGCTAAGTGCTGAAACAGTGGATGAAGTTGCTGAAGCAGTGGTTACTGCAGTTGCTGGTGAACTACTGCTGGAAGAAAATTCAGAAACCCTGATTGAACCACTGACCGACCCTTGGTCCAAAGAAGACAAAGAGAAAGAAGAGCCGAAGAAAGCTGGTGATGAAGAAGAGAGAGCCGATGAAGAAGATAATCATCAATGTGATTGTGCCATGATGGCTGCTGCTAAGGTATCACCTCAAGTTCTTGAAAAACTGTGTTCAGACAACTGTATTATTGCATTTGCTAACATTAAAGAGGTGAATGAAAACCTTAGAGATGAAATCTTGTCTGATGAGGTCAAATTTGAAAAGTCATTGAAAGAACTTAGAAACAAATTGGCTGAAAAAGATAAAGAGATCAGCAGTTTGAAAGAAGAACAAAGCATAACCAAAACTCAACTCCAAACTATGGTAGAAAAATACCAAGTTTGCAAAAAGGAGTTAGAGTCTACCCAGATCACCTGTGAAAGGTGGGTGGAGTCTTGCAAAGGGTATGAGGTTATGCTTGAGAAACAGCTTAAAAGCAATGTTAAGTTTGGTATAGGTCATAGAAAATATGATGACATTGCAAGCACTGCTGCAATGCAAGCTGTTTCTTCTGAAATCATACCAACCAACAAAAATGGCCAAGAGGTTAAAATAACCGACAAACTTGGTAACAAAATTACTCTGGAAAGATCTGTGGGATCCTCAACTTTTGAGGAAATTGAGAAATACCAATTTAAACCCACATGGTCTGATGAGTGTGATATCCTTGAAAATTTCAAACCAATGGATTTCACAACCACTGATGGTGTAAAAGCTCCAAAAGCAAGAGTCATTCCTATCAAAGATATCCCAACAGAGGTTCAAAACTCTGTTGCAAAGGAATCTGAGAAAAGAAAGAAAAGAGAAAAGATCAAAAACTTGTTTTGTGAATTCTGTGAAAAGAAGAATCATCTAACAAAAGATTGTTTTCATCTAAAAGCATATGATATAAACAAAACAAGCAATATTTCACCTGCTGCAAGCTGCACCATCTGTGGTAAAAATAACCACAAAACTAAGGAATGTGTGTATCTCAAAAACTTTGATGAAAAGAAGAAAGAGTACACTGCAAAAACATCCTTAAGTTCATCAGCATCATCTGTTAAGTTCACCAAGAAACAACCACTGTTCATCCCTGTCCAAACTGCTGTCACAAAACAGCTGAACCAAACATCTGTTCAAAGGGATGTACAGGTGACAGATGCACCTCCAGCCAATCAATTCAGAAAAGGCAAGGAAAAAGCATCATACCAAAGGATTCCACACATTTATGAGACTTACAAAACGCCCTCTAAACCAAAAGTGAACAGGCATCCTTTTGCTTATCAACAGATGATAGGTCAAGACCCCCAACAGTGGTTAGAGAAATACATTCCCAAAAATGTACAAACCCCTGAGCTAACCACCGTCCATGCATCTGCCTCCATCCCAGACACTGTTGAGACCCCATCCAAAGCCCTGCTGGCTTTGGAAACCTTTTTGAACTAATCCTTTACTTCATGTGCAGGGAGCTTCTACATGCTTAGATAGTCTTTGGTATGTAGATAGTGGAGGCTCCAGGCACATGACAGGATGTAAAGCCCTTCTTCAAGATTTCAAAATTCATGGAGGGGGTGATATATCCTTTGGTAATAATAGTAAGGGAAAAGTTCTGGGGTCTGGTACTGTAAAGTCTGGAAATGTAAAATTTGAAAATGTGAATCTTATTGATAATCTGAAATTCAACCTCCCGAGTGTGTCTCAAATGAGTGATAAAGGGTTTGGATCATTCTTTACAAAGGATTGTTGTAGGATTGTCGGACCAGAAATGGTTAGTAAGATTGAAGCAATAATCAAGAAAGGCTCAACAAAACTTGTTGCTCAAAGAAGTGGCAATGTCTATGTTGTTGACATGTCAAGAGAGTGTCCCAGAGCTGATGCCTGTCTGTTCTCAGCTGCCTCTAACAAAGAGACAGAGTTATGGCACAAAAGACTGGGACACACAAATCTCAAAACAATAAATGAAATTTCAAAAAATGGCTGAGTAAGAGGCTTACCACAAAAAATGTTTTCATGTCCTGAACACTGTGTTTCCTGTTTAAAAGGAAAACAGCACAAGAGCTCTTTTAAGTCCATTGAAGAGTCCAAAACAACCCAGTGTTTGCAAATGCTGCACATGGATTTGTTTGGCCCAATGCAAGTCATGAGTCTCAAAAAGAAAAGATACTGTTTGGTTATTGTTGATGACTTCTCTAGGTTTACATGGATCTTCTTTTTACACTCCAAAGATGAGACTGCAGGTATTTTGCAAGACTTTGTGATACAGGTTGAAAAGAAATTTGACCTTCCAGTAAAAGTCTTCAGGAGTGACAATGGCACAGAATTCAAAAATAAGGAGTTGGATGCCTTCTGTGTGAAGAAAGGGATTGTAAGGCAGTACAGCATTCCTAGAACACCAGAGCAAAATGGGGTTGTTGAAAGAAAGAACAGAACACTGATTGAGGCTGCCAGAACCATGCTTGCAGATTCAGGTTTGCCATTAACTTTTTGGGCAGTGGAAGTAAACATTGCTTGCTATGTCCAAAACACAGTTTTAATCAACTCCAGGCACAAAAAGACAGCTTATGAAATTCTGTATAAAATAAAGCCATTAATCTCATATTTCAAAGTTTTTGGTTGCCCATGCTTCATTTTGAACTTAAAAGATTCTATCTCAAAGTTTGCAGCCAAAATCGATATAGGATATCACCAGGGATACTCATCCACTGCTAAGGCCTACAAAGTGTTTAATACACGGACCAAAGCAGTGGAAGAGACCTTGAATGTAAAGTTCAATGAACTTTCATCACTGAAAATCCCTGCAAATCCTGCAGAATTGTTCGATCTTGAAAAATTCACTTTTGAAAATACTGCTGTCAAGACTAACACTACAGGTCCATCAGAGGATTCATCACCAGACTATGGATATGAAATCATCATTCCTCAAAAGTCTGCTTCAAAAGGGGGAGCATCAGTTTTTCAAAACAGTTGTCAAAGCTCAACCACTGCTACCTTAACAGTTGTTGAACAAAGTAGCCCCTTAACCACTGCTTCCACCTCATCAAACACTGCTGAAAAAAGTCCTCAAACAGTGGATCAAAGTCAGCAGGTGTTCACACCTTTACCTCCAATGCCTCCACCTTTTGAAGCCACTGCTGGGTCATCAAAGTCACCAGCAGTGGTTAGCTCAGATGATACACATCTGCAGCCTTCACCACAAAATGTCGTCATTCCCTACCAAGGAGAGCTAATCTTCTTGAAATCTCATCCACCAGATCAAATCATTGGCAACATCAATGAAGGGGTGCTTACAAGAAAGCAGTCCCGAAACATTTGTCTTTTTGCTGGCTTTCTATCACTCCATCAGCCAGTCAAGTACCAAGAGGCACTAAAAGACAACAGCTGGGTAGAGGCCATGCAAGAAGAGCTCCAACAGTTTAGAAGACAACAAGTATGGGAGCTTGTACCACTACCAGAGAATGTAAGTCCTATTGGCACAAAGTGGGTCTTCAAAAACAAAACTGATGAAAGGGGCATTGTTGTCAAGAATAAAGCCAGGCTTGTGGTTCAAGGCTACAGACAAGAAGAGGGAATTGATTATGATGAAACATTTGCTCCTGTTGCAAGACTTGAAGCAATCAGACTCTTTCTGGCCTTTGCTGTCAACCACAATATCAAGGTGTACCAAATGGATATAAAATGTGCATTCCTCTATGCTAAGATTCAAGAAGAGGTATATGTCTGTCAACCTCCAGGTTTTGAGGATCCATTTTATCCAGATCATGTCTACAAGCTAAACAAAGCTTTGTATGGCTTGAAACAAGCACCCAGAGCCTGGTATGAAACTCTTTCCACCTTTTTACTTTCCATTGGTTTCACCAGAGGCAGGATTGATAAAACACTGTTTTTAAAATGGAGAGGAAAGGATTTGATGATTGTCCAGATTTATGTGGATGACATCATTTTTGGAAGCACATGTAATAAAATGTGTGAAGAGTTCAGACAACTCATGATAGCTGAGTTTGAAATGAGTGCAATGGGTGAACTCCAGTGCTTTCTTGGTCTCCAAGTAAAGCAGCTGCAAAATGGCACTTTCATCCATCAAGGCAAATATGCAAAAGAACTTTTAAAGAAATTTGATATGGATGATTGTAAGCCATGTAGTACACCTATTGCAACCAACAAATTGGTCATGTCTGAAGAAAAGGATGATTTGGTTGATCAGACCTTATATAGAAGCATGATTGGGTCTTTATTGTACCTAACTGCATCTGGACCAGATATCATGTTTGCAACATGTGTCTGTGCAAGATCCCAATCATCCCCTAGAAAGTCAAACCTTATTGCTGTAAAAAGGATATTCAGATACCTCAAAGGTGCTCCCACACTAGGTATCTGGTATCCAGCTGATGGTAAAATTGAGCTTTCAGGTTTCTCAGATAGTGACTTTACTGGATCTGATAAAACAAGGAAGTCCACTTCAGGAGGGTGCCAATTCCTAGGCAATTGCTTAGTGTCTTGGCAAAGCAAAAAAGCAAGCAGCTGTTTCCACATCCACTGCTGAGGCAGAATACATAGCTGCTGCAAGCTGTACAGCCCAACTGCTCTGGCTTCAAAATCAGTTACTGGATTTTGGTATCACTGCCTTGAAGACACCACTCATGTTGGACAACCAGGCAGCAGAAAATATCATCAAAAATCCAGTTTCCCATTCAACCACCAAACATATCGACATCAGACATCACTTTGTGAGGGATTGCTATGAAAAAGGTTTGATTTCTCTGCATCATGTTCCAACTAAGGATCAGCTGGCAGATGTGCTAACCAAAGCATTAGACACATCTACCTTTGAAAGCTTGATCTCTAGGATTGGTATGCTCAACATGGAATAACAGGCAAAATCATGTTTTTCTATGAATAAAAGTGATGTGTGTAAAATGCACCATATAAATTACATCAAATAAGGCATAAAACTAACCCTTTTTAAGTACTAATGTTGGAAAAAGAGTGTTTTTGTCTTCCTTTTGTATTTTCAGGATGAAATGAGCTCAAATTCACAAAAGAAGCAAAAAGACAGCTAATTCTAACATAAATACAAGAAAAGGAATAAAAGTAGACTGCCCGAACCCTCAACGGCATCCTCCCAAGCAAAAAAGAGAAAACAGAAGCCTGAACACGCCCCGTGCTCAGCCAGCACGGGGCCGTGCCCAAGAAGCAGCAGAAAAGACAAACCTATAGAAGCTTCTATTGCCCACCACGGGGCCGTGTCCAGTGAGCACGGGGGCGTGGCGAAAGTACAGCAGGCGCATTAATTGTAATTGCGAATTACAATTAATGAAGAGAGAGAGTGTCAGACGGGCATGGGGGCGTGTCCAGCGGACACGGGGCCGTGCCCAGCCTTCTGTTCAGCCTATAAATAGGAGTGCTTGGTTTCATTCCAATCCATCCCTTGGCACACCACCTCTCTCACACTTCATCCACCACCCACCACCACCATAACACCATCATCCACCACCATCATCCATTGTCCATCGTAGAGTGTGTGAGTCGTCTCGGGATCCAAGATTGATAGTAAGAGTTCTTGACAATCAAGGCCATGTTTGCCTAAGTCTCTTACATCACTTGGTGAAGCCAAGTGTTTAGTATAATACTTTTTATTTTTAATCTTTTGCACTTTTTATTTGGTTTTGTATTAATGACTTTAATAACTAGTTGCTTATGTTGAAGGTGATCTTTCCTTATCGTTTGTCCGTGGTGTCTTGACATTATTTTACTGTCTATATAAAATAAAAGATTTTCACCATTCATATCTCCACGGTCTATATGGAGGTATGTTGGCTACGTGGTCGGGGGTTAAGGGAACGGTTTGGTAAGGGTCTTGCCCTTGTTCAGCGTTTAGAGGTCCTGCAAGGGACCTGGGTCAAATTTAGTAGGATCTCCTTCAATGCCCATAGGTATTGGATGGCGGGGATCCAAACTCTTTGACCCCCTCATAAGTTAACTACTATTAATACTATAACCCGGCTATTTAGGACTGTATCCCTGCTGACTCAGACTACTTAGCCGAGGGTAACGTCACCGCCAAAAGCGGGGCCTACCATAATTTGCATTAATAACTTAATTCATTATCTTCCAATAATCCAACCCTTTAGGATTGTATCCTTGCTGACTCAAACTACTGGGTTGAGGGTAACGTCGCCTTCAAAAGAGGGGCCTACTACAATAACTAAGATAATCTCTTAAACAAGTGCAAAAGTGCGAAAATAATCAAAGGTTATACTAATACACGAGTCGGATCCAAGTGATTCATCTTGTCTATCTGTTTTTATTTTATTTTTATTTTTCAGCATTTAGTTAGTTTTTATTTTCTTAGTTTAAAAACATTTTTCTAACTTTTTGATTTGATTAGACGTTGAGGATAAACCGGTACTAACAGCTCTTGTGTCCTTGGACGACCTCGGTATCTTACCAACACTATACTACGTCCACGATGGGTGCACTTGCCCATATGTGTGTTTAGTGTTAGTAAATATCGTGTTTTATAAATTTAAAACTTGGCTAAAGGTGTAAAAAGGGCTTAATAATATATCTAAATTATATACACACTACACACGCATCAAAAAGCATTAAAATGTTTTCATAAAATCAAAAATCCATCCTTAAAAATAGCTAAAAATGAATTTTTCATTAAAATCCTAAAAGTCTGCCATAACCACTGATGGGTTCAAAAGTCTGTGCTGCTACAAAAGTCTGTCCACTGCTGAAAGTCATCCCTTGTTCTCATTTTCTTTGGTTAACCACTGATGGTCAAAATCAGTGGTGCATCCACTGCTAGGCTATCTACTGATGGTAAAAAGCATCCACTGTCATCCATTATCACTACAACTACTGTCTTCACTAGTTGTTTTCACAACCTGTACTGTTTAAAAGTACTGTCCTTCACTTCACCAGGGGATGGCATGCGGGCAGTACTTAGGGGTCAGACCTTTTGTAACGGTTGCCACGTCAGCATTCACTCTTCCTCTATAAAACCCCTTTTCAACACCCAAACAAGGTTTCACTGTCGAATTGAATTCTCAAAAATTCTCTTCTCAAAGCAGTTTCCATCACATTTCGTCAAATTCCTTCACAATTTCATCTTCGATTCTCATCTTCAAAATGACAAAATCGAAATCATCCGCAAAAGCTTATAAAGGGGCCTCTCAAAAGGCTACCTCCACCAAAATCCCACACAAACCATCTCATAATCTACTGGGTCTCCTCACAAAACCCGGTACCATCGACACATTTGATTCCATCCTCGATCTGCTCAACGCCTCAAAGTACAAAACTTTGTTAACCGCTGATGCACCGATTTACCTGCAAACTCAGAGAGAGTTTTGGAAAAATTGCTTCCTTGAAAAACAAGGAAAAGATGTCATAGCCATTAACTCTACTCTGCAGAAGAAAGCAGTCCAAATAACACCGCAATCCATATCTGAAGTCTTTCAACTCGATGATTTGCAAGGTAAAGACTCTTTCCCTAAAAACGAGTTAAAAATTGACTTCATTGAGAGAGGGTATGCAGACACAATGAAGAGGGACACCTTACAAAAAGGTTTCTTCCCTTCTGCAACCAGATTTTTATTTCATACCCTTCTCATGTGTGTTTCAAACAAAACCACTTCCTTTAACGAGATACCAAAGAAAATTCAAAACTTGGGGTATGCTATTTTACAAGGAGAAAATCTTAACTACTCCAAGGCAATTTTCAATGATTTGGTTAAAAATGTTGAAACAAAATCATTCTTACTGTTCCCAAGATTTTTAAGTTATTATTTTGAGAAAAAGTTCAGTAAGGATGATATTGCGGTAATAAACCAAGGTGAATCTTTTCAAATAAACAGCTTAACTGCTGAAACATTTTCAAGAATGTTAGCACCTTGTAAAAAACAAGCAGAGGTGCCTGAGCAGACTTTAGCAGCAAACACTGCTCCTCAGGTATCTGCTGCTGAGCCCACTGCTCAAGGTGATCAAGGCAGCCAAACAACTGTCTTGAAACCCACACCTAAAATCACCAAAAAACCACAGAAAAAGAAAAATCAAAACCCCCCAAACCCATCAAAAAGACAACTCTGGAGGATGAGATACCAGAGCAACTGCCTGTGATTGCACAAAAATCACAACAAACCACTGCTGCTACTTCCTCATAGCAGTTGGTAGAAATATCTCAACCTATACCTGAAACTCCTCCTGTCTCTTCACAAAAAGAACAGGTTGTACACACAGGGTCACAACATCATGAGGCTCTGGAAGCACTCGTTTCCATCCTCCACAGCCCACTACCCGGGGCAATTCCGCTTTCTAAACCTACCTTCACATCCCCAATTCCACCTAACACCAAACTGTTGTTGGATGCAATTGATTTGAACCTAGCACAAACCAGTCCTTCTCAATCACCCGTTCATGAGAAAATACCTCAACAAGAGACTAGGCTTGATGTATCAATCTTTTCTAACCCACCAACACAACCTGAGGAGGTTACACCCCTTGAGTTACACGTAACTCTTGGTGGTATTCCAAGTGAAGCAGCCACTACAAGTGTTGAATCTACAGGTTTACACTTGGGCAGTGGTTACATCAATAAGACTTCCTTGGAGGCAATTCCTTCTATAACACCTCTGTTATCTGCCAGTGAGTTTGTACTAACCACTGGTAACATCAAAAGATTATCAAGTGTTGAAGGAAGAAGATCCCAGTACCAAGAAAAAGGGGCATCAGTTGTTGATGTTTGGAGTACACTCCCTACCTCCACTTCTGATAAAACCACTGCTAGTGGGAAATCAGATGATCCCATTAAATTGGGTGATGGTTTAAAGTACCAAGAATTGACGGAACGTGTTGAAAAATTGGATACATCTGTTGCAGAAATTAAAGAAATGCTGCAACAGTTGTTAACAATTCAAAAGGTACCATCCACTGCTGTTCCATCTCAAACACCTGCTCCACCACCAGCAGATGTTACAAATGAGCTCTGGAACCTCTTTCAACCTTTTCTCCATCAACAATTTCAGTTGGCCGAGCAACAACATGAAAAACATGTTCAAAATCTCAAAAAGGCAATGGAGTCTAGGTTCAGGGATACAAGCGATGACATCAAGGCTCTTAAGGCACTTGTTGACAACCACTGGCACTACTCCTTCGACTGTGCTTTATATTGATGACCTCCCTGCAGATAATGCCAAAAAGGGGGAGAAAATTAAGGAGTGGACAAAGAAAGGGATTAAAAATGGGCTATATCTTGATACAGTAACAGGTGCAATGCTCAGAGAAATTCCCTTGCCAGATGGTAGTAAGAAGGTTGATGTTACCTAAACCGGGTCATCTCAATAGGTAACGTTCTGTAGGAAGTAGGTTTGGGTCACAACCGAATGGTATAAGTGTAAAAAGGGATAGAGCGGCAAAGGCCTTGTCAAGGTGGAATGAAGAAGTAAGTTTCCTAAACCGGGTCATCTCAATAGGTAACGTTCTGTAGGAAGTAGGTTTGGGTCACAACCGAATGGTATAAGGCTCAAATATGGCTTTCTAAAGACCAAACCCCCACCCCTCACAATACCAAGCTCATATATGTAACGTATGAGGTCCAACCCCCCAATTCCCACACTCTCACACATCTAGACAAGGTTACCTAAAAGTCCCCTATCATTTTCATAAGCATGCTAACTCTAAGATTCAACAAGAATTCATAGACAAGTTCTATTAATACAAGCCACACAATGTCACACCCCGACCACGTAGAACATACAAAACGTGGCGGAAACGTTGGGGAGTGTTGTAACAGAATCAATTGTTTCAAATCCATGGCAATTGAAGTTTCGTTTTATTAATCAAACATGAAAGTTTACAATGTTTTAAACAAGAACCAAAGACGACATAACATAATTTAACTAGTTCTTGTCTTGTTTTAAGTCACTAAGGCACAGGTCCGCCTAAGTATGTCTTGATAGGTCCTATGCATCATCTCCTGAAAACACATGTGAAAATAGGTACGTCAGCATAAAAATGCCTGTGAGATACATTGGTTTTGTGAAAACGGAATTCATGACTTATGTTTGAGAAAATGTTTAGTCATGAACCTTGTAATTTGCTTTGTCTTGTAAATCATTTGAAAAATGATAAGATCAGATGATATGTATAAATAAAAGAACACTGTATGGTTAAACGGATAACCATGTAAAAATGAGTTTGTATAAGATAAGTCGTTTGTAAATCAATGTCTCGTGAAAAGTGTGTTATTTGTATAAAATGTTATATGTCTCAAACTGAAATAATTAAAATAACGCTACGATATGTAATACCATACAAACACTTATATATAGGAAGTACCAGCGGCGTATCCACCATGCTTGTACCATATTACACACGCCTCGTTACTTAATCACTTACTCAAACCAAACCATCAAGATGAAATGTTTAACAATTGTAGAAATGTTCATGTATAGTCAAATGTCTATTGTCAAATGTAAATCATGTCAACAGATACAACTGGTTCACACGGTTCAATGGTTACGAACGGTTCATATAATCAAAAGGGTTTAGACGGTTCACATAGTCAAATGGTTACAACGGTTCAAAATGTAGCATAATGTGTTCATATGCTGGATGAGCATATGCAACAGAAATGCAATGTAAAACAATGTACTAAGTACGCACACAATGGGCATACATAGCATGTAATGTAAAGCAATGTACTAAGTACGCACACAATGGGCATACATAGCATGTAATGTAAAGCAATGTACTAAGTATGCACACAATGGGCATACATAGCATGTAATGTAAGGCAATGTACTAAGTACGCACACAATGGGCATACTTAGCATGAAATGTATTGTAAAGTGATGTACTAAGTATGCACACAACGGGCAAACGTAACATGAGATGTATCGTAAAGAGATGTACTAAGTATGCACACAACGGGCATACGTAGCATGAGATGTATTGTAAAGAGATGTACTAAGTATGCACACAACGGGCATACGTAGCATGAGATGTATTGTAAAGAGATGTACTAAGTATGCACACAATGGACATACATAGCATAAACACAATGAAATCATGTACTATATATGTACTATCGAACATAGCAAGTATATGATGTGAAAAACCGGAAAGCATGAAAGTAGCGAGTAGGCACATGTGTTTCACCCCAAAATAGTTTGGAAAACAGTAAAAGAGGGGTTCAATGTACTCACATGAACTCCTCGAAAACATGTAAAAGATGGGGTTCTATGTACTCACCTGAGATTGCTTTGGAGTTCTTGTATAATAACCAGATAATGCTAAAGATCACGGGATATCAAACGGCACCTAATAGGTAGCTATGTTAATATACCGGACCAAATCGGAAGGATCGGATAGTATGCGGGTTCGTAAACCAAACGAGTATGGAGACTCGTGTAATATGGTTTAACAAAGCCTACATACTAAAATGAAACCTAACCTAAGTGCTTGCGACCCATTACGACCCGTTTAGGTAGCTTATGCTACCTTAATGCGTCGTTCGCGTAGAACGCGTTTGGAACGCCTAACATCGTGACCACAAGGTATAACCTCGGAAGGTTATAGCTATGGTCACCTAATGTGTTTGGTCGGATCCTAATGATAGACCAAATGGGTCGGGTTCGAAAGTATAAGCGATGGTTTAGATCGCTTAACTTACGACCCTATATAAGCACTAAACTAAAAGTGACGAGTTAAGCATGTTAGAACATGCTTAACTAAGTTTAGAAAACAGGTTTGGCATCAAAACAAACGGCTTTGATGCTCACGAGTAGTTTGGTTACAAAATACGCAAGAATGCGCATTTTGGCCGAAACTACGACTCGTCACTAAGCCTAGATAACGTGGTAATCGGTAGGTATAGTCACTACGGACTATAACCATCGTGATCACGCTCACGTTATGAAGTTCCACGAACTTCTTGTTGACAATAGGCTGGTCAATGCAGAAAGTCAACAAAACGTTGACTTTTGGACTCGAAAAGCGAATAAAAGAACGAAAGAATACTTACGGAGGGTCCCCGAATGCTAATCTAGATCAAAGAGCTCAGGTATGAAGCAATGGCATCAACTTAGAGCATTTTGGTCAGATTGTGTGAGTTTTACATCAAAGGGGGGGGGTATTTATAGGAAAAGTAGAGCCGTTAGGATCGTTTCTTGAATATCATGCCACGATCCAAGCCGTACACTTGTCACAAAGTTGTGGTGGCCTAATGTGACCCTTGGCTCCTGATTTGGTGAAAAGGCATTGCCCTTTGGGTTGTTTGAAAGGCCAAGTTGTGCAAGAAAGACAAAATTCTGTTACTGAAGGGGCCATGCGGCCCGCATCAGGATTTGCCAAAACTCAGGCGGGCCGCCTAGGCCTGTCTGATCTGCACATACTTTCAAAAATGGCAGTTTTGGTCCCTGTTGCGTATTTAAGCCATTTCCGACACTTCTAAGGCCCGTAAAGCCAACTTTAAGGCCCTAAAATGATGCCTAAACATTGTGGACATGAAACATGCTCAGAAATATGTCGGATGTTGACTCGTTTGGCCGTACGATCGCGATGTTCGGTTAATTACGACGGAATGCGCATAAGCGCGAAAAATGATCCGAATGACGCGACGAATGGATTTTTCTCATGCCAAACACTAAGGCATAATATTAGGATGCTTACATAAATTTTTGGATGTCCGGATGTATTCAGAACGTAAGTTATACGCGAAAGTGCAAAGTTGTGCACTTTTTGACACTTTTAGTCCCTGAATGATCCAAAAGTTTGTTTTAGCATACCAAACCTCTCAAAGCCTATTTCTAAGCTATGTAAAGGATATTTATGGTATGTTTAACTTATGGACATGTTCCGGAATGTTCGTTATAGTTCAAATTGGCATACTTTCGTAGTTTGTCAAGTTTAGTCCCTGTAAGCGAATTAACTTGTTTTTGCCATACCAAAGCCTTCAAAACTTATTTCTAAGTTATGTAAAGGTTATTTAAGGTATGTTAAGTATATGTTGATGTCCCGGAGTATTTGTCGCATTAAACTGACTACATTTTCGCACCAGGTTGCGTATAATTCTCTAGAAAGCGATGTAAAGTTTGAAATTGAACCAGAATTGATATGTGCAATAGATACACATATTTATACAAGATCCCAAGTATGAAATACGATATTTCATCGGCTTGGTATTTGTTTGATGGTCGCGGTGACACAGGTGTCACAGTCTCCCCTACTTTAGGAAATTTCGTCCCGAAATTTATTCGTAGGAGTCTATTTGTGACTCTGCCAAATAACCATCGGCGATATGCAAAGTAATGTCCTGTCATTTCCTTAACGGTCATTCTTCAGAAACGAAATGAACAGACGGAGTCATTTCAATGGTTGCTTCATCAGAAATGGAAATGAAGGATTACACAACGGATATTCATTTCCTCAACGGGTAAATCTTCAGAAACGAAAATGAATTAACGGAGTCATTTTCAACGATTGCTTCTTCAGAGTTGGAAATGTAAGATTACACAACGGATATTCATTTTCCCAAACGGATAATCTTCAGAAAAGAAAAGGCACTAATGGAGTCATTTTCAACGGTTGCTTCATCAGAGTTGGAAATGAAAGATTACACAACGGATATTCATTTTCCCCAACGGATAATCTTCAGAAACGAAAATGCACTAACGGAGTCATTTTCAACGGTTGCTTCATCAGAGTTGGAAATGAAGGATTACACAACGGATATTCATTTCCTCAACGGGTAAATCTTCAGAAACGAAAATGAACTAACGGAGTCATTTTCAACGGTTGCTTCCTCAGAGTTGGAAATGAAGGATTACACAACGGATATTCATTTCCCCAACGGATAAATCTTCAGAAACGAAAATGAACTAACGGAGTCATTTTCAACGGTTGCTTCATCAGAGTTGGAAATGAAGGATTACACAACGGATATTCATTTCCCCAACGGATAAATCGTCAGAAACGAAAATGAACTAACGGATTCATTCTCAACGGTTGCTTCATCAAAGTTGGAAATAAAGGATTTCACAACGGATATTCATTTCCCCGACGGATAAATCGTCAGAAACGAAAATGAGCTAACGGAGTCATTTTCAATGGTTGCTTCATCAGAGTTGGAAATGAATAGGGTTAACTCTAGACACATGACAGAACTTGATGTGGTTTCTGTGCACTAAATTCCATAATTATGTATGCATCCATAATTACGTAATCCCTTGCACAGTCCGCACAGTTTGTTTTGTAATGTTTTGGGGAAGGATATCAAACTTGTGATGAGGGTGACTAGACTTCCATCGGGTCCTTTTTATTAGATCAACAGGGGATCCTCTTAGTTAGGCCACCAAGGAGTCCTTTCAGCTATATCATCACATGATATTCCTAACCAGATTTTTTGGATCAATCTGTTTAACTAGACCACTCAAGGGGTCTAATTATGAAGTAGTACTTTATAATCCGAGGGACTTAACTATAACATAGAAGTCCATTGAGGATTTTAAGTAATACCTTTGGGTATCCTACTATGAATCTTTTGTACAATGATATGTAAGATTCTACGAAGATTTGGATAACATAACAACACATAAGAGAACACATAAGCACAAAGTCACATAATTGTTTAACTTGATTATAATTTGTTATTAACTTGTTATTGATTGAATACGGATATGGAAACCAATCGACGGGTCTCAATAATCACTAGAATCTATCTCAGAAGATAGAAGATCTCCCAAAATTCGATTTTTGATTACAAGGAATCACCACATTCGAATTAAGGCATACACAATAAATGACTTACGGGAAATCCTTAGGTACCCTATTAAGGATTTATAGTGGTACTTTGGGTATCCGTCATGTGTTGTAACTTGCGCCTTGTACTTCGTTTTCCTTTGAAGAAACGGGTACTTAGGAATTTCGTGGAAGACGCAAGAGATCATAGAATGGGAGAATTTTGGGGGTAGTTTGTTCTTTAAGGAATACGGTCCCTTGATCGTCGGCATTGTAAGGGATATGTCGTTTATACATGCAACCACAGAAATACATTGCAATGTAAATCAAAAATCTATTTATAAATAATGATAACAACTGTTTCTTGGATCTTGACAACCAAAGAAAATAATACATAAGACGTGATTATTTCTAAACGATGTTGTCTTCTAGTCATGCTTATCCCTGTGCTGGATTTGCATTAGCAAGCCTTGGGCAATTTCTTCGGAAATGACCCATCTCGCCACAGTTGAAACAAGAGCCTGGTAGAAAACGACCTTGAGCAGGATTGTTGCCAGCTTGGTTTGCCGCAGCTGCAGCTGGGCAGACTCTTGCTGTGTGGCCTATAAGTCTAAAAGTTTGGCATTTGCGGCACTGTACATTGGCGTGATGATGGAGGCTACATTGGTTGCACAAGGGTGCAGTCCCATTGTATGGTTTTCTAGCAGGGGGTTGAGCTGGTTGGTTGGGGACGGCTTGACCATTGTGAGCGACCACGGCGAAATTCTGAGAAGCCTTTCGCTTCTTTGACTTCTTAGGAGATTCAGTCTGTTCATCCATGATCTTTGATTCCTCGATTGGGTTCGATTCCCCGACCGGTTTCTTGTCACCTTTTCGGAAAAGTTTACCTTTCCTGATCTTTGATTCAGTCAAGGTTGCAGATAGCTCAATGGCCTGTCTAAATGTAGTAGGGTTGCTACCAGTCACAATGTCTTGTATTGAGTCAGGGAGGCCATCAATGTACTTTTCGATTGCCTTATCCAAAGGTGTAACCATATCCGGGCATAACAAACTTAACTCCTCATAACGGTCCATGTAGGCTCGATGCTCACCGCTAACTTGCTTAAGATTGTCGAACTCCGTTTCCAAGGCCCTGATCTCGTGACGAGGACAGAATTCCTTCATCATCAGAGCTCGAAGCTCTTGTCATGTTTGAGCCAGTGCCATATCGGCACCCCTATCTCTCATCACACCATTCCACCATGTCAAAGCTCGTTTCTCAAAGACGCTAGATGCGAATTCTAACTTTCGCTCGTTTGTACATTGAACATGTCTGAAGGTGTTCTCTAAACTCTCGAACCATTGCAGAAGTGCAGTCGCTCCTTGAGACCCAGAAAACTTGGATGGCTTAGCTGAGTTGAACGTCTTGAAGTTGCAGTGGGCATTATTGTTGTTGTTGGCTTGGTTCCATTGAGCAAAAAGGTTTGGGAATTGAGCAGCCATTTGCTGTGAAATGATCTCTGCCAGTTCGGCAGTCGCTATCTGGTTTTCGCGTCGAGGAGGCATTCTAAAAGAGAAACAAGAAAGAAAGCAAATGAAATGGCATTGGGTAAGAATAGGATATTACAATTACCGGCCATAATCATGGTTGATGGTCATTTGTTTGAATCCACGAAGCAAAACAAACAACACCAAGGCTGAATCAAAGCAAATAGATCCTCATAGTGTATCGCGAAGACATGCTCGCGTATAAGTGGACACTCACCCCAAGAGTGTGACACTCTAGGTTTTTCCGAACGAACACCTTGTAATATTTTGTGTATATAAATATTATTAAATGAAAACGTGACCTTTGTGCATGATATGTGATGTATGTATGTATTATATATATATATATATGAGAGCCGAGACCACGACCCGAGACCATGACTCGCAACCACCCGGTTGCGAGTGGGCCACTCGGTCTCGAGTGGGCCTTTGGGCCGTAACCGGTTTGGGCCGAAACCCCTTAGCCTTGTTGATACTTGGTATATAATCCTAACCTTCCCCACTTTCCTTCACTTTACACAAACACACAAACACACACTCCTCCTATTCTCTCAACTAGAAAACCCTCTACAAACACCACTTCCCTTCTCCAAAATCTCGGTTCAAGCAAGGATCTCGGACAAGGACTCGGTCAAGATCATCACTCGGACACTCCATCTTCTCGATTCCTTTCTCTTTGTTTTCGGCTCATTCTTCTTCCTCACAACCGGTTAGTATTGTTATTATGTGCATAGAATTTATGTGGGTTAAATGAACTAGAAATGCTTGGTTAGTAGTATTTTGCATGATCTTTAGGAGGATTTGTGAAGTTTGGTCATATGTGAAAACCCTCATATAACATGTTTAAAGATGGCTAAAGAATAGTGATTTAGGAATGATTATGCCAACCAAAACTATGTTCAAGATTATAAAATGAATGTTGCATTGTTTCTTGCAAATAATCTTGTTAAAAATATGTGATTTTCGGTTCATAAATGTGTGATTATGTTGGCATGAAAACCCTAGAAAACTATGAACATAAGATGAACTTGTTGAATATGGTTTGAAGGTTTTAAAAATGGCAAAGTTTGATCTATTTGGTTTAATGGTCAGATTAGGAAAAGTTGTTTGTGAAACCTCATTGGCTGTTGCCCGATTTGGGCCTGATTACTTGGTACAAATTGGACTGTCATATCTGCATCTTCACGTGTACATGAAAGGGACAGCTTCCGATTCGCAACCACGGCATTACGACTCGAGACCACGCCGTTGCGACTCGCAACCAAAGCGTGACAACTCGAAACCACTCGATTGCGACTCGAGACTACGACGGTTGCGACTCGCAACCACAACGTGACAACTCGAGACCACGGTTGCGACTCGCAACCATAACGTGACAAGCCGAGACCACCTGGTTGCGACTCGAGACCAGCTGGTTGCGACTGGGCTGTCCACTTTGGTTATTGGGCCATTATGTGTTATGGGCTATCTGTTGACTGGGTTATGTGTTGCTGTTGACTGCTTAATTGTTTAGGCCGGCCCAATAACCCCATGACTGTTTACTTGTATGCATGTTACGTACCTGTATGTGTTTTACGTGAATGCTTGTACACCGAATCTGACCTATACCGGTAACCATGTTAGGACGTGGTGACCAGCGTGTTTGACCAAGTAACCTAAACCTACCGAGCAACCCAAGGTGAGTTCACAACTTAAAAGCATGCGTCCCGGTGGTTTGGGACACGAGACTAAAACAACCCTATCCCTTTGTAAAAGGGATACCATTCACATACCTTCCCTAGTATTGGGAACAAAAATTACTTTTCCTTCCCTGGTATTGGGAAACCTTTTGGTTAATTACTGTTTATACGGATTGCAACTAACGGTACTAAACGAAACTCTATCACTCAAGTCCCTACTACAAATACCGATTAGTCGCCGGGGGCCAGGCGAACGGGTTATTAGTTGATAGCGCTATTTAGGTGTTTACCAGCCTCACACCGTGCCCTGGTTTGGGATCGGTCGTGAACTAATGTACTCAGGCATCCGTCAATGATGATAGAACATTGACATCGGGGCATCCTGCGGAAACGCAACGGTTACCTAGTGTTCGGTATTGGAAAAACAGTTTAGTCGCTAACTTTTGGGGTAGCTCCCCATGGCATGTATAAACGGATAAATTAACCGGTGAAACAAGTTTTTGGTAATTAAAACTGGATAACTAGTGAACTCACTCAGCATTATTGTTGACCCCTTACTGCATGCTTTGCAGGTAACCTGTGACGAAGGAGCTTGCTGCTTGGGAATGAGTAGTGTCTGTCCACCCTCGTGTTGGGTGTTACCTATTTTGAAATATGAACTCTGTTCAAACTGCTTTACTATTGCTTCCGCTACTTATTACTGTTTGAACTTAAAACTTTAAACTCTGAACCTGATGTTTGCTAATCTTATAGTTAGTAAGTATTACTTCTGTTATCAACTTAATTATTCAGTATAATTGGTGGCTGGATCCTGGTCAGTCACGCCCTCAAAGCGGGTGTTATCCGCAGGTGGATTTTGGGGGTGTGACAGATTGGTATCAGAGCCATTGGTTATAGTGAACTTGGTTTTAAAAAAGGGGAAAATCTTTTTGGAGAAAACCAGACTATAACCCGTGACTCGCGACGACACTACACTCCAAGTGCAAGGCTCAACACATTTGACCTCATAGCTCGGACCAGTGCTTACTTGTTTGCTTACCTTTTGTTTCCTGTTATGCTATACGTACTAGTGTGCTTAAATTAGATAGATACACCTCTCTCTTCTATCTCATTCTCGCTACATTACGACATCGCACTCATACTGTGTTTTCTGGTTATGAAGACAATGAGTGGACGCGGAAGGGGAAACATCAACATGACTCAGGCTCAGTTCACTAACCTACTCAACACAGTGGCTGCAGCTTTCGCAGCTCACCCTATAGGTAAGCTCGTTGTTTTAGGATGTTTAGATCCTACCGCCACATCGACTTTTCGCCTCTAAACCTATACGTTTCGCTTCTCACCCTATAGGTCAGCATGCACCTGCGCAACCACCAGTGTGTACTTTCAAAACTTTCATGGATTGCAAGCCTCTCCCTTTCAACGGCACTGAGGGTGCCATAGGTCTTCTGCATTGGATTGAGAAAATTGAAGCTGTTTTTGCTGTTTGCGAGTGTCCCCCTGCAAATTGGGTGAAATTTGCTACTGCTACGCTTGAAGGAAGCGCACTTTCTTGGTGGAAGGCGCAGATTCAGATGTTTGGATTGGAAACTGCAAATGCTACTGCGTGGGAGGATTTCAAGGATATGATTAAGGATGAATACTGTCACCGGGATGACATCCACAAGCTTGAGAATGAGTACTATGAGCTCAAGATGGTTGGGTCAGAGATTGAAACTTACACCAAGCTGTCTAATGACTATGCTGCTCTTTGCCCAAACATGTCTCGACCAATGTATCGAAGAATCGAACTGTACATCAAGGGTTTGGCTCCAGAAATTCGAAGCCATGTAACTTCAGCCAACCACACTACCATTCAGCCGATCGTTCGACTTGCTCACAAACTCACTGATCAGGCCGTGGAAGTGTGCCGGTTGCCCAAAAGGATCAGTGCTACTGTCGGAACTTCTAGTGACAACAAGCGTAAGTGGGAAGGAAGTCAGAGCAAGGATGCTAACCCCACTCAGGCCCCAGCACAGCAAAGGAAAACTGAAAACAACAAAGGCACTCAGCAACAGGGTGGCTACCGAGGAAGCTACCCTAAGTGCAACAAGTGTAACAGACACCATAATGGGGCATGTAACAAGGGCCAGTGTCAGCGATGCCACAAGATGGGGCACGAGGCCAAGGATTGTAGGAGCCAGTTCCCAGCAAGACAGAATCAGCAACAACCTCAACAGCCGCAGCAGCAAGGAAACGACCGAGCATGTTTTAAATGTGGGGCAACAGGGCACTTTAAGAAGGATTGCCCTGAACTGAATCAGAACCGCAACAATAATCAGGGAGCTGGGAACAACAATCAAAACAACAATGCTGGGAATGCAAGGGGAAGAGCTTTCGTGATTGGAGCTGGAGAAGCAAGGAATGACCCCAATGTCGTGGCGGGTAAGTTCCTACTCGATGATCGTTATGTTTCTGTGTTATTTGATTCTGGTGCCGATGCTAGTTATGTATCCCTACGTATTAGTAAGAAGTTTAAGCGTCCGCTTTCGTTACTAAGTTCTCCTCATATCGTCGAGTTAGCTAATGGTAGAAACATCGAGGCCTCACATGTTGTCAAGGGCTGCAAACTAGAGTTGTCTGGTCAGACATTTAGTATCGACCTTTTCCCTGTTACTCTTGGAAGCTTCGACGTCGTTATTGGTATGGATTGGTTATCCAAGCATCGCGCTGAGATCCTCTGTCAAGAGAAAGCAGTTCGTATTCCTCGCCGTTCTGGCAAACCCCTCATTGTACAAGGTGGCAAAGGTGGAGAAATCTCCGGCGTTATCTCTTTCTTGAAGGCCCAGAAGTGTTTACGAAAAGGGCACACCGCTATCTTAGCACTTGTTACCAACACGCAGGAAAAGGAAAAGAGGATTGAAGACTTTCCAGTAGTGCGTGACTACCCCGAGGTATTTCCTGAGGAACTACCTGGACTCCCTCCCCACCGTCAGGTCGAATTCCAAATCGAGCTAGCTCCCGGAGCAGCGCCTATAGCTCGTGCTCCTTATCGACTAGCCCCCGCAGAACTGAAGGAACTCTCTACTCAACTACAGGAACTCTTGGATAAAGGGTTTATTCGTCCTAGTTCGTCACCCTGGGGAGCACCTGTACTCTTTGTTAAGAAGAAGGATGGCACGTTCCGAATGTGCATTGACTATCGTGAGTTGAACAAGGTTACCATCAAGAATCGTTACCCTCTCCCTCGAATCGACGACCTATTCGATCAATTGCAAGGATCAAGCTACTATTCTAAGATTGACCTGCGATCAGGCTACCATCAGTTAAGGGTCCGTAATGAAGATATTTCCAAGACTGCATTCAGAACTCGTTACGGTCATTATGAATTCCTCGTTATGCCCTTTGGAATGACCAACGCGCCTGCGGTATTCATGGATCTCATGAACCGAGTGTGCAAACCCTACCTCGACAAATTCGTGATCGTGTTTATAGACGACATCCTGATCTACTCGAAAAGTCAGGAGGAGCATGAACAGCACCTACGCCTTATCCTCGAACTCCTTCGCAATGAGCAACTGTATGCCAAGTTCTCGAAATGCGACTTCTGGCTTCGAGAAGTCCATTTCCTTGGGCACGTGGTTAACAAGGATGGAATCCACGTTGACCCTGCAAAAATCGACTCTATAAAGAATTGGTCTACCCCTAAGACTCCGACTGAAGTCCGCCAATTCTTAGGACTAGCGGGATACTATCGAAGATTTATCATGGGATTCTCAAAGATCGCTCAGCCTCTCACGGCTCTCACTCAGAAGGGTATGGTTTATAAATGGGGTGAAGCTCAGGAAACCGCGTTTCAGAAACTAAAGGATAACTTCTGCAGTGCTCCTATTCTCTCGTTACCTGAAGGAACGGACGACTTTGTGGTTTACTGCGATGCGTCTATTCATGGGCTCGGTTGCGTGTTGATGCAACGCGAGAAAGTTATTGCCTATGCATCCCGACAACTCAAGACACACGAAAGGAACTACACAACACACGACTTGGAACTAGGAGCGGTGATATTTGCGCTTAAGATATGGAGACATTACCTGTACGGTACCAAGTGCACCATTTACACCGATCACAGGAGTCTCGAGCATATCTTCAAGCAGAAGGAATTAAACATGCGACAACGCCGATGGGTCGAACTTCTGAATGATTATGAATGCGCCATTAAGTACCATCCGGGCAAGGCCAATGTTGTGGCAGACGCCCTCAGCCGAAAAGACACTATACCAAAGCGCGTGCGAGCATTACAACTTACCATCCAGTCTAGTCTCCCTACCCAGATTCGAAATGCTCAGATTGAAGCTCTGAAACCGGGAAACATCAGGGCTGAGTCCCTGCGAGGATCGAGGCAGCAACTAGAACAGAAAGAAGACGGCGCCTACTATGTGGCAGGGCGCATTTGGGTCCCACTTTACGGAGATTTACGAGAGCTTGTGATGGACGAAGCCCATAAGTCCCGTTATTCAGTACATCCTGGTTCAGATAAGATGTACCACGACTTAAGAACCACATACTGGTGGCCTGGCATGAAAGCCCACATAGCAGCCTATGTTGGCAAATGTTTGACCTGCGCAAGAGTCAAGATCGAGTATCAGAAACCCGCAGGCCTCCTCCAGCAACCGGAAATCCCGAAATGGAAATGGGAGCAAATTTCCATGGACTTTGTTACAGGGCTACCTAGATCTCAACGCGGAAATGACACTATTTGGGTGATAGTAGATCGATTGACTAAGTTTGCACACTTTCTGGCCATTAAGGAAACAGACAAGTTTTCTACCTTAGCAGAAATCTATTTAAAGGAAGTAGTCTCCAGGCACGGGGTGCCAACTTCTATTATTTCCGACCGAGACGCTCGTTTTACTTCCGAGTTGTGGCAAGCTATGCACAAATCCTTTGGCTCACGTTTGGACATGAGCACCGCTTATCACCCGCAAACGGATGGGCAGTCGGAACGCACCATCCAAACCCTGGAAGACATGCTTAGAGCATGTGTGATCGATTTTGGCAAGAACTGGGAGAAACATCTACCGCTGGTAGAATTCTCCTACAACAACAGCTACCACACTAGCATTCAGGCGGCACCTTTTGAGGCACTGTACGGTCGTAAATGCCGATCACCTCTTTGCTGGGCGGAAGTAGGTGACAGTCAACTCACAGGCCCAGAACTAGTGGTAGATACAACAGAGAAGATTTCACAGATCAGGCAACGCATGGCGGCAGCTCGTGATCGTCAGAAGAGCTACGCTGACAAGCGTAGGAAACCACTAGAATTCCAGGTCGGGGACCGGGTTCTACTTAAAGTCTCACCCTGGAAGGGTGTGGTCCGTTTCGGTAAACGAGGCAAGCTGAATCCACGATATGTTGGACCATTCGAAATTACCGAGAAAATCGGTAAGGTTGCTTATAGATTGAACCTGCCTGCAGAGCTGAGTGCAGTGCACAATGTTTTTCACGTGTCTAATCTGAAGAAGTGTCTGTCAGATGAAACGCTCATAATTCCTTTCAAGGAACTCACTATTGATGAACAGCTACACTTTATTGAGGAACCGATTGAGATCACGGATCGAGAGGTCAAAACCCTCAAACGTAGCCAGATACCCCTTGTGCGAGTTCGTTGGAACTCACGACGCGGCCCAGAGTTTACCTGGGAGCGGGAAGACCAGATGAAGTCCAAGTACCCCCAGTTGTTCCCAAACGAAAACCCAAGCACTGAAGCTACAACCGAATTTCGGGACGAAATTCCAAACTAACGGGGGGATGATGTGACACCCCGTTGAAACACGCTAGCTTGGCAGTGGCTGCCTTAACTTTCGGGACGAAAGTTCTTAAAACTTGGGGATAATGTGACACTCTAGGTTTTTCCGAACGAACACCTTGTAATATTTTGTGTATATAAATATTATTAAATGAAAACGTGACCTTTGTGCATGATATGTGATGTATGTATGTATTATATATATATATATATGAGAGCCGAGACCACGACCCGAGACCATGACTCGCAACCACCCGGTTGCGAGTGGGCCACTCGGTCTCGAGTGGGCCTTTGGGCCGTAACCGGTTTGGGCCGAAACCCCTTAGCCTTGTTGATACTTGGTATATAATCCTAACCTTCCCCACTTTCCTTCACTTTACACAAACACACAAACACACACTCCTCCTATTCTCTCAACTAGAAAACCCTCTACAAACACCACTTCCCTTCTCCAAAATCTCGGTTCAAGCAAGGATCTCGGACAAGGACTCGGTCAAGATCATCACTCGGACACTCCATCTTCTCGATTCCTTTCTCTTTGTTTTCGGCTCATTCTTCTTCCTCACAACCGGTTAGTATTGTTATTATGTGCATAGAATTTATGTGGGTTAAATGAACTAGAAATGCTTGGTTAGTAGTATTTTGCATGATCTTTAGGAGGATTTGTGAAGTTTGGTCATATGTGAAAACCCTCATATAACATGTTTAAAGATGGCTAAAGAATAGTGATTTAGGAATGATTATGCCAACCAAAACTATGTTCAAGATTATAAAATGAATGTTTCATTGTTTCTTGCAAATAATCTTGTTAAAAATATGTGATTTTCGGTTCATAAATGTGTGATTATGTTGGCATGAAAACCCTAGAAAACTATGAACATAAGATGAACTTGTTGAATATGGTTTGAAGGTTTTAAAAATGGCAAAGTTTGATCTATTTGGTTTAATGGTCAGATTAGGAAAAGTTGTTTGTGAAACCTCATTGGCTGTTGCCCGATTTGGGCCTGATTACTTGGTACAAATTGGACTGTCATATCTGCATCTTCACGTGTACATGAAAGGGACAGCTTCCGACTCGCAACCACGGCATTACGACTCGAGACCACGCCGTTGCGACTCGCAACCAAAGCGTGACAACTCGAAACCACTCGATTGCGACTCGAGACTACGACGGTTGCGACTCGCAACCACAACGTGACAACTCGAGACCACGGTTGCGACTCGCAACCATAACGTGACAAGCCGAGACCACCTGGTTGCGACTCGAGACCAGCTGGTTGCGACTGGGCTGTCCACTTTGGTTATTGGGCCATTATGTGTTATGGGCTATCTGTTGACTGGGTTATGTGTTGCTGTTGACTGCTTAATTGTTTAGGCCGGCCCAATAACCCCATGACTGTTTACTTGTATGCATGTTACGTACCTGTATGTGTTTTACGTGAATGCTTGTACACCGAATCTGACCTATACCGGTAACCATGTTAGGACGTGGTGACCAGCGTGTTTGACCAAGTAACCTAAACCTACCGAGCAACCCAAGGTGAGTTCACAACTTAAAAGCATGCGTCCCGGTGGTTTGGGACACGAGACTAAAACAACCCTATCCCTTTGTAAAAGGGATACCATTCACATACCTTCCCTAGTATTGGGAACAAAAATTACTTTTCCTTCCCTGGTATTGGGAAACCTTTTGGTTAATTACTGTTTATACGGATTGCAACTAACGGTACTAAACGAAACTCTATCACTCAAGTCCCTACTACAAATACCGATTAGTCGCCGGGGGCCAGGCGAACGGGTTATTAGTTGATAGCGCTATTTAGGTGTTTACCAGCCTCACACCGTGCCCTGGTTTGGGATCGGTCGTGAACTAATGTACTCAGGCATCCGTCAATGATGATAGAACATTGACATCGGGGCATCCTGCGGAAACGCAACGGTTACCTAGTGTTCGGTATTGGAAAAACAGTTTAGTCGCTAACTTTTGGGGTAGCTCCCCATGGCATGTATAAACGGATAAATTAACCGGTGAAACAAGTTTTTGGTAATTAAAACTGGACAACTAGTGAACTCACTCAGCATTATTGTTGACCCCTTACTGCATGCTTTGCAGGTAACCTGTGACGAAGGAGCTTGCTGCTTGGGAATGAGTAGTGTCTGTCCACCCTCGTGTTGGGTGTTACCTATTTTGAAATATGAACTCTGTTCAAACTGCTTTACTATTGCTTCCGCTACTTATTACTGTTTGAACTTAAAACTTTAAACTCTGAACCTGATGTTTGCTAATCTTATAGTTAGTAAGTATTACTTCTGTTATCAACTTAATTATTCAGTATAATTGGTGGCTGGATCCTGGTCAGTCACGCCCTCAAAGCGGGTGTTATCCGCAGGTGGATTTTGGGGGTGTGACAAAGAGTTCCCAGGTAGGAGTGACTGGTCCGATTATGTGGATTTGTACGAACACTCTAACCTTAGACAGAAAACCCGGGGTACAGGCATTCACTCTTCCAGTTTGCACGTGTTCACACTATTTAGGACCCAAGACTTTGACGAGAGTTTTGAAAACTCAAAGGGGTTCAAAACCTTATAACAGAGGGTTCAGAACCTTACAATAGAGGGTTCAAAACCTAGTAATCAATCATCCTGGAACAGATGATTAGTTTTCAAGCGGTTTTGAAATTTATGTTCTTGTTGTAGTCGTCACCTAACGATAGGTGACGGTACTGTTTTGTGACTAAACGCAAGTAAACTCGGGTTAGGGTCCTAGGAAGGTTATAGACTAGGTCAAAGCATTACTAATAACCTAATTCCCTATAACCATTGGCTCTGATACCAACTTTTCTGTCACACCCCGACCACGTAGAACATACAAAACGTGGCGGAAACGTCGAGGAGTGTTGTAACAGAATCAGTTGTTTCAAATCCATGGCAATTGAAGTTTCGTTTTATTAATCAAACATGAAAGTTTACAATGTTTTAAACAAGAACCAAATAGTACATAACATAATTTAACTAGTTCTTGTCTTGTTTTAAGTCACTAAGGCATAGGTCCGCCTAAGTATGTCTTGATAGGTCCTATGCATCATCTCCTGAAAACACATGTGAAAATAGGTACGTCAGCATAAAAATGCCTGTGAGATACATTGGTTTTGTGAAAACAGAATTCATGACTTATGTTTGAGAAAATGTTTAGTCATGCACCTTTTAATTTGCTTTGTCTTGTAAATCATTTGAAAAAATGATAAGATCAGATGATATGTATAAATAAAAGAACACTATATAGTTAAACGGATAACCATGTAAAAATGAGTTTGTATAAGATAAGTCGTTTGTAAATCAATGTCTCGTGAAAAGTGTGTTATTTGTATAAAATGTTATATGTCTCAAACTGAAATAATTAAAATAACGCTACGATATGTAATACCATACAAACACTTATATATAGGAAGTACCAGCGGCATATCCACCATGCTTGTATCATATTACACACGCCTCGTTACTTAATCACTTACTCAAACCAAACCATCAAGATGAAATGTTTAACAATTGTAGAAATGTTCATGTATAGTCAAATGTCTATTGTCAAATGTAAATCATGTCAACAGATACAACTGGTTCACACGGTTCAATGGTTACGAACGGTTCATATAATCAAAAGGGTTTAGACGGTTCACATAGTCAAATGGTTACAATGGTTCAAAATGTAGCATAATGTGTTCATATGCTGGATGAGCATATGCAACAGAAATGCAATGTAAAACAATGTACTAAGTACGCACACAATGGGCATACATAGCATGTAATGTAAAGCAATGTACTAAGTACGCACACAATGGGCATACATAGCATGTAATGTAAAGCAATGTACTAAGTACGCACACAATGGGCATACATAGCATGTAATGTAAGGCAATGTATTAAGTACGCACACAATGGGCATACATAGCATGAAATGTATTGTAAAGTGATGTACTAAGTATGCATACAACGGGCATACGTAACATGAGATGTATTGTAAAGAGATGTACTAAGTATGCACACAACGGGTATACGTAGCATGAGATGTATTGTAAAGAGATGTACTAAGTATGCACACAACGGGCCTACGTAGCATGAGATGTATTGTAAACAGATGTACTAAGTATGCACACAATGGACATACATAGCATAAACACAATGAAATCATGTACTATGTATGTACTATCAAACATAGCAAGTATATGATGTGAAAAACCGGAAAGCATGAAAGTAGCGAGTAGACACATGTGTTTCACCCCAAAACAGTTTGGAAAACAGTAAAAGAGGGGTTCAATGTACTCACATGAACTCCTCGAAAACATGTAAAAGATGGGGTTCTATGTATTCACCTGAGATTGCTTTGGAGTTCTTGTATAATAACCAGATAATGCTAAAGATCACGGGATATCAAACGACACCTAATAGGTAGCTATGTTAATATACCGGACCAAATCGGAAGGATCGGATAGTATGCGGGTTCGTAAACCAAACGAGTATGGAGACTCGTGTAATATGGTTTAACAAAGCCTACATACTAAAATGAAGCCTAACCTAAGTGCTTGCGACCCATTACGACCCGTTTAGGTAGCTTATGCTACCTTAATGCGTCGTTCACGTAGAACGCGTTTGGAACGCCGAACATCGTGACCACAAGGTATAACCTCGGAAGATTATAGCTATTGTCACCTAATGTGTTTGCTCGGATCCTAATGATCGACCAAATGGGTCGGGTTCGAAAGTATAAGCGATGGTTTAGATTGCTTACCTTACGACCCTATATAAGCACTAAACTAAAAGTGACGAGCTAAGCATGTCAGAACATGCTTAACTAAGTTTAGAAAACAGGTTTGGCATCAAAACAAACGGCTTTGATGCTCACGAGTAGTTTGGTTACAAAATACGCAAGAATGCGCATTTTGGCCGAAACTACGACTCGTCACTGAGCCTAGATAACGTGGTAATCAGTAGGTATAGTCACTACGGACTATAACCATCGTGATCACGCTCACGTTATGAAGTTCCACGAACTTCTTGTTGACCATAGGCTGGTCAATGCAGAAAGTCAACAAAACGTTGACTTTCGGACTCGAAAAGCGAATAAAAGAACGAAAGAATACTTACAGAGGGTCCCCGAATGCTAATCTAGATCAAAGAGCTCAGGTATGAAGCAATGGCATCAACTTAGAGCATTTTGATCAGATTGTGTGAGTTTTACATCAAAGGGGGAGGGGTATTTATAGAAAAAGTAGAGCCGTTAGGATCGTTTCTTGAATATCGTGCCACGATCCAAGCCGTACACTTGTCACAAAGTTGTGGTGGCTTAATGTGACCCTTGGCTCCTGATTTGGTGAAAGGGCATTGCCCTTTGGGTTGTTTGAAAGGCCAAGTTGTGCAAGAAAGACAAAATTCTGTTACTGAAGGGGCCATGCGGCCCGCATCAGGGTTTGCCAAAACTCAGGCGGGCCGCCTGGGCCTGTCTGATCTGCACATACTTTCAAAAATGGCAGTTTTGGTCCCTGTTGCGTATTTAAGCCATTTCCGACACTTCTAAGGCCCGTAAAGCCAACTTTAAGGCCCTAAAATGATGCCTAAACATTGTGGACATGAAACATGCTCAGAAATATGTCGGATGTTGGCTCGTTTGGCCGTACGATCGCGATGTTCGGTTAATTACGACGGAATGCGCATAAGCGCGAAAAATGATCTGAATGACGCGACGAATGGATTTTTCTCATGCCAATCACTAAGGCATAATATTAGGATGCTTACATAAATTTTTGGATATCCGGATGTATTCAGAACGTAAGTTATGCGCGAAAGTGCAAACTTGTGCACTTTTTGACACTTTTAGTCCCTGAATGATCCAAAAGTTTGTTTTAGCATACCAAACCTCTCAAAGCCTATTTCTAAGCTATGTAAAGGATATTTATGGTATGTTTAACTTATGGACATGTTCCGGAATGTTCGTTATAGTTCAAATTGGCATACTTTCGTAGTTTGTCAAGTTTAGTTCCTGTAAGCGAATTAACTTGTTTTTGCCATACCAAAGCCTTCAAAACTTATTTCTAAGTTATGTAAAGGTTATTTAAGGTATGTTAAGTATATGTTGATGTCCTGGAGTATTTGTCGCATTAAACTGAGTACGTTTTCGCACCAGGTTGCGTATAATTCTCCAGAAAGCGATGTAGAGTTTGAAATTGAACCAGAATTGATATGTGCAATAGATACACATATTTATACAAGATCCCAAGTATGAAATACGATATTTCATCGGCTTGGTATTTGTTTGATGGTCGCGGTGACACGGGTGTCACACACACCGCCACTCAAAACAAAGAAAGTATCTTTAATAATCATATGTGGCTCAAACACTCACCAAGAAATGACTAGAAAGGGGTGTCGGTGTGTCAAGTGAAATAATATCAAGTGTTCAAATTTCGACCATTTTTCGCTTGGTTCACAAATTTTAAAATTCTCAAAAATTTCCCCCCATCCCCACACTTGGGATACATTGTCCCAATGTATGGTTTTGAAGGGAAGATCGCTTAAACCCATTCAAACTTTTTTTTAAACTAAAGTAAACAAACTAACTACCAAAATTTCAAAGCTAAAGAACATAGCAAGACTAAGGAAATAGTACATTGACCTGGTGAAGTTTGACACAACCGATGTTGTAGACAATCCGAGTTCCTATCACCACCTTCACACAAATATCCGCACATCTTCCCCACACTTGAATGTCGCCATAGCCCTGAAACATAGAAAAACAAAAACAGCAAGATCAATATAAAACCCCGGGTTGCCTCCCGAGCAGCGCTAAGTTTTGAGTCTTCAGCCAGACCATGCCACCCCCGTTTATGGTGGCTCAAAGAATCGGTTCCTATCACCTCCCCCACTGTAGCTTGTCATTGGTTGAAATGCATCCATCAAATGTCCATTCGGTGGATAGTCAACTACATACCTGCTCGAACCCTCATACTTCTTTTCACACCCCAGTGGTTTGTTTGTTCTTATTCTTTGATGCACATTTTTCAGATGGTCACTAGACTCTCTACTCTTCTCTTCAATAGATTCATAACTAATCTCCCTAGTATGAACATCAAAGTACAACTTACGGTTCTTTTCGGTCATAGTAATGATCCCGTCTCTACAGTTGATTTGAGCACTCGCCGTATAAAGAAACGGTCGACCTAAAATTACCCTTTGTTGTGATGCCAATTTGGTAGGGGCATAATCTAGGACCAGAAAATCCACCGGGTATTCGAATTCTCCCAACCGAATCATAACATTGTTAACTATTCCCCGTGGACGCCTCCAACTTTCATCCCCCAAGCTCACCATGGTGTCTATATCTTGAAGCGGACCAAAGTCGTACATATCGTATAGATCGCCTGGTAACACACTCATACTCGCCCCATAGTCCAACAATTCTTGAGGAATTTTTAATTTTCCCACTTCAATAGGCACGAGTGGTACTCCATGCTCTTTGTCCGTTTCAACCTCGGCATCCCTTCCTATACCTGCACTCACTTGACAAGAAGATGTTAGAAATGTTTCATTAAATTCACTATTAGGAACGGTACTTACCACATTGATATTAACACTTTTAATGTTTTTGGGATTTGCCACCGTGTCACTTTGTAGTTGGCCTTTTTCTTTCTTCAATATCGCCACATCACTCGCAAGTTGACTCATTTGGATAGTCAACGTGAATTGCTTTATCACGGATTTCGTCTTTTTAAATGCGAGCATCATCAAGCTGATTTCTTTGTTGCATCTCAACTTGCATCGCCTTCAACATCTCCATTACTTCAATTCCACCCGAAGAGCTTTGACCCGTTTGATATTGCCTTTGAAATCCTTGGTTTCCTTGGAAGTTCGAGTTGGCTTGATTTGACGAATTCCTGTATCTAAAGTTTGGGTGGTTTCTCAAACTGGGGTGGTAAGTATTGGAATTCATGTTATAATTTCTACCACCCCTTCATTGTCCTTGCAACGCATTCACCTCCTCATATTGCCCTTTCACTCCTTGGCAATTTTCAGCCGCATGCCCTATCTCATTACAAAGCGCACAAACATTGTAAATTTGGTTAGAAGTTTGAACATTACCATCGTCTACCGCATGCACTTGAGTTCGGGTAATGGTCGGTCGTGCTCTCCTTGATGCTTGCGCTTTTCTCTTTGATGTGACCGCCATTTGCTCCAAAAATTCCCAATCATCAAGCTCATAATTTGTGCCAAAAGTGCCATTTGTAATGGACATTAAATCGCGAGCATCTTCGGCACTCAACCCCTCGTGGAAGGCATTCATCAATTCCCAAAGTTCAATCCCATGATGAGGACAATTCTTGATCATCATGTTGAAATGTTCAAAGGCCTCATGGAACATTTCACCGTGTTGTTGTTGAAAACTTCTCAACCCTTTCCTAGCATCATTTGTCTTTTGAGCGGTGTAAAATTCATCTAAGAAAATTTGTTGCATCTCCGCCCATGTATAGATAGATGTCGAAGGTAATGTGTAGAGGCACTTTTTCGCCTTGTCTTCCAAAGAAAATTGGAATAATACCAACTTGACATCATCAGCCGAAAATCCTTGACTCCCAAGAGTATTGCAAATCGAGTCATAAGCCTCCAAATGAAAATAAGGTTCCTCCGTTGCTAGACCCTTATATTTTGGCAAGCTTTGCAATGAATTGGTTATCACTTCAAATGTCCTCCCTTGATCATTGTGAGGAATAACTACCGGTGAAGGATTATGAGTGATTACCGGTCTAAAATGTGCTTCAATGCCTCTTGCATCTTCTCGAAGATGTCTTCTTGGTACACCCAACCGAACTCTTGGACGAATAGGACCCATTGGTCTTTGTATAGGCCCTTGTGGTGCAAATGGTTGAAATTGATGTTGTGGCATCGGTGGGTGTTGAATTGGCCTTTGGAATTGTGGTTGTTCATTTTGTGAACGAACTTGTTGCAATGGTGTAGGACGTTGCAATTGTGGCCCTTGTGACCGAACATGTTGTACCCCAACCGGTAACCTACCTATGTCTTGAATTCTTTGCAATGGTTGATTTTGTTGAACCACTCCTCCTTGAGGTCCCAAATTACCTCCATCACCCTCATAATAAAATCCATCTTCGTCATATCACCCATACTCTTCTTCATACCCCTCATCGTATCCATCTCCTCCTATACCCGAAGATTGTCCAAATGGAAAAGATAAATATTGATAACCCGGTTGGTTCGGTGGTCGATATGTAGAAGTAGCATGAACTATGGTTGAATTTGGTGGTATTGAATAGGTGGAAGATGATTGACCAGTATATGGGAAGAAATGGGAAAATGGTGGAATTGTAGTAGACGGGCTAAAGGTAAGTGTAGGTTCAACTTGGGTAGTAATTTTTTTTTTCTTTTGGGTAGTGTTGGTTGGTGTAACATCATGCGGTGGAGTAAGGCCGGTAGTGGTGTTAGGCATGGTAGTATTTGGTGAAGGTTGTGTTGATGATGGTATGAAAGGTGGTGTAAGCTCACCCGTAGTGGGTGGTGGTGGTGGTGGTGGTGGATCCATGTATCTAAGTGGTGTAATTGGTGTAGTTGGTGAACCGCTGATTCTGTTTTCCCTTAACAAAATTATGTTTCCTCTCAAAGTTCGTTCAATCTCTGGATCAAATGCCAATGGTGATAGCTTGTGAGAGCTTCTAGTACGCATGCACCTGTAGATACCTGCACACTAACACACCCAACGTAAACCAGAAAAATAACAAACCTAAAAAGATCAAAAAATAACACATGTTGCGCACTACTCCCCGGCAACGGCGCCAAAAATTGACGTGATGTCGTGGTCACAATCAAATTTTAATTCAATTACTACTAAATAGTTAGTGGCAAGTGGGTATCGAACACAGGGAGTTTGTGGAATGTGTGTTATTTAAAGGTTTGTCTAGGTTAACTAAAATTAAACTAAATGCAATGAAAATAAAATTCAAGAGTTGGTTGGGTTGATTTGATTTTTAAAACTAAGATTACTATTCTAATTGCAAAATGAAAGTGTTGGTTTGTAAACAATTTAGAGACAAATGACCATCTTTAGTTTCCTGTTTGCTTCAACGTTTGAGCGATCATACACTAGAAAGAACTACATAGACATAGTTCATGTGTAATTACTTGTTGTGATAAAAGGGAACGAAGAACTCAGATTCCTAGAACGTGAGGTTGTTACCCGATGACCAATTAACCCTTACCCAATCCTAATTCTACCCATGATATCTCGATTGCCAACGGCACCAAGAACGTATGGTTTCAAACTAGAATAACATAAGAATCAACAATTTACAAGCAAATAATCACACACCATAATAAACAAAACATAGATAAAGTTTACCATTCTATAAATATGAAATCAAAGCACAACCGTCTCAAACAAACCTTCAACTAAAGATGACCACCATATGTTTAGCCACTCATGGCTTGGACAATCATCATAACAAAAGTCTTAATGTTCATCACAATCAAAAACATAAAAACTATGATTCGAGATGTTTTCAAGCTCCCAAGAACAAGAAAAATCGTCTCCAAAATGATGTGTGACCGAATGGGAATGATTGGGAGTGAAAAGACACCATAAATCCGCATTAAAAGGTGGAAGTTACACATTTACGCAGGTCAGCACCGTAAGCTACGGTGGCCACCGTAGCTTACGGTGGCTTGGAATGGCTTATGGTGGCTTTAAACTGTCATACGGTGACAAAAAGTGCCAGTCGGCGCCGTAAGCTACGGCCCTTGTCGTAGCCTACGGCAGGCTTCAACATGAAAACTTGTTTTCAGCATAAGTTTTTTGTTTCAACTCCGTTTTCTTCACCGTTTTTGCCTACGTTCTCGTAATTTCGTCCTCTATCATGCTATCCTCTTAATTCTTCAATTCTAAAAATTGATTTTTTCATTTATTCTCTGTGTTCCTTCCATTTTAAGCTCCCGTTTGTACCTGAAACACAAACAACCGTAGTTATCTAATTCTAGACAACTACCCAATTAAATGTAGGATTTTATTATCATTTATACCACTTAAAGGTTTTCCTACGGACTACCCGTCAGTTTTCTTGTACTTCTTTACTATAAGAACACAATTTAGCGTGTAACACGCTGCAGCAACTTCTTCACTCCAAAAGAATATCGGCCATTTGGAATCGGCTAACATAGTTCGAGTTGTTTCGATCAGTGTGTGATTCTTTCGTTCTGTGACACCGTTTTGTTGTGGAGTATACGGTGCACTGAATTCATGAAGAATGCCTCTGTCATTGCAGAATTCAAGCATACGATTGTTTTTGAACTCTGTTCCATTGTCGCTTCGAATTCTTCTGATCGGCAGTTTGTACAGCGTCTCCATCTTTTTGAATAAAATCATCAATGAATCAAACGTTTGATCTTTTCTTTCGATACACATCACCCAGAAGAATCTTGAAAAGTCGTCAGTAACGACTAAACAATATAGATCTCCACTTACGCTCTTCACATTTACCTATCCGAACAGATCCATATGGAGTCGTTCGAGCGGTAGTCTGATGGAGTTCAAGAGCTTCTTTGGTTGTGACTTCTTCGTTTGCTTCCCCTTTTTGCATTCTACACAATCATCATTCAGATGGAAATTTTTTAGATTAACACCTTCAACAAGATCATTGTGAACTAAGAAATTCATTTTTCTCACATGAATGTGACCCATCTTACGATGCCACATTCTTGATTCTTTTACAGTTGCTTTTGTTTTAGTAACAAAACATTGTTTCTTTTTGTCTGTTGTTGTTGCGACACTCATGTCTAGGACATACAAATCGTTCTCACGAGGAGCGCGCATCAACACCATATCTTCTGGAATTTTAAAACCAGGTTTAATGATGAAACACTCATTTTTTTGTAAACTGAACTGTGAACGACTTGTCACAAATATGTGATATGCTCAACAGATTGTTTTCAAGTTCGACGATGTAGTTCACTTTATCAATTGTTACAACTCCATTGGTAAGAATTCCTTCACCAACGATTCTTCCTCCCTGAGTTCCCGCGAAGCCAACATATCCTCCATTAATTGATTTGACATCATAGAGCAATGCTAACATTCCAGTCATATGCCTCAAGGCACCGCTATCCATAATCCACATGGAGATGATCGACCTCGGAATCCCCTGCCCACATTAAAAACATTCACTCAAACAACGATGCCCAAGATTTCTTCACATTTGGAACACTACCAAATATAATATCATGAGACACGTCAACTTTTGGAATGTTGAAGACAACGTTTGGAACAACAGGTTTTGACTTTGATTTTAGATTTCCCTCCTTGATTGGTGGGAATTCCTCAATCAATTTGTCCAATTCAAATTCCAGTTCTTCAATATCGGTTGCGATAAACTTTTGGTTCAGATTTTAAGACCTTTTCCATTTTCTTTTCTTCAAACGATTATTTAGGTTTTTCCAGCCATGATTGGTTTTGAAAAGTTTTTGTTTTGGAATAAATCTTTGAAGTCTTCTGAGTTTTTGAAGATTCACCAATCTTAAAGGTTGATTTGGCTTGTCTTCGGACTTCAAAGATTCACCACGTTTCAGAATACGCACGGGGGAAATCATCGGTGTGTTACCCTTAACATCATTTGAAGTTTTAGGTTTGGGTTTCTGAAAAACTAGTTTTTCAATCCTCCTAACACACTGTTTTGCCATGTGACCAATTTCACTGCAGCAATAACAGATTCTTTTGTCATATTCGACAAAAGTGGATCTGTTGGTCTCATCTTTCAACTTTTTGGCTGCATTGAAATCGTCAACTGCTGTCTGACTAAAGATATAATCTTTTTCAGCAACTTGTGTTCTTACCCACAACAAATACCTCACTTAGCTTTTATTTTCGCTTAACCTCATTTTTAGCCATTTTCTTCTCAAAACCCACACCTTTCTTTTTGAAATTGTTACCATTTCTCTTGTTATTACCACCATCGCCCACCCTTTCATATGGTTTTCCAGGATTGTTGGTTGATTGGTTTTTAACAAAAGACTTTTTCGGCTTTGAAAGAAATGCATTGTTGTTAACCTCTGAAATGTCAATTTCCACAAGCTTATAAACCTTTTCAACATTTTCAATTTTGCATTCTGAATCGGAAATTCAAAATCATTATATAGCTTGTCAGTCCCGGTCATCGTGTAAGCCACAATGATCGAATCGTCATTCACAGCTTTATCTGATTTTGGTATGAACTTATCCAGAAAGTTTCCATCATCTTCAAAATCAGAATTGGAATTCTCCAAATGAGTTTTAACCGTACCGAAATCTGAGTTATCACTTTCTTCATCCAACACTTTGTCAACAACAGTTTTAATCACTTGTGACTCGTTTTCTGTGTCAGATGGAGAAAAATGTAACATCAATGCTTTCAGGTAACTCATTCTCCACAGTTCTCAACTTGAGATTCAAAGCTGCTTCCACCCCATCTGGATATTTCTGTGTATAATGATTCCACATTGGGGGTGGAACATTGTTGAAAGCAGGTTTAGCATCAGGTAGTTGAGGAACAATTTGATCAATCACATAAGATAAAGCAATATAACTGATCAATTTCTTATCAACTCTTTCTTTTTCAATACGCATCAATTCAAGTTCCTTTTTCAAAGATGCGATTGTGTCCAGATGGATGTTAACCTCCATCTGCTTTTCCATGACAGTTTCTTTGAACAACTTAGTAGCTTTATCATTTTCTATACTTTCCTTTTGAATCATTTTGATTGAACGTGATAAAGTGTCATAAGCTTCTTTCACATCATTAAGATCAAATTTTACTTCGTCAGTATATTTCTTCAATTCATGAAACTGTTTGTCTTTTTCAAGACAACCCATGCAGGGTTTTAAATAGTTTCGCATGGTGTTTCAAGAGTTTAATCAATCTTTTCAAAAACCTTTTCATCTTTATCAGTTTTAATTTCTGGTTTACCAAACCCGTCAGACTCAGACTCTGATTTTTCTTCTGATTTGATATCCAGATTTTCTGATTTGAACTCGGACTCCTTTTCGACTGACTCCTTTTTGAGTGACTCTGTTTCGACAGACTCCATTTTGACAAACTCCGTTTCGACAGACACTGACTCTTGAGTTTTGTCTACCTCTTTCAGTTTGACCATCAGCGCCTTTTCAGATATCTCCTTCAGAGTTTCTTCATTCATCTCTTTAGAAACATCTATGATTTCTTCAACCGGAGCTTTTTCGACGTCATATTGTGGACAAAAACCAGTAGTTGGCTCGCTGAAGAATCCTGCAAAAGAATCAAACATGTTAGGAGGCATTATGGATTTTAAAGAATTAGCTATAATCTCCTGTTCTGGTTGATAATAATAAACTTCAGCAGTTGCCTCTTCAAGCTCTGCCAGATTCTCTTCACTCATTACTTCACCGACTTCCTCAATTTCAACAACACATTCTGGCTCTTCAATAATTTCTGCCATCATAGCAAGACCCTCACCAGGAACATATTTATCCCAACTAAACCCTTTCGGCATCTTCTCATCATCCCGATTAACCAAAAGAGCTTTTTCTGGTTTGTTTTCAATTTGAGGTCTTTGATTGAACGGCTGTTGACTAGTTTTGTGATAGATTGCTTGTCGGTAGTAGTCATTTGTGAATGGATTCTGATGATTATTCACTTCTCTATTTGGACACTCGCGTTTGAAATGCCCTTTTTCTTTGCATTTGAAGCATGTAACCTTTGCTTTGTCAAATCCAAGCTTACAATCAGGTCCTGGGAGACTGTTTCGTCCGGTTATTTCCATAAACCTTTGTGCTCTCCTCACAAGACTCGCCATACCCCATTTGATATCTATGAGTTCCAGCTCCTATGGATCAATCTGATCATAGTCTTCTTTCGTTATGTCAGGATTACCAATTTTCCCGGCGACAAGACTTTCATAGGACTCAAGTACTGAAGCAAGTAGTGATATATGCTGTTTCGCTGCTGATTCTGTAAAATCTTGACCATTCTTGATGTTCACAACTATATTGCACAGAATCCCTTGACCATGACTTTGATTGTTTGACCCTGAAGAATTTTGAGTATAAGCTTGTTCTTGTGGACTTTGAACCTTAGGATTTGGTTCGAAGCTTGTAAACGGTGAATGACTGTTGTTTGGTGTGCTTTGAGAACCACCTGATGTAGAATCAACACTAAATGCTGTCTGGATTTTTGGACTTGGGGTAGATGTTGCAGATGAGCTTCCTTTGTAGTACAATTGAACATCTTGTTGTACATTAGCAGATTTTATTTTTCTGATCTTTTTAAGTTCAAGCTCATGCGATTCAATTTTCTCGATGAATGTGCTTAGATTGAAACCAACATATTCCAAGTTATTTTCCAGAACCAACAAATATGTGCCCCACTCATTATACGGTAAAGCATTTGCCAACTTGTCAACCCATTCTTCATCTGTTTTCTCAATGCTCAATCGCTTCATTTCTACAACTAAATGACAATATCTCTCGATCAACTCTTTTGTTGACTCACCCTTGATAGCAGTAAAATATCAAATTCCAAGAGACTTGACTTTTTATGAATTCCAGATAGACTGCAAGTCACTTTTATTTTGTAGCAAAACCAAAATATCTTCTTCGATTGCTTGTTGCAAGATACTCATCATTTTCTTCTCGGCTTTAAAACTATCCTGTTCAATCGGAGTTAACTGATGAAGTGTTTCTCAATACCCGCTCCATTCGTTGGCGGTACATACCTTGACTCAATTTTCATCCAACACTCAAAATGATTTGCCTGAACCCAGGTTTTAAACCTCTCTGACCACCCTGAATATTCGTTAATGTTCATTAATTTTGGTGGCTTTTGCATTGTACCCAAGTTACATTCTGAATAATACTCGCTGGTGCTTGAACAGCTGTCATTCCTCCTCCGGAAAACATGTTATAAAATTCTTGGTTATCCATTTTATACTTCGAAAGATTTTTCGGAAAAATTTTAAGTTTTGAAAAATCAGATTTTCAAGCGAAATGGTACTTCCACACGGTTTGGACTTTCACACGAAATGGATTACAAACGAAATGGACTGACTACAACGAAATGAAGTTTCAAGCGGACTGACAGTATCAAACGAAATGGAATGTTTCACACGAAATGGCCAATTTCAAGCGAAATGAAATGTTTCACACGAAATGGCCAATTTCAAGCGAAATGAATTTTCCAATCCGTGCGAAATGACAATCAACAGATTAAAACGACACCAATTCGTGCGAAATGACACCCAAGTTATGTCAAATGAACCAATTCGTGCGAATTAGACAAAGTTTTCAAACGAAATGGCACATTTTCACATGAAATGAAGTTTTTGACATATTTTGATCAGTTTTAGTTCGAATTTAGGTCTGAAACTTTGAAAGATTGATTAAAATGGTGTTTTACACGTTATATCCAAAACTCAGTCCATTTTGTCTGTGGAATCGTTCAAAAATCCAAGAATGAGTAGAAGTAGAGAGTTCTAAACCATTCAAAGCACTGATTCAGCCGATTTGACTCATCTTGAGCTCTGATACCACTTGTAGGATCAATATTCGACCTAAATGAGTCGGTCTGAGTCAAATCTAAGTCACCAGAGAGGCGGAAACAATCTAGTAACTGAGAATCAGTGTTAGAATGTGAGTAGAAGCAGAGAAATACACTTTAAACTGGCTTTCCATTGTTTTTAGACGTTAATACACGCGGAGAATTTGACAGCACTTAGTGACAACTTTCACCGAACCATTCCAAATGGAAAACTCAACACCCATATATATAGGGCATCCATTCTGCATGAAATGATAAGATCCATTCCGCACAAAATCGCAAACTCCATTTCGTGCGAAATGGAAAACTCCATTTCGTGCGAAATGGCCTTATAACATCCATTTCGTGCGAAATGGTTACATACACACATAAACTTAAATTTTACACTTTTAACCCCTATAACAAGCTACTGACACGACCTAGACTGATGACATAGGCGATAGACATTATGTACCAACACCCGTACAATCTTTGCTCTCAACCCGGTCCATGACAGCTTCACTTCGCTAGTGGTAGAGGGATCCGTGCAGTACATGTGGACATCACATACAAATTAACCATTAGTCATTGACTACCTCATACGACACTATTCTCACACGACTAAAAATCGTATAACATTCGACGATATGAACTTTGATTCATTCGACTATTCTCTCGAAGTCTCTTGTTCCGAGTTCGGCTTCAATTTCGTAGGAATCTGACGTTCTCATTCCTGCATTATATTCCAAACTCAAGTGCATTGTTAGTAATGTTAATTCTCATATGTATTTAAATCATACATTCGCACATACTTACACACGTACAAGCTTACATTCATACACACCTACATACCTATATACATTCAATCATACCTACCGTCATGTAATCATACCTACGTGTTTCAAACACGTTCTTGTATACCATTTATATGTAATACATGTCCAACTTTAATACATATGTCTATCATACTATTACATTGATTACATGGGGCTTAGACTTGGATTTATAACTCATAAATGTCAAGGAAACACTCGAAATCATGTTTGGGAAGCCCGCCATAGACCACGGTTAGAATACCGAAGCTTACGATAAGTACATCAACTTAAAATAAAATTTTCAGCCTTTTAAACAATGGGGAGGGCGTCGGCGACGTCCCTTAGTTCTTCGCGTCGGAAACAATCCCGTAAGAAGTGAAATAAGGCGTCAGCCAAAAACGGAGGGCAGAGAGGGCGTCGGCGACGGCCCCTCTAAACTATGTTTTTCTACAGATCCGTTTCGTCGTCCGTTAATACTAAAACTTGCGTAACTTTTAAACCGTTTATCCGTTTAACCTCCCGTTTCTTCATAAATGATCGTAAATTTATATTCTATCATGTGAACTTGAAATCCAACATCCGGGTTAAGGAAAATATTAACTTAAGACTCTCGGCTTTATATACTCGTTTTCACTTATTTGACCCGTTCATGCTTTAGTCCACAAACTTGTGTAATTACTATCAATTTCGTACTAGCTTCATAACCATGAATGTCCCCTAATACTCGGGCTTAAATCATGAAGTTTATGCACCAGTTATAAATTTCTACGTGTAAACGTATTGTGACCCGCTAAAGGATTCAAGCACTTTAAACTTAAATCTTGCTTTCCTTTCCTTACATCTTATGTCCACATTATTTCATCTATCTATCATTCACCACTACCATATATGTAAAACCTTACTTGAATTCAAATATCATGTTGATATAACTAGTACATAACTATACTTCAATAACATGAGAAGTGATTTCAGAAATCACTTACCTTAGCGTCCGTATTTGCATCCGTTATCCTTCCATGCTCGTATCCATGTTGACATGGCCCCTACACTTTCATGTTATCATCAACACTTTCTAGTTAACACACACCAATGTACTTGATTACGAGCATACCATTTGCATAGTTCACATTTGACTTGCATTAGTCACATTTTCGCATACATGAAACATAAATTAATAATTACCTCATTCAATTCTCACGCAACTAGATTACCATCACACATAGTACGTAAATCATTTAGTACATAACATTCTAATTCTCTACTCTTATAATTGTGTCCAAAAGCCCAACCATTACATTCATAAACTAATGACTTTGAAAAGTCAATGGTGCAACTTACATATATACTTTCAATTTGTAAATAAGAGTCTATTCTTAATAAAGTATACCACAACAATATTTCGTATGCATTTCATACTCATGGCATGGTACACATAGCTCATGATCACCTAGTTATGTGTACATAATATTACTTAGTCAATTCTTCATGATCTTACAAATTGACCATCACATTCAAAGCTAGCTCATTTACATAACTCTACCATTTTTACTTGCTTGTAAGTTCTTGCGCTTAATTTTTAGTACATGATCATTTACTAATCATGATCAAACACTTAACCCCACATACATTGTGCATCACACCTTCCAGGCTTGTAGTACAACCTTCCAATGCATGTCTCTTATTAAATCATTTTATCAACTAATTTCCCACTCACATTCCATCTAAAACACATTCCTTATGCTAATCTATTATCCATTACATTATTATCTCATTCTATCTATATTCATCCATGGTTAGCATACAATTTCACTTATCATTTTCACATAAGCATTTCATCAAACACTTGGTGTGCGTATCACTTTCTAAGCATAACGTACAAGTGGTTTAAGCATGTTTTTCCCAATTTCATCTTATGAACCATCACATTCAAGCAAAATCACATAATCATCAAATCTACATCAAGTTTATCTATCATATAACACCTCATGCATCACAAAATTACAATATAACATCTACATGTTCATCATGATCATCATCTTCACACTCATGAAATGGGTTTCACTTCTAATCATCAAATGACACCTAAAACTTGCATAAATCGTGTTCCATATGGTGATTCTAACATATTTTCATGCTCAATTTCATACAAGAGAAAAATGCCCGGATAGTCCCTGTGGTTTCGCCTTTTTTCACCTATAGTCCCCAACTTTCTAAAATTACCTGAATAGTCCCCAAGTTTTCATTTTTTTGTTCCCGGATAGTCCCCAGACCTAACTTCAGTTTGTTTTCTCTGTTAAGATGATGTGAAATGACAAAAATACCCTTACTAAAAAAATAAAAATTAAACACTAAAATATAATCTTAATTAAACATTTAGAATTTAATGGGCCCCACCATTAACTAAAACAATTTAATTAAAATAAAGCCTTGTGGGCCCTTCCCCATCCTCACCTCTTCTTCCACCACATGCAACCACCCTATCACCACCCACCTCCACTATAACCACCTCCTGCAACCACTTTCACCCTGCAATTATGTCGTCAACTCCACCAATGGGTGTTTCTGGACTGCCCTAATATTAACAAGTCGTTATAGTTCACCTAGAAAGTCAAAATTAACAAAGTACCATCTAATACTAAAATCAAATATATTCAAATAACAAAATCAGGTACATAACCATCAAACACCATATTCCAATTAGGCTAAATCAATAAAATGGATTAAACATGGATTAAAAAACGAATGCATATCCTACATGGATCCTTATTCTCTGTTCCTTTTTCTCGAAAGCTTGTTATTATTATTGACTGAACCACCATTTTTGTATCTCTGAAACGGCACAGTTTAAAAACAGATCTGAGAAATTAGGGCAGCCCATAAACACCCACGGGAAGGTTTTGGATCTGAGAAATTAGGGTGTTCGGAGATGATGGCGGTGGTGGTGGTGGAAAGTGATCTTGTGAAAAGGAAGGAGACTGAAGAGGGTTTGAGAAGGCGGGTGAGGCCGCAATTGGTGGAGTTGACGGCAGAATTGCAGGGTGTGATTAGTGGGAGCTAGACGGCGGTGTTTGATGTTGGTGGTGACAAGAGGAGATGGTCATCTGGTGAATTGCAGGTGGAGGATGACAAAGGTGGAGTGGTGCCGTGGTGGTGGTACAACGGTGAGGGGCTTTGGACGGGAAGGTGGGGGTGGACGGTATACAACGGAGGTGAAAAGTGATGGTGGAAGCATGGTGGGGAATGGTGGAGGAGATCGGAGGTGGCTGGAGAGTGGAGATATGGAAGAGGTTGGGGAAGAAGGTTAGAGATTGCAGGTTTTGTGAAGGAGAAGGAATGGGTGTGGGACCAAGGCTTTATTTAATTAAATTATTTTATTTATTAGATTTTTAAGGAATAGTCCCTGTGGTTTGCTCTTTTTAAGGAAAGGGTATTTTTGTCATTTCACACCCTCTTAACAGAGAAAACAAACTGAAGTTAGACCCAGGGACTATCCGGGAACAAAAAATGAAAACTTGGGGACTATTCAGGTAATTTTAGAAAGTTGGGGACTATAGGTGAAAAAAGGTGAAACCACAGGGACTATCCGGGCATTTTTCTCTTCATACAATTTCACGGATTAATCATACACCCGTTTCATAGAAAATCACCAAATCAAGAATTATAACTTACCACATGTTTGTTAGGCTTGGATGATAAGAAATTTCATCCCATGCAATAGATTCAGCTCAATCCTTTCTTTAATTTAGGCAAAATGGCTGATTTTGAGGTTCTTCCTTCTTATTCTTCTTGTGGGTGTCGATACCCTACCCACCTCCAACACAAACACAAATACTGATTTCCTAGTTTATATAAAACTTAAACTCAATTTCCCACCTTTAGCCCTTCTTATTCTTTTGCCATCAAAGGCTCTAAGTTCCATTCTCTATTTACTTGACTAACTATTTAACTTAGTTAAATAGCTCGGTTATTTTATTTTATGATATTACATAAAGAAACATACTAGTCAATTAAAATTCGAGTTCTGGGGCGTTACATGTCTACCCTCCTTAAAAGAGGTTTCGTCCCCGAAACCTTACTCATTCTCACTCTTACCTTTTTCTTTGTACCCATTCAGAGTGCGTAATACAAAATGAATACATTCAAGATCTTGGCTAATTTTTTTACTCATAATTAAATGTAATTGTACGCATTGTCCCTACCTTCTTAGATTAAGCAAATTTGACCTTCACATTCACATAAAAGGTCAGAAACTTATCCAGAGCTCTTATTAGTGTCATTTTCACTTTTGAATGCTAGTGTCTAGCATTTGCCATCACTAGCGGTTCATTCATCGGATTCATTCAAAGAGCACAACATTGCTTGTACAGAGTTAAGTATACAGTTTGTTTCTATCTTTCTTAATTAAACATAATACATTTATCTTTTTTACTTATTTAAATTAAATTCACTTATTTCATTCTATTAATATATCATATACAATATTTCATTCTGTTCACCATGAGCATATCCTAGATCCCGTCACTAACGTCCCTTCTATTTACTTTCATATTCATATGAAGGTCAACGTATCATTATACGCATACCATAAATATTTGTCATACCAATTCTCACCTATAATCGCAAGCTAATCGTTTTACTTACCTTGTTTCCATTGCATAATCCAATTGCCTGTGACCCGAATCGACCCAATTCATTGTGAGTCATGCAATACCTGGGTTGATTGTATTTGTTCCTTTGTTAAGCTTCCACTTATGTGCGTTCTTTCAACATTGTCTTGTTTAAATGAACATGGCCAACACGCCTAGCATCAAGTTAGTATTTCCAACGATACTTACTGTCTTGTATAATCTATCAGAATTTCCACAGTTACATTCAACTTTGTTCAGACATAATGTTTATTGCATCTCCTTATTTATATATTAATTCTTTCTTGATTTCTTTTTCAAAACATTAGTACGTTCAACCTGTTTAAGCGGGTCAATACATGACCATTACCTAACAAGTCTCTTCCGTCGGTTGACCCACTCATGACGGGTCAATCCATAACCATTCTTTCTCAGATCTCTAACTTATTTGTCAACTTTTGCAGTTTGTCTCCTTAAGGTCAACCCGGTACTTCTTACTTATCATAGTCGTATTAGAGTATACGTTCATAATTTTCCTTTCCATTCTTGCGTACTTGCAAAGGCTTCATTTCCTCATTTTATTATTAATTTGCAAGATTTTTACCCGTTTCCGCCCCTACTTAAATCATTTGTCTTAGTCGTAGACGTCATTCATCCCGACTCCCAAAAGCCAATTAACAATATGTCTAGCACATAACTTATTTTAGAGCTTATTTCTTTTGCCTAAAGTTGGGGGGGGGGGATATTCCACGGTCCTCCCAACTGCCGAGGTGATCCCACCTCGCAGACCGCCACCCAGCAAGCCTGAGTCTGGGGGTAAATCCGCTACCGTAGGGGCATTGGGAACGAGCAAGACTCGAACCCACAACCTTCGGGTTAGAATGCGGGCTGGTGACCATTGGGCTGACACCCAATGGTGGCCATTGCCTAAAGTTTCTTGCTACTGCATTAGCTTTTATCAGTTTTATCTACTTGACAAGTCAACTACCTCATGATATCTTGCTATTACTTGCTTAAATATCTATCAATTTACTTTGTTTGACCTTTCACAATTCCAGTCATAAATAAATTCTGACCTATGCTTACCAAATTCCCAGTTCTGACGCCTCCCTTCCTAGTCGAGCTATAAGCTCTCATAAAAAAAGAACATAACTTGGTTAAAATTTGCCTTAAGAATATTTACTTCTTCGGTCCGCATTTACTTACGAATTTGGGCTTTTCATTCCACCTTCCATTCCTTTCTATGTTTTGAATTCGTCTCGCAGATTCAAACACATCATTCATACCTTCTCATTCCTTCTATGCTTCGAACCCGTCTCGCGGATTTTAACATGTCATTCGTACACACCATTACTTCTATGTTTGAATCCATCTCGCGGGTTCAAACATATCATTCGTAGATACCATTACTTCTATGTTTGAATCTGTCTCGCGTGTTCAAACATATTATTCATACATACCATTACTTCTATGTTTGAATCCATCTCGTGGGTTCAAACATATCATTCGTACATACCATTACTTCTATGTTTGAATCCGTCTCGCGGGTTCAAACATATCATTCGTTCGTTCCATTTATATGAGTTGCTTTAAATTTTCTTAAGAGTCTTATAATTCTCACCCACACGTCCACCCAATACTCAATCCTTTCAGACATACCTGCAACAATTATCACGGACTCACGAACGTCATATATTTCTTGCGTACTGGCCAGGTACGCAATCCACATACTAGTTTCGTGCCCTCATGTAATCATCACCTTATGTCCGAAGAATTAAGTTTCGGCGCATTTTACATTCCAAAACCTCATTTCTATTCCATTACTATCCTTTATTTAAAATTTTTATTCACTTATTAGGCTTTACCATTACATGCACTCACATGTTAAATTTACGTACCTGGGCAATGGTCTTATTACATGCCTTGGTGCCGGTCCTAGACCGCATTCACGAATCATCCCCTCCCAAACAATTATCCTTACCTTACACATAACATACTGTTAGTTTTTAAATACATACTTAAGTACATACTCACATTCGCTTTCACCGTTAGCTCTTGATCGAGTCTTGGATTGTACGGGTTCCTGGTTACAAGAGCACGCAGGTTTGAGTTCAAGTATTTGCCTCCTCATACTTGATTTCACTCAAACCAGGGCTCTGATACCAACTTGTAAGACCCTAATTCATATTTGACAAAATTCGCAGCGGAGATTCGTGCCCAAAAATTTCTTTCTTAAAAAGCCATAATAAATACATGAAGACTCAATTACAATTTGTAATTCATTCATTTTAAAGGGTTCACAATGTTACATTATGTCAAGCTTGATGACAAATTTAAACCAAGTATGTGACTTTTATCTCCCTTACAATCTTTGCTCTCAGCCCGGTCCATGACAACTTCACTTCGCTAGTGGTAGAGGGATCCGTGCAGTACCTGTGGACATCACATACAAATTAACCATTAGTCATTGACTACCTCATACGACACTATTCTCACACGATTAAGAATCATATAACATTTGACGATATAAACTTCGATTCATTCGACTATTCTCTCGAAGTCTCTTGTTCCGAGTTCGGCTTCAATTTCGTAGGAATCCAACGTTCTCATTCCTGCATTATATTCCAAACTCAAGTGCATTGTTAGTAAAGTTAATTCTCAAATGTATTTCAATCATACATTCGCACATACTTACACACGTACAAGCTTACATTCATACACAACTACACACCTACACACCTACATACCTATATACATTCAATCATACCTACCGTCATGTAATCATACCTACGTGTTTCAAACACGTTCTTGTATACCATTTATATGTAATACATGTCAAACTTTAATACATACGTCTATCATACTCTTACATTGATTACATGGGGCTTAGACTTGGATTTATAACTGATAAATGTCAAGGAAACACTCGAAATCATGTTTGGGAAGCCCGCCGCAGACCACGGTTAGAATACCGAAGCTTACGATAAGTACATCAACTTAAAATAAAATTTTCAGCCTTCTAAACAATGGGGAGGGCGTCGGCGACGGCCCTAAGGGCATCGGCGACGACCCTTAGTTCTTCGCGTCGGAAACAATCCCGTAAGCAGTGAAATAAGGCGTCAGCCAAAACCGGAGGCTAGAGAGGGTGTCGGCGATGGCCCCTCTAAACTATGTTTTTCTGCAGATCCGTTTCGTCGTCCGTTAACGCTAAAACTTGCGTAACTTTTAAACCGTTTATCCGTTTAACCTCCGGTTTCTTCCTCAATGATCGTAAATTGATATTCTATCATGTAAACTGGAAATCTAACATCCGGGTTAAGGGAAATATTAACTTAAGACTCTCAGCTTTATATACTCGTTTTCACTTATTTGACCCGTTCATGCTTTAGTCCACAAACTTGTGTAATTACTATCAATTTCATACTAGCTTCATAACCATGAATGTCCCCTAATACTCGGGCTTAAATCATGAAGTTTATGCGCCCGTTATAAATTTCTATGTGTAAACGTATTGTGACCAGCTAAAGGATTCAAGCACTTCAAACTTAAATCTTGTTTTCCTTTCCTTACATCTTATGTCCACATTATTTCATTTATATATCATTCACCACTACCATATATGTAAAACCTTACTTGAATTCAATTATCATGTTGATATAACTAGTACATAACTATACTTCAATAACATGAAAAGCGATTCCATAAATCACTTACCTTAGCATCCATATTTGCATCCGTTATCCTTCCATGCTCGTATCTATGTTGACATGGCCCCCTACACTTTCATGTTATCATCAACACTTTCTAGTTAGCACACACCAATGTACTTGATTACGAGCATACCATTTGCATAGTTCACATTTGACTTGCATTAGTCACATTTTCACATACATGAAACGTAAATTAATAATTACCTCATTCAATTCTCACGCAACTAGATTACCATCACACATATACGTAAATCATTTAGTACATAACATACTAATTCTCTACTCTTATAATTGTGTCCAAAAGCCCAACCATTACATTCATAAACTGTTGACTTTGAAAAGTCAACGGTGCAACTTACATATATACTTTCAATTTGTAAATAAGAGTCTATTCTTAATAAAGTATACCACAACAATATTTCGTATGCATTTCATACTCATGGGATGGTACACATAGCTCACGATCACCTAGTTATGTGTATATAATATCACTTAGTCAATTCTACATATACTAATTCTTCATAATCCTACAAATTGACCATCACATTCAAAGTTAGCTCATTTACATAACTCTACCATTTTTACTTGCTTGTAAGTTCTTGCGCTTCATTTTTAGTACATGATCATTTACTAATCATGATCAAACACTTAACCCCACATACATTGTGCATCACACCTTCAAGGCTTGTAGTACAATTTTCCAATGCATGTCTCTTATTAAATCATTTTATCAACTAATTTCCCAATTACATTCCATCTAAAACACATTCCTTATGCTAATGTATTATCCATTACATTATTATCTCATTCTACCTATATTCATCCATGGTTAGCATACAATTTCACTTATCATTTTCATATAAGCATTTCATCAAACACTTGGTGTGCATATCACTTTCTAAGCATAATGTACAAGTGGTTTAAGCATGTTTTTCCCAATTTCATCTTATGAACCATCACATTCAAGCAAAATCACATAATCATCAAATCTACATCAAGTTTATCTATCATATAACACCTCATGCATCACAAAATTACAATATAACATCTACATGTTCATCATGATCATCATCTTCACACTCATGAAATGGGTTTCACTTCTAATCATCAAATGACACCTAAAACTTGCATAAATCGTGTTCCATATGGTGATTCTAACATATTTTCATGCTCAATTTCATACAATTTCACGGATTAATCATACACCCGTTTCATAGAAAATCACCAAATCAAGAATTATAACTTACCACATGTTTGTTAGGCTTAGATGATAGGAAATTTCATCCCATGCAATAGATTCAGCTCAATCCTTTCTTTAATTTGGGCAAAATGGCTGATTTTGAGGTTCTTCCTTCTTGTTCTTCTTGTGGGTGTCGATACCCACCTCCAACACAAACACAAATACTGATTTCCTAGTTTATATAAAACTTAAACTCAATTTCCCACCTTTAGCCCTTCTTGTTTATTCTTTTGTCATCAAAGACACTAAGTTGCATTCTCTATTTACTTGACTAACTATTTAACTTAGTTAAATAGCTCGGTTATTTTATTTTATGATATTACATAAAGAAACATACTAGTCAATTAAAATTCGAGTTTTGGGCGTTACACCCTAGCAGTAGATGTTCCCGTACTAGCTGATGTAGAAACCGGATACTTCTTTCCTCCATCCGATTGGGCTTGCCTTTTTGAATCTGCTGCTACGGTGTCTAAATAGTCCCAATCCACATCCAGATTCCTCAAAAAGGTACCCCCGGTGGTAGCCTTAATGTGTCGTCTATCTTCATTTGAAATCCCATCATGGAATGCAGCAATTAATTCCCATCTTTGAATACCATGGTGAGGACAATTACGGATCAATTGATTGAACTGTTTCCAAGACTCGTAAAGAAGCTCACCCGGTAACTGTTGGAACTCTCTAATCGCTGCTCTCCCCGAATTTGTTCTTTGCGGGGTATAGTATTCTTCCAAGAATTGTTCTGTAGCTCTTGCCATGTGTGAATACTAGCATATGTCAAGGATGTAAACCGATCCCTTGCAGCATCCTTTAATGAAAACTGAAACAACACTAACTTCACCTGATCCGCAGAGAACCCGTGTCCACCAATCATACTACAAACTACCTCAAAATCCGCAGTATGTGCATATGGCTCCTCAATACCATTCCCGTGAAAGGTAGGTAGCACGTTCAGAATGTGTGGTTTTGCTTCAAAAGAACGGTCCGCATTACCCGGCGCGACCGGCATCACTATCGGTGATGCATGCTCCGCAATCTCTGGTCTGAAGTGGCTCTCGGCCCCTCGAATATTCAGATCCGGAAATCGAGGGACTCCTTGCCTTTGACGAGGCGCAACCTGTCACACCCCGGCCGCGTATAACATGCAACCGCGGTGGAAACGCCGGGGAGTATTGGGACAGAATTAATTGTTTCATAACAATGGAAATCAAAGTTACATTTTATTTATTAAAGAAGCGTAATACATTGTCTTAAACAGGAAAACAAAGAGTTCGTGACATAATTAAACTAGTCTATCTTTATTTTTAGTCTCTAAGGCACAGGTCCGCCCTAGTGTCACCATTGTCATCCTACACGATAGCTCCTGAAAACACATGTGAAAGTAGGTACGTTAGCATAAAAATGCCTGTGAGATACATAGGTTTTGTTAAAATGGGATTCATGACTTAAGTTTAAAGAAAATGTTTAATAACAGTCAGTCATGAACCTTGTAATTTGTTTTGTTTTGTAAATCGTATGAAAAATGATAAGATCAGATGTTATGTATAAATGAAGTGTAAGGTTAAATGAATAACCTAGTAAAATGAGTTTGTATAAGATAAGTTGTTTGTAAAAATAATGTCTTGTGAAGAATATGTTATTTGTGTAAAACGTAATATGTCTAAACTGAAATGATTTAGATAACGCTAAGATATGTAATATTATACAAGCATTTATATATAGGAAGTACCAGCGGCGTATCCACCATGTTTGTACCATATTACATACGCCACGTTACTCAAACCATTTACCCAAACCAACTACCATGTAAATTGTTCATGTATAAACCAATTGTCAAGTGTTATTGTGTAAACCATATCGAAATGTCTATGTTCAATGTAATCCACCATGTATGTATATCAATGTCAAAATGTTTATGTTTAATGTAGATCATGTAATGTGTACCCAAAATATGTCTTGTATGGTAAGTGAGATGTATCAACTAAACCATATGTAAAATGCACAAAACAAGGTATTGAAATAAAACATGGTTTAAACCAACGTTATGTTTTATGGAACAATGCATGCTATACTGATACAAACATTTATGCGGTATTGTGAAAATGCATACATCCAAGCCTTGAGACTGTGGCGATAAACCCTTAAACAAATTAAAGGTTTATCTAAGTTATGTATATCGAATTCGGTCATTCCTTCCAATCCAAACAAACCCAGGATTTCAGGAACGGAGTTGTCAATTCCTATGGTACCACTACCTACTAACGAATGGCGTAGCTAGTGTTAATGAATGTATTGTTCCATGTTAAACAAACCAAATGTCATACCAAAATGAAGGCATGTGATGTAAACAATTGTACTAAGTATGCACACAATGGGCATAAATAGCATGAAATGTAATGTGAAACAATGTACTAAGTACGCACACAATGGGCATACATAGCATGAAATGTAAATGTAAAGCAATGTACTAAGTACGCACACAATGGGCATACATAGCATGAAATGTAATGTGAAACAATGTGCTAAGTACGCACACAATGGGCATAGATAGCATGAAATGTAATGTAAAACAATGTACTATAATGTACTAACAAACATAGCAGGTTTATGATGTGAAAACATGGAAAGCATGAAAGTAACAAGTAGGCACATGTGTTTCACCCCAAAACAGTTTGTAAAACAGTAGAAAATGGGGTTCTATGTACTCACCTGAGATTGCTTTGAATTCCTTGTGTAATAATCACACAATGCTAGAGATCACGGGATATCAAACGGCACCTAATAGGTAGCTATATTAATATACCGGACCAAAATCGGAAGGATCGGATAGTATGCGGGTTCGTAAACCAAACGAGTATAGAGACTCGTGAAATATGGTTTAACAAAGCCTACATACTAAAATGAAACCTAACCGAAGTGCTTACGGCCCATTACGACCCGTTTAGGTAGCTTATGCTACCTTAACGCGTCGTTCGCGTAGAACGCATTTGGAACGCCTAATATCGTGGCCATAAGGTATAACCTCGGAAGGTTATAGCTATTGTCACCTAATGTGTTTGGTCGGATCCTAATGATCGACCAAATGGGTCGGGTTCGAAAGTATAAGCGATGGTTTAGATCGCTTACCTTACGACCCTATATAAGCACTATACTAAAAGTGACGAGCTAAGCATGTTAGAACATGCTTAACTAAGTTTAGAAAATAGGTTTGGCATCAAAACAAATGGCTTTGATGCTCACGAGTAGTTTGGTTACAAAATACGCAAGAATGCGCATTTTGGCCGAAACTACGACTCGTCACTGAGCCTAGATAACGTGGTAATCAGTAGGTATAGTCGCCATGGACTATAACCATCGTGATCATGCTCACATTACGAAGTTCAAATGAACTTTGTGTTGACCATAGGCTGGTCACGCAGAAAGTCAAACAAAACGTTGACTTTCGGACTCGAAAAGCGAATAAAAGAACGAAAGAACACTTACGAAGGGTCCCCGAAAGCTAATCTCGATCCAGGAGCTCAGGTATGAAGCAAAGGCCTCAACTTAGAGCTTTAGATCAGATTTTGTGGGTTTTAACACAATTGGGGGGGGGGGGGGTATTTATAGGAAAAGTAAAGCCGTTAGGATCGTTTCTTGAATATCGTGCCACGATCTTATGCGTACACTTGTCAAGATGTTGTGGTGGCTCAAAATGACCCTAACTCTACAGATTGTGAAAGGGAATTGCCCTTTGGAGTGTTTGAAAGGCCAAGTTTTGCAAGAAAAACAAGTTTCTGCAACTGTAGGTCTGACGCGGCCCGCGTCAAGGTGCAGGCCAAACTAATGCGGGCCGCCTGGCCCTGTCTGATCTACACAACTTGCAGAATTTACAGTTTAGGTCGTTGTTGTGTATTTAAGCCATTTTCAGCACTTCTAAGGCCCGTAAAGCCAACTTTAAGGCCCTAAAATGATGCCTAAACATTGTGGACATGAAACATGCTCAAAAATATGTCGGATGTTGGTTCGTTTGGCCGTACGATCGCGATGTTCGGTTAATTACGACGGAATGCGCATAAGCGCGAAAAACGATCCAAGTGACGCGACGAATGGATTTTTCTCATGCCAAACACTAAGGCATAATATTAGGATGCTTACATAAATTTTTGGATGTCCGGATGTATTCAGAACGTAAGTTATGCGCGAAAGTGCAAACTTGTGCACGTTTTGACACTTTTAGCCCCTGAATGATCCAAAAGTTTGTTTTAGCATACAAAACCCCTCAAAGCCTATTTCTAAGCTATGTAAAGGATATTTATGGTATGTTTAACTCATGGACATGTTCCGGAATGTTTGTTACAGTTCAAATTGGCATACTTTCGCAGTTTGTCAAGTTTAGTCCCTGTAAGCGGATTAACTTGTTTTTGCCATACCAAAGCCTTCAAAACTTATTTCTAAGTTATGTAAAGGTTATTTAAGGTATGTTGAGTATATGTTGATGTTCCGAAGTATTTTTCGCATTAAACTGAGTACGTTTACGCACCAGTTTGCGTATAATTCTCTAGAAAGCGATGTAGAGTTTGAAATTGAACAAAAGTCAAAACATGAAAAATGTAAAACACAACCAAACAAACATTGGGATCAAATAACATTGTTTTATTGATAATTGAACTGTTCATAATGATTTCAAGCACAAATGTTACTGTCTCCCCTACTTGTGGAAATTTCGTCCCGAAATTTATTTAGAGGAAACTCGTGGAAAAAGATGTGGATATTTCGCCTTCATTTGATCTTCACGTTCCCAAGTAAACTCGGGTCCACATTTAGATTCCTAGCGAACCTTGACCAAAGGAATGCGCTTGCGTTTAAGCCACTTGACTTCACGTTCCATGATTTCTACCGGTTTCTCAACAAATTTCAGTGTTTTGTCAACACGAATTTCGTCAAGCGGTATGTGGAGGTTCTCATCAGCTAAACACCTCTTGAGATTGGACACGTGAAAGGTTGGATGAACATTTCCGAGTTCAGGAGGTAACTCAAGTTTGTAGGCTACCTTACCAATTCTTTCGACGATCTTGAATGGTCCAACGTATCTAGGTGCAAGTTTTCCTTTCTTTCCAAATCTGATCACACCTTTCCAAGGTGAGACCTTAAGTAATACACGATCACCGACTTGAAAATCCAAGGGCTTGCGTTTTAGGTCCGCGTAACTCTTTTGACGGCTTCTAGCTGTCTGAAGGTTATCACGAACTTTCTTTACCTTATCTGTTGTCTCTAAAATGAGGGCAGGTCCAGTAAGTTGAGCCTCGCCGATCTCATTCCAGCAGACTGGTGATCGACACTTTCGACCATAGAGAGCCTCGAAAGGAGCCATGTTGATGCTAGAGTGATAACTGTTGTTGTAGGATAATTCAATCAATGGAAGATGTGAATCCCAACTACCACCAAAATTGATCACAGAAGCTCTAAGCATATCCTCCAGTGTCTGGATTGTTCTTTCAGATTGACCATCCGTTTGCGGATGATAAGCTGTGCTCAGATTAAGTTGGGACCCCATAGCAGATTGCATGGTTCTCCAAAAATGAGAAGTGAAACGAGCATCTCTGTCAGAAATGATGTTCAAAGGAACACCATGTCGAGCTACAGTTTCATCCACGTAAATTTGAGCAAGTTTGTCAGCCGAAAAATCCTCACGGATTGGCAAGAAATGCGCTGATTTGGTAAGACGATCAACAACTACCCAGATGGCATCGTGACCTTTCTTTGTGCGCGGGAGTTTAGTAATGAGATCCATAGTAATATTTTCCCATTTCTAAACTGGGATCTCTAGTTGTTCCAATAAACCAGAAGGACGCTGATGTTCAGCCTTAACCTTAAGACAAGTAAGGCACTTGGATACGTATAAGGCAATGTCTTTCTTCATACCAGGCCACCAATACTGAATACGAAGATCCTTATACATCTTATCTGAGCCAGGATGAATAGAATAACGAGACTTATGGGCTTCATCCATAAGCAGGGTATGAAGATTATCTTGGCTCGGGACCCACAAACGGTCCATGAAGTAATATGATCCATTGTCCTTTAATTCTAGAGCAGGTGTTATGTGATAAGGAAATTCCTTATCCATCAAACCTTGTGAAACACAAGATTGTTAAGCCTGAGAAATACGGGCTTGGATATCGGATTGAGCTTGAATAACAGATTGGACACGAACACAATGAAGCTTAGTATGTTCCTTGCGACTCAAAGCATCGGCCACGACATTCGCCTTTCCAGGATGGTAGCGAATTTCGCAGTCATAGTCGTTTAGAAGTTCAACCCAACGTCGTTGCCTCATGTTGAGCTCTTTCTGATTGAAGATATGCTGAAGACTTTTGTGGTCCGTGAAAACCATACATTTTGTACCGTACAAATAGTGTCTCCAGATCTTAAGAGCGAAGACAACAGCACCCAACTCAAGATCATGAGTGGTGTAGTTCTTCTCATGTATCTTCCAACTCAAGATCATGAGTGGTGTAGTTCTTCTCATGTATCTTCAACTGCCGTGATGCGTATGCTATGACTTTGTTTCTTTGCATCAGGACACAGCCAAGACCTAATTTAGATGCATCGCAATAAACGAAGAAATCATCATTGCCCTCAGGCAAGGTTAGGACAGGCGCGTCGCAAAGTTTTTGTTTCAAAGTCAGAAACGCTTCCTCTTGCTTGAATCCCCAATCAAAGGGTTTGTTCTTCTGAGTTAGAGCAGTTAGAGGAACTGCAATCTTCGAGAAATTTTCTATGAAGCGACGGTAATAACCCGCTAGACCAAGAAAAGAACGAACTTCAGTAGGAGTAGTAGGTGTATCCCAATCCTTAATCGCACTGATCTTGGAGGGATCTACATGAATACCTTGTTCGTTGGCAATATGTCCTAAGAATTGAACCTCTTTAAGCCAGAATTCACACTTGGAGAATTTGGCGAAAAGTTGCTCTTTCTTTAGGAGTTCCAAAGTAAGACGAAGATGTTGCTCATGATCAGCTCGCGTCTTAGAATATATTAAGATGTCATTAATGAAAACGATGATGAACTTATCCAAATAAGGCTTGCAGGCCCTATTCATCAAGTCCATGAAAACGGCAGGAGCATTAGTCAAACCGAATGGCATGACTGTGAACTCATAATGCCCGTAGCGAGTGCGGAACGCTGTCTTGGGAATATCTTCTTCATGCACACGAAGCTGATGATATCCAGATCGAAGATCAATCTTTGAAAACTAAGAAGCGCCTTGCAATTGATCAAAGAGATCATCAATGCGAGGTAGGGGATATCGATTCTTGATGGTGAGCTTGTTAAGCTCACGATAATCGATACACATCCTAAAAGATCCATCCTTCTTCTTTACAAAGAGAACGGGAGCACCCCAAGGTGAAAAGCTAGGACGGATAAAACCTTTGTCGGAGAGTTCCTGAAGCTGTTTAGATAATTCTTGCATCTCAGACGGTGCAAGACGGTGTGGAGCTCTGGCAATGGGATTTGAACCAGGTACGAGATCAATACGGAACTCGACTTGGCGTGCTGGAGGTAGACCAGGTAACTCTTCAGGAAAAACTTCAGAATAATCCCGAACGACAGGAATATCTGAAATAGACTTACCCTTGCCTTTATCTGCTGTAACATGTGCTAAGAAAGCCACATAGTTCTTCCGTAGATACTTCCGTGCTTTAAAACAAGACATGAGTTTGAGACCACCGGCAGGCCTCTCACCACGAACCTGTAGGATCTCGCCTGTCGACAGCGGCACACGAACAATCTTCTCAGAAGAAACTATCTCTGCGCGATGCTTAGATAACCAATCCATACCCACTATAACGTCGAAGCTTCCAAGTTGCATTGGCGTGAGGTCAATAGGAAAAATATGGTCGTTAAGGTTCAATTGGCAGTTGCGTAGAACAGAATTAAGAACAATGGGTTCACCACTGGCAACCTCTATTGTCAAAGGTTTACCTAGTTTCGTTCTAGACACGCGAAGCATTGGCTCAAAAGACAATGACACAAAACTCTTGTCGGCACCCGAATCAAAAAGAACAGATGCAGGCTGATTATTAATAAAGAACGTGCCGTTCACCACTTCATTGTCTGCTTGTGCCTCTTGAGCATTCATGTTGAAGACTCGCCCTCGAGCCTGAGCCTGATTCTGGTTTGCATTCTGGTTCTGGTTGGCTAGCCTTGGGCACCGGTTTCTGTAATGGGTCAGATCCCCACAGTTATAACAAGCACCTGGTGGGTATTGTGATCGTGCAGCTTGACCCTGTTGCTGAGCAGGAGGCTGAGCAACTTGTTGAGCAGGGTTCTGAACTGCGCGATTTTGAGCAAACCGACAAACATCGGCAAGATGACCTGACTTCCCACAGTTAGTACAGAAACGGCACTGATGTTGCGGCTGATGGTGGCTGTTGCATCGATTGCACAAAGGTGCACTTCCTGAATAGGGCTTCTTTGCTGGAGGCTGTGTGGGTTGGTTGGAAGCTGCCTGGTTAGCTTGGGCAGTGACAGCATAGTTTTGGGAAGCCTTACGCTTCTTTGCCCTTTTTGATGAACCAGAATCCTTTCCACTCTTTTTTTGACCTTTCTTGCTATCTTCTTTGTCAGACGACTGTTTCTTGCCCTTGTCACCCTTCCTGTGTAATTTATTCTTTCGAATCTGCGACTCAGTCAGTGTCGCTGATAACTCGATTGCCTGACGGATTGTGGTAGGGTTGCTACCAGTAATAATGTCTTGTACCGAGTCAGGCAGGCCGTCGATGTACCTTTCGATGGCCTTGTCGAGTGGGGCAACCATAGTCGGGCAAAGCAGACTCAACTCCTCAAACCTATCAGTATATGCCCTGTGCTCGCCACTATCTTGCTTCAAATCATCAAACTCTTTCTCCTACGCTCGTTGCTCATGACGAGGACAAAACTCCCTCATCATAAGAGCTCTCAGTTCAGCCCATGTCTGTGCTAGAGCAACATCTGCACCACGGTCTCTCATTACCCCATTCCACCATGTAAGGGCCCTCTTCTGAAACACGCTCGAATAAAACTCGACCTTGCGATTATCCGGACACTGAACGTGGCGAAAAGTATTCTCAATGCTCTCGAACCATTGAAGAAGCCCAGTTGCTCCCTCAGAACCACTAAACTTGAGTGGTTTAGCCGAGTTAAAATTCTTGAAATTGCATGTACCATTGTTGTTGTTGTTGTTGGCTTGGTTCCATTGAGCAAAGAGATTTAGGAATTGAGCAGCCATCTGCTGCGCAATAATTTCTGCCAGCTCGGCAGTTGCTATCTGGTGTTCGCGTCGAGGAGGCATTCTAAAAGGGGAAAACATGAAAGGAAACGAGTGAGATGATTGGATGAAGAGAATGAGATGAAACAAAATCAACAAAAGCAAAGATGGTGGTTATGCATCGCTAAGCAAACAAGCGACACACAATGTTTTAATCAAAGTAAATGGGTCGATAATAATGCATTGAGAAGACATGCTCGTCTATAAGTGAACACTCACCCCAAGAGTTCCCAGGTAAGAGTGACTGGTCCGATTATGTGGATTTGTACGAACACTCTAGCCTTAGACAGAAAACTCAGAGTACAGGCATTCACTCTTCCAGTTCGCACGTGTTCACACTATTAAAGCCCAAAACTTTGACGAGACTTTTGAAAATTCAAAGGGGTTCAAAACCATATAACAGAGGGTTCAAAACCTAGTAATCAATCATCCTAGACCAGATGATTAATTTTCAAAGCGGATTCGGAATCGAAGTTCCCGTTGTGGTTATCACCTAAGGATAGGTGAAGTGCATGTTTTAAAAATCTAAACACAAGATAACTTTTGTTAGGGTCCTAGAAAGTTATAGTCTAGGTCAAAGCATTACTAATAACCTAATTCCCTATAACCATTGGCTCTGATACCAACTCTTCTGTCACACCCCGGCCGCGTATAACATGCAACCGCGGCGGAAACGACGGGGAGTGTTGGGAGAGAATTAATTGTTTCATAACCATGGAAATCAAAGTTACATTTTATTTATTAAACAAGTGTAATACATTGTCTTAAATAGGAAAACAAAGAGTTCGTGACATAATTAAACTAGTCTATCTTTATTTTTAGTCTCTAAGGCACAGGTCCGCCCTAGTGTCACCATTGTCATCCTACACGATATCTCCTGAAAACACATGTGAAAGTAGGTACGTCAGCATAAAAATGCCTGTGAGATACATAGGTTTTGTGAAAATGGGATTCATGACTTGAGTTTAAAGAAAATGTTTAATAACAGTCAGTCATGAACCTTGTAATTTGTTTTGTTTTGTAAATCGTATGAAAAACAATAAGATCAGATGTTATGTATAAATGAAGTGTAAGGTTAAATGAATAACCTAGTAAAATGAGTTTGTATAAGATAAGTTGTTTGTAAAAATAATGTCTTGTGAAGAATATGTTATTTGTGTAAAACGTAATATGTCTAAACTGAAATGATTTAGATAACGCTAAGATATGTAATATTATACAAGCATTTATATATAGGAAGTACCAGCGGTGTATCCACCATGTTTGTACCATATTACATACGCCACGTTACTAAAACCATTTACCCAAACCAACTACCATGTAAATTGTTCATGTATAAACCAATTGTCAAGTGTTATTGTGTAAACCATATCGAAATGTCTATGTTCAATGTAATCCACCATGTATGTATATCAATGTCAAAATGTTTATGTTTAATGTAGATCATGTAATGTGTACCCAAAATATGTCTTGTATGGTAAGTGAGATGTATCAACTAAACCATATGTAAAATGCACAAAACAAGGTATTGAAGTAAAACATGGTTTAAACCAACGTTATGTTTTGTGGAACAATGCATGCTATACTGATACAAACATTTATGCGGTATTGTGAAAATGCATACATCCAAGCCTTGAGACTGTGGCGATAAACCCTTAAACAAATTAAAGGTTTATCTAAGTTATGTATATCGAATTCGGTCATTCCTTCCAATCCAAACAAACCCAGGATTTCAGGAACGGGAGTTGTCAATTCCTATGGTACCACTACCTACTAACGAATGGCGTAGCTAATGTTAATGAATGTATTGTTCCATGTTAAACAAACCAAATGTCATACCAAAATGAGGGCATGTGATGTAAACAATTGTACTAAGTATGCACACAATGGGCATAAATAGCATGAAATGTAATGTGAAACAATGTACTAAGTACGCACACAATGGGCATACATAGCATGAAATGTAAATGTAAAGCAATGTACTAAGTACGCACAAAATGGGCATACATAGCATGAAATGTAATGTGAAACAATGTGCTAAGTACGCACACAATGGGCATACATAGCATGAAATGTAATGTAAAACAATGTACTATAGTGTACTAACGAACATAGCAGGTTTATGATGTGAAAACATGGAAAGCATGAAAGTAACAAGTAGGCACATGTGTTTCACCCCAAAACAGTTTGTAAAACAGTAGAAAATGGGGTTCTATGTACTCACCTGAGATTGCTTTGAATTCCTTGTGAATAATCACACAATGCTAGAGATCACGGGATATCAAACGGCACCTAATAGGTAGCTATATTAATATACCGGACCAAAATCGGAAGGATCGGATAGTATGCGGGTTCGTAAACCAAACGAGTATGGAGACTCGTGAAATATGGTTTAACAAAGCCTACATACTAAAATGAAACCTAACCTAAGTGCTTACGGCCCATTACGACCCGTTTAAGTAGCTTATGCTACCTTAACGCGTCGTTCGCGTAGAACGCATTTGGAACGCCTAACATCGTGGCCATAAGGTATAACCTCGGAAGGTTATAGCTATGGTCACCTAATGTGTTTGGTCGGATCCTAATGATCGACCAAATGGGTCGGGTTCGAAAGTATAAGCGATGGTTTAGATCGCTTACCTTACGACCCTATATAAGCACTATACTAAAAGTGACGAGCTAAGCATGTTAGAACATGCTTAACTAAGTTTAGAAAACAGGTTTGGCATCAAAACAAACGGCTTTGATGCTCACGAGTAGTTTGGTTACAAAATACGCAAGAATGCGCATTTTGGCCGAAACTACGACTCGTCACTGAGCCTAGATAACGTGGTAATCAGTAGGTATAGTCGTCATGGACTATAACCATTGTGATCACGCTCACGTTACGAAGTTCAAATGAACTTCGTGTTGACCATAGGTTGGTCACACAGAAAGTCAAACAAAACGTTGACTTTCGGACTCGAAAAGCGAATAAAAGAACGAAAGAACACTTACGAAGGGTCCCCGAAAGCTAATCTCGATCCAGGAGCTCAGGTATGAAGCAAAGGCCTCAACTTAGAGCTTTAGATCAGATTTTGTGGGTTTTAACACAATTGGGGGGTATTTATAGGAAAAGTAAAGCCGTTAGGATCGTTTCTTGAATATCGTGCCACGATCTTATGCGTACACTTGTCAAGATGTTGTGGTGGCTCAAAATGACCCTAACTCTACACATTGTGAAAGGGCATTGCCCTTTGGAGTGTTTGAAAGGCCAAGTTTTGCAAGAAAAACAAGTTTCTGCAACTGTAGGTCAGACGCGGCCTGCGTCAAGGTGCAGGCCAAACTAATGCGGGCCGCCTGGCCCTGTCTGATCTGCATAACTTGCAGAATTTACAGTTTAGGTCCCTGTTGTGTATTTAAGCCATTTTCAGCACTTCTAAGGCCCGTAAAGCCAACTTTAAGGCCCTAAAATGATGCCTAAACATTGTGGACATGAAACATGCTCAAAAATATGTCGTATGTTGGTTCGTTTGGCCGTACGATCGCGATGTTCGGTTAATTACGACGGAATGCGCATAAGCGCGAAAAACGATCCAAATGACGCGACGAATGGATTTTTCTCATGCCAAACACTAAGGCATAATATTAGGATGCTTACATAAATTTTTGGATGTCCGGATGTATTCGGAACGTAAGTTATGCGCGAAAGTGCAAACTTGTGCACTTTTTGACACTTTTAGCCCCTGAATGATCCAAAAGTTTGTTTTAGCATACAAAACCCCTCAAAGCCTATTTCTAAGCTATGTAAAGGATATTTATGGTATGTTTAACTCATGGACATGTTCCGGAATGTTTGTTACAGTTCAAATTGGCATACTTTCGCAGTTTGTCAAGTTTAGTCCCTGTAAGCGGATTAACTTGTTTTTGCCATACCAAAGCCTTCAAAACTTATTTCTAAGTTATGTAAAGGTTATTTAAGGTATGTTGAGTATTTGTTGATGTTCCCAAGTATTTGTCGCATTAAACTGAGTACATTTACGCACCAGTTTGCGTATAATTCTCTAGAAAGCGATGTAGAGTTTGAAATTGAACAAAAGTCAAAACATGAAAAATGTAAAACACAACCAAACAAACATTGGGATCAAATAACATTGTTTTATTGATAATTGAACTATTCATAATGATTTCGAGCACAAATGTTACACAACCGGTGCCCGATGAACCTGTTGCGGGGTCTGATAAGCATCTACTCCCCGCGGTTGTCTCTATTGCTGATACATTGGCTGATTACGGTTAAATGCCGGATTTTGAAAACCACTTGGATATCCCATATAACCCTCGTTTATCCCCCACTCTTCATCTCCATATCCGTCATCCCATGTCTCTGTTCTCGCCCTGTTTTCCACTTGCTCAAACATAGCACCCGACCGGTTCGGGTATGGCACTAAATTTGGTTGATTCACGGGCCGCAACGGATTGGGCTGTGATGGTAGTTGGCTTTCTAGAGAGTAAAGTGGTCCACCAATAACGTGAAATTCTCCAGTTGGAGCAGAGGTTGGTTGGGTGGTCGTCCTTGATGATGGTGCAATGGGTGGGGTTTGTTGTTGTGGTTCAAATGTAAATGGAGGTGGTGGCATTGGTGGCATCTCAGTAATCGGTGGTTGTTGTGGTGTTTGCTGCTGTGGGGTGGATTGATTTTCTAGTGGATTCATTGTGGTTTGAATTGCTTTTCCTTTCAAGGCTGAACGAAGACTCAAATTTTGGCGTGCGATCTTTTCAATTTCAGGATCAAACAAGAGCGGTGAAGATCTTCCTGAAAACCTAGTATGCATGCAAAAAGGTCACCTGCACACAAGTAGACAAGAACAAACGCGTAATACCGAACAAAACAATAATAAACAAAAAGAAATATTTTTGGGTTTTTAGATTTTCTCAAAAACAATAAAAAAACTACTACTAAACTAACACTAAGCGCACGAATTCCCGGCAACGGCGCCATTTTGGTGACTATCGTTAGGGTCAATCAAAAACCGAAATAAGCTACGTAGATAGCGTAAGTAGGTTATCGTATCCACCGGGAATTTGTGGTCAGTGTCGCGTTTTTAACTAAGAACTAAATTAACTAGATTGGGGGTTTTATGAATTTGATTGTAAAAACTAAAGAACTAATTAATAAAGTTGTAATCAATACGAGAAGGAATAACCTCTACCTGGAATCCCAATTACCCGTTTAACATAAAAACCTGTTTACCGATTCAAAACACCACATAGACATGGCCTCGGAGTTAATGAATTTGATTAGTTAGTAAGGATAGTTTTTAAGATTCACTATGCAACTTAATAACCCGTTTGATTGTATCAACTACCCACCAATTTACTAACCCGCTAACAACGCAAGAAAGTTGCTAATACGCTTAATAAACGACAAGTAATTCAAACACAAGAAACGTTTACCAATAATCCAACACAAGTGGTCAAGCTGTACCAGTTATACGAATCTGTAAACAAAGTTTAATGCAAAACAACGTAAAAGTTCATCCGGGTAGAAGTCACAAGAGGCTTAGCCACGCATGATGATCTTCACAGCATCGGTTGTCATCCCGCGTTGATTAATCATCATCCACTAGCTTGAAAGATATGAAAAATAAATTCGTTCCTTTTTGTTATTGTATATCGGCTGCCGTATATATTAATGTCGGCCGACTTCGAATCCCCCCAAATATATATATTTTTTACAATCTCCTTTGTTCACCAACTAGTATTAAGCCCCTGCGTTGCAGCGGTTATCATAAAACTATGTTAAGTAGTAGAAATACTATACCATTGTCAATGACCACCAACACCGAAAAAAGCTCATAAAAACAAAATAAATAAAAATGGGAAAAGATAACGCCGAGCGAAAGCAGACGTAAAATCTTTGAATCACGCACGCTCGTTGCTGAGAAATTAAACCGAAACGTAAAACATAGAAAAAAATAACTAAGTCCATCCAGGACCTGCGTGTTGGACGAACTTGTCAAACGCAGAAAAATAGATGTGACGCAACGGGCCAGTCAAACGGCAAAAAAATATGCGAAAAAATGTAGAACCCCACATGCACGTTGCGGTGCGTTAACTCACAAAATTTAGAGTGAAACGAAAAACTAGGGAAAGATGAAAAGTATGGTAGACTAAAATTGAAAATAAAATAGAGTTGCGACTAAATTGCAAAAGATGAAAAACATTGGTTTAAAAGTAAAAAAAAACAAAGCGTTTAAATTGCAAAACTGAAGTTATTTATTAATTTTAGATAAAGATAAAAATAAGTGATATTTATATTGGTTATTAATTAATATTAATATTAAAAGAAATTTATTAAACAAGTATAAATAAAATTTATGAGGTTGAAGAAGAGAATGACATGTGCCATTATTTAGAGTCTTTTATTATAAGTTAGATTAGATTAGATTTTCCTTTTCTTTTGCACACAAGCACAAGGCATCTAACCCAATTCATTGGCCCCTCATTGCTTTAATCTTCAGCCCATTAATGGACATAAATTATCGGTCCAACAATTAAGTCCATAAACAATTGAAGTTGCCAAATTCATTCATCCACAGGTGTACGTCTGATTAGAATGATGATGATGTTAAAAAAACAAATCCGAATGTTCACTTTTTGCGGCTGCCCTGCCCCCTTTATTCCTCGAGTCCACTGTCCCGTGGGTCGCGGAATCAAACGGCAAACCCTCTGCGTGTGGCGGGGGTGAACAATCTTGGCTGCTATGATATTTTCTTGGCCGACATTTGACTCGAGTTGCTTCGGCGGGTCACGGAAAATCTTTGAGCACGTGTCACGTGTCGGGGGAGCCACACGACTTGCTTTTCTTTTGTTTCTCATCCCGCATTATCTTGTTGACTCCGTTTTCAAACTCATTTTCCCTCGTTAACTTGTTTTAAGACCTGTTAAGCACATAAACACCAATATAAAATAAGTATATAACACATGCGATTTAATCTATTTAACACACTAAAAACTAATATGATTTACTATATAATATTACACATTTTGACCCGACATCAATAATCGAAAAGAATGGAAAGGGACAATTCTAAAGAAACTGAAATTGTCTTGATACCGGTACATAATGCCGGACATAGCACATATATACATGATATTTTGGCGGGTGTTTTGTAGCGGGAATAACTGCTATAAGCAGTTTGAATGTGTCACCTGCTTATCTCAATGTTTATAAAAAACAAGTACATATCGAATATAAGTTACATAAGTATATTAGCATAATTAAGTTTAAGGGTATGTTTGGCAACGAGCTTTTAGGAGCTTCAAGCTTCAAGCTTTTAAGAAAAAGCTTCAGGCCCAATAAAAGCCTTGTTTAGTTGAAACAGACTTAAAGCTTTTAGATTAGTTGAAAAATCTCATACTGAAATGCTCGTATTACTAGCATTTTAAAAAAAAAAACCTACAAGCTTTTAGAATGCATGTGCAATTCACTTTCTTTTTCGATCAACTTGAAGCCCTAGCTCTTCTTCAATTTCTCACATTTGCAGCCAAGAAAATAACATGGCAGCCAAGATTGTTCAACGTAATGGCAACATGTGATTTAGATATGTGTTTCACGTTCGTATCGATCAGATGGGAGGGATCAGCACATGACACGCGTGTTTTCATTAACGCGACCCAAAATAGTAAATTCAATTTCCCACAACCACCTGAAGGTAATATTTTGAATTATTTACACATATATTTGGAATTGTTTCATGTTACTTTTAATAAATTCTAACACCTTTTGTTTTTCAACTCCTTTATTAGGTAGATATTATTTAGTTGATAAAGGATATCCAGATAGAAAAGGATACCTTGTTCCATATTCCAAGACAAGATACCATCAATCTCAATTTCAAAGAGAGCCCCCGAATAATATGCGAGAAGCTTTCAACCGTTCGCATTCATCTTTACGAACTCATATTGAGAGGTCATTTGGAATTTTGAAGAAACAATATAAGATACTTGGTAAAATGCCCAAGTATAGCGTGTAAACACAAATTGATGTTATCATGGCTACATTTGCATTGCATAACTATATACGTAATTCTCAAGAAGATTTGATGTTTACTGCAATGGAGCAACATCCAAACTACATACAACAAGATGAACTGCATGATGTTCGTAACCATGACACAAGCACTAGCGGTCTATTTGAAGGAACGTCAAATGAGATGAAATATGTTCGCAACGAAATTGCAACTTTGATATGGAATGCACATCATTAATGATTTAATAGTATTATATTATGTTATGACTGTTTGTTAATAACTATGTTTTATTTAATTGAAAATGACCATATTTTATTCATTTGAGAAATAACTATTATACATACATACATACATACATATATATATATATATATATATATATATATATATATATATATATATATAGGGCCAGGATCATTTCAGAACCATAAATATTTACAAAACTAGCAGAACTCCTAATAAACAATCTTTTTATATTTATATTTTTATGTTTAGGATAATTTTATCATTTATTATGTGTATTTTTACGATTACATACATGTTAAGAGTAATTTTATCATTTTTTATATGTAATTTTATAATTACATATATGTAAACTAGTTTTTTTACATATATGTAATTAGTTATGACACATATATATATATATATATATATATATAATTTTGGCAATTAAACATATGTAAACTACTTTTAACATGTATGTAATCAAAGAAATACATATAATAGATAATAAAAAGATCCTAAATACAAAAACTCATATATAAAATGATTGTTTATTAGGAGTTCTGAAAGTTCTGTAGTTATTTAGAGTTCTGAAATGAACTCAACCCTATATATATATATATATATATATATATATATATATATATATATATATATATATATATAGGGTCAGGATTTAGAAAAACCGGTGAAAAGTGTGAGAACGGTGAGAACGCTTATGGATCGTCCGATCAAAACAATCCATGGACTAGATTGCGCGGTGGCGTTTTCGTAAATAACATAAATATTATTTTGTGGGACGCGCTTCATTAAGGGTAAAAGGGTCTTTTACCGCTCATATTTAAAACGCCATCAAATGATAAAACGTCATACAAAAAATAAAACGCCATTAAAAACAAAACGCCAAAAATTAAAAATAAAACACGCTGAATATTACAGAAAAAGATGAAACAACACAAATAACTGAATTTCAGTTATTAACATTTATTAGAAGAAATTCCCTCTTAAATTACGCGCCAAAAACATCATTATATAAACAAACGTAAAAACATAGCTTCCATAATCACTTCAATCTATCCATTTTCTGCAAAAAAAAAACATCTTTAACCAAAAACGCCAACTTAAACAAAACGCCAAAAATGGCAAGAATCGTTTCGTGGAGATACACTCTTGGAATCAGGCAATATGTCCTCCATTTTGACAACAGAAAGAGGGTGTATGTTAAGACGGTCAAGGCAATTCTGAAAATGGAAGAAGAGATACAGAGACAAATCTTATCCATTGGCATCGCTCAAGACAACGAATGCCATGAAACGCATATGCTTATGAAAGCATTAACCAACAAATTTGGACCAATCAAAGGAAATGTGAAGCCAGACCCTGTCATGACATCATGGCGTTTTGATGATAAAACAGACATGGTGACGGTTACATACGACATCGGAGAGTAGGAAATCTACTGGCTAGAGAACATCATGACAAAGAAGCGACTGGGTTTCATGGAAGAATTGCATAACGCCACTTGTACCAACACAGAAATAGACTCAAAATTGGAGTTAATGCAAGACATGTTCAGGTGGAGGCTTCAGAATCTTCAGGAACAAGAAGTTGATGAAGGTGAATATGATGACATGGATGAAGATCAAGATGAAGACTCCGAGGAGGAAGAAGATGACACAAGTGATGGATACTATTCAGATAAAGTACCTTCTGAGGAAGGATTTTATTTACTCCGCTATTGTGTTTTGACATGTTGGTCTGCATAAGGCCATTTAAGAAAAACGCCAAACTTAGAAGATGGGATGTTTATAACCTATAAAACTGATAAAAGCTGATCAACACAGAAAATACAAAAAACAGTAACTGAAAAGACAGTTACTTTATTACTATCATTTATTACAATAAAAAGTCCCGCCTAAACTACGCGCCAAAAAACTCCTATAAGAGAAGGGTCTATATATAATGAAATTAATCACACCCAGAAAAAAATAAAAACGCCATATCCTCTAGAAACCACTCCCTTTAAAATGCCACAGATGGCAAAGCTTTCACTGAAATGGATCCTTTTTCTGAGGGGGTTAACTCAATGATATTTTGTTGAATGAGATGGACAAATATTCAAGAAAAAGAGACTGATGACAGTGATATGCCATCATGTGAGCTTTGTTCTTGATCATTATTTGAATGGAATAAAGGGATCAACACAAGGGTAAAATGCTATTTTGGACACCATTATTACAAATAGCATCAAGCAAGAGTTGATCTTTAATGACATGCCACCAAACAAGAATATCACACCAAAAAACAGGTTGCCACTAAGCAGCTTCTTCTAAAAAAACGGGGTTTACGAAGGAAAGTTGGCGTCTAGCCAAAGAATTCAAAAAAGGTTCAAAATGCCAAAAACAAATTCAAGAAGGAAGAGGCTGATGACATTAAAGATTCGGAAGAAAAATTAGATTACCATTTTGTATTATTTTTGTTTTCATTTTATATTGTTTTGATATCAAGTTATATGTTGTTTTGTTATCTAATTCTCTATAAATAAAATACATTATAATATAAAACGCCAAAAACTTCAAAAACCAAAAGGCTAGTAGTATGAAAACTGGGAGAACAGCTGTTGGCAAAGCACCTTGTAAAAAGGGTATTAAACGCCAAAAAATTCACTAAACGCCAAAAAAATTGGTCTTCTGTAATCTTATGCAAATTTTAATGACTCGTAGTGAATTATTATACAAAACGCCAAAAACGCCAAAAAATTAACCAGAAAACGCTATAACGCCAAAAAATTATATATGTGACACAAAAACAATTAATTCAACGCCAAAAAGTTTAAAAAATACAATTAACGCCAAAAAAAACTTAGACGCCATAAAATATTATACCGCGTTGGGAAAATAAAAGAAGAATGAAAAGACAAAAAAGCCCCTCTGCCCTTCTCTATGCCGCGGGACACGTGTTGGGCCAGGATACGTTCTCACCGTTCTCACACTTTTGAGCGTTTTCTCCTGATCCCGTTTCTATATATATATATGTGTGTGTGTATGTGTGTTTGTGATTACGTTTAGTATTATGTTTTTTAGTTATACCCATTTTGGTCATTTTATACATTTAATTAAAAGCTCCAGCTACTCTGCCAAACACCTAAATATCTAACCAGCTTACAGCTTCCAGCTACTAGCTACAGCTACCAGCTTTCAGCTTCCAGCTAACAACCACCAGCTTCCAGCAACCAGCTTCCAACTAGTTTTGCCAAACATACCCTAAATATATCTAACACAACCCCCTAAACTTGATTATGCTTTGAAGCATGCATCAAGACACTCCGGTTAGCTTCATCTACGGCTTTCCTTGCTTGATTGAAGTCAAATCTGCGCCGTTTCTTTTGCATCTTCATCACGCCTTCCCTGCCATTTCCGGCGAATAGGGCATAGTGTTGATAGGCTTCTTCATCTTGAACACCACCGTCACTCCTCCTCCTTTCATGGCTGACTTCCGACGGTCCTGCATTGTGTTCAACCACCTCTTTATTGATCACCCTTTCCTGCACTCCCTTGAATTTATAGTAGTAAACCAGCACATCTAGGTACATTGCATAAATGATCCTCATGAACTCGTTGTCATGATACTCATACCCTATATCTTTTGCAACCACCGACCATAGGTTGTTGTCGGTGACGGTCATGTATCCGCCGTCACGTTTAACCACCATATTTAGTCCGAGCAAATCCACCTTTTTATTCATCATAAACTAGTTGTGATTCCCAGTTTAACCTCTATGAACCACGTTAACATCTCCTCGAACTTCGTTTCCCATTCATGTTTATATTTAAACATAAACTCTCCATCCTCCATCATATCAAGAAGAGATTTACAGTCAGTGAAATCATGAAATTCCATTGCATGAATTATCATTTGACTCCAATCCGGGTCTTGTATTGACAGATTCAAATCTTCGAAATAAGAATTGAGATAATTTTCCTTATATTCATCATTCACAGTACTTGCATCGACTACCCTATGTTTTTCTTTTAAACTGAGTTCCTCTTCTTTGATTAAACCATTCACATTGTTTACAGAATTCATGACCGGTGTCGAGAACATCGGGAATATTTTACAAGTGTCACCAGATTTGTTAACTGTGTAACCTTGCAGAGTTAATTGATCCAAACTCAACACATTCCGATCTAATTCCGGTGCATAGAATACACTTTGTATTCTTAACATTTCATTACTCGATTTGATTTCCACTGCCCCGACTCCCCGAGTAAACAAGAAATTACTTTCCCCTGATTTCGTTTCCACCACAACTAAGTGTTTAATTCGTTCAAACACATTCAAATTACCGGTAATATGATGAGGAAACACATAACTTACATACCAGATATCGCCCCATTGGCCTCCCTCTGTTCAGGTGACTATCATCTCTTGGTGACTGTTAACCACATCTTCCTGTCTCTGAATTCTGGTATTTATCGCTTGTTTGATTAACTGGGTGGCCTCATCTTGTTCCTTTAGATTTGATGTCCGGGTTGATGACAATATTAACATAATCTTAAATGAGGAAATTCTTTTCCTTTTCATACTTTTCATCGAGACAATGTTGACAGGGCATTGTTGTTGACGTTGGTTGGATTTCTGCATTCCTTGGCAACATGGCTCTGATACCACTATGTTAGGATTCAATCATGTTTGCAGCGGAACTTAATGATAAACTTGGTTCGGTATGCATGATGAGCAAGAATAGTATGTGCAGAAACAGTAATATGAACAAGGATAATCGAAAAGAATGGAAAGGGACAATTCTAAAGAAACTGAAATTGTCTTGATACCGGTACATAATGCCGGACATAGCACATATATACTTGAGATTTTGGCGGTTGTTTTGTAGCGGGAATAACTGCTATAAGCAGTTTGAATGTGCCACCCGCTTATCTCAATGTTTATAAGAACAAGTACATATCGAATATAAGTTACATAAGTATATTAGCATAATTAAGTTTAAATATATCTAACAGGTAAATGAAGCAGTGTTAATAATTCTTGCTGTGGAGTAAGGGATTTCGGCACGGATTTAGAATGCTCATCACCAACCCATCTTTGGTTGGCATTTGAATACAAATCAGTGGATGAACCGCAGTCGAGGAAGAAGCGATCAGTGGGTATGTATGGTTGTGCTGTGTGGGTGATAAAAGGAGCACAAAAAAGAACGGTAGCGAACATGTTATAATAGCACTAACACAGATTGCCACTGATCGCGCTAATTACAGGTTGAATAGTTTGATATATTAAATCTGAGGAGAAGTATTAGAAATAATAAACTCGATTATATCGTATTTTAGTGTTATCTTATGTAACCGTATGATTATTATCTTTATTATGTGTGTATTTACCGAATGTTATCGAAGGGGTATGTGTCTCAAGAGGCACCGGTTTGAATGGCAGTTATTGGCGCCAAAAATAACTGCCGGAAACAACCACCCTCTTTATACCTGTATATAAACAACTTACCGGTATGTTAACCGACACCAAGATATTATTCCTAATATCCATTTCCTCATTTTTACTGTTTCTTTCGAGTGAGTGTGTGTTCTTCCTTATTCGTTTGATTCACCATGAAATCCAAACATGTTTATGATGAATCAAGTTCCGTTTATGAAGATGATGTGCATGATAAACTTCCGCTGCCAACAAGTGGTATCAGAGCCAGATCACGCTGGAGAAAGAGTCTATCAAACTGCAACAGTTCTTCCATGTTTACATTGTTCTAATGATCAACATGAACGAACGTTATTTAAAACGATGCCGAAGGGGTGCTATTACTGTAACCAACCAGGGAATCAAATTGCCTACTGCAAAGAGAAGGAGAACGATGAAGCAAGTCTCTTAATCCGTCAAGCCACTGAAACTGGGATACAAAAACATGACGAAGATGTGGTTCAAAGTTCAGAATACATAGTCAATGGCACTGATGGTGGATTGTGGTCGGAAATCTGGTATGTCAACACAAGTTTCAAATGCCACTATTCCGGTAATCTCAATTCCTTCAAACGAATTAAGAATATGTTTGGTGTTGAGACAAACACCGGTGAAAATCATGTTTACTTCATTAGAGGCATAGGGGCAGTAGATGTTACATCTGGTAGTGAAAAATTTCGAATCCAAGGTGTCTACTATACACCCGAATTGGATAGAAATGTGCTAAGTCTTGATCAAGTGATTATCCAAGGCTATACAGTAAAAATCAATGGTGAAAGATGTTGTAAATGATAATCAGAGATGAAAGATAATCGAAAAGGAACTGGTTTTTATTGATATATTTCTCTCATACAAAAACATAAAAAACTAGCCTTTATTTATAGGCTTTACAAGAAGAATAAAAAGGAAAGACTATGATAAATATGGAGAGATCTTGAGGAATCCATAAATTTTTCTAAATTATTTTTTCCTTTTCTAACACTCCCCCTCAAGTTGAATTGTGGGATTACCACGATTCAACTTGGATTGGTTTGATTTTGGGTTTTGATTATGTTTGGTTTTTGGTTTGGCTACCGTCTTCTTGACATGGTAACTTTTGGTTTGACTGAGGCTACCGTCTTCTTGACATGGCAGTCTATTTTCGGTTTTGGTTTCCCCTCAAGTTGAAAAATTTCAACTTGGCCATTTGGGTCTTGGCATTTGTTTTGATTTGGGTTTTTGATTTTTTTTGGGGTTTTTTTTGAGTTTTTGGGTTTTGTTTTTTTTTTTTTTTTTTGGTTTTGATTTTTTCTTTTTGAGCGGATTTTTTTTAGCTCTATTTTTTTTGGAGCTTTGATTTTTTGAGCTAGAGCTTTGATTTTTTTGAGCGGAGTTGATACTTGTTTTTTTTTTGTTTTTTTTAATATTTTCTTTTATTTAAAAGGGAGCCAGATAATTATACCCATCATCCGGAAACCCTAACTCCAATATCCCTCTCCTCACATCATCAGGCAACGAGGATCCACCCGCCGTCATCTGCTTCTCAAACCCCCGATCCTGACCGACGGATTCATCATCGCTGTAATCTTCAGGAGCATCATCGAATATTCCGTTGTTATCATCGTCGAAAAAGGGTTTATCTGAGTTGCCGTCAACCTTGACGAACACTCGGTCGCCGGAGGGGTCTTCGGAGTAATTTGGGTCGGAGGAGTCGCGTGAGATTAACTGGAAAGTTGCGGCTTTCTTCTTGTCGATGAACTTCTTCTTCTTCCCCATTGTTAATGAATTTGATCGACTTGCAGGTGTGTTGTGTAACGACTGGAAATAGATTTTTTAGGGTTTTAGGGCAATATATTGGGCCGATGTGAAACTATGAAGAAGGGATAACAAAGAAACAAAGAAATCACAGATTTGAAAGGTTTGGTCGAACGGTTTTGGTTTTTGGTTGGAGATTTGATATTCCAAAGTTTTTTTTTTGTCTTACTGTTTTGAGATTGATGAACAGAGCATCCACGGATCAGAAACTCTGCTCTGATACCATGTTGTAAATGATAATCAGAGATGAAAGATAATCGAAAAGGAACTGGTTTTTATTGATATATTTCTCTCATACAAAAACATAAAAAACTAGCCTTTATTTATAGGCTTTACAAGAAGAATAAAAAGGAAAGACTATGATAAATATGGAGAGATCTTGAGGAATCCATAAATTTTTCTAAATTATTTTTTTCTATTTCTAACAAAAGATGTAAGATTTTTCCCACATTCAGTACCCCTCTTGTGAATAAAAGAAACAATGTAACCGGATTAACCCGTGAAGATGAAATTGGTTCAAATAAGAAGCAATCAATAATCGATAGAGAAACAGAGCATGAAAACTTCAAATCTGATTATTTAAATGATTATTTTAAAAAGTTAAATCTAACTTCCAATGAACCCGATTGGAACGTGATGATTTTGCAATGTATGAAATTCAAAGAATTTCAAGATTGCAAGGCACTCTTAGACATGCTGGATGATGGAGAGTATGTGATGAAGTATAAGTATGAAATAGAAAGGAAATTCGAAGAAATGATCAACTGGTTTTTACATGATAAGATGGGAATTCACTCAAGACCGATTCCTGTATACATGGGTAATAATAAAAGGGTAAATCTGTTAGAACTCTACATGGTAGTCAAGAGGGAAGGAGGTCATAGAACAGTGACATCAAACAATCTATGGGCAATGGTCTCAAAGGATATGGGGCATGATTATGAAGATGGAGAGTACATGAGGATAGTTTATGCCATGTACCTGGATGTTATTATTTATTACTACAAGTTCAAATCGGTTCAAGACAACGTTAGAGATGAACAAACTCAAGGAGCAGCAAGGACTGAAGATACGACTGCAGATCGAGGAAGAAGAACGGTAAGTACTGGATGCATACCAGATGATGACCGAGAACACTACGCTCTTTTCGCTGGGAATGATTGGATAGGAATGAAGAAGACACAGAAGCGGCGAAGGTTTGATTTCCGGCAAGCTGAAAAGGCTATGAATGAAGCCAACCGAAGCGTCTTAATGAACTCTCGAGGATATAATCCAGTTTAAGGGGGAGTATTAGAAATAATAAACTCGATTATATCGTATTTTAGTATTATGTTATGTAACCGTATGATTATTATCTTTATTATGTGTGTATTTACCGAATGTTATTGAAGGGGTATGTGTCTCAAGAGGCACCGGTTTGAATGGCAGTTATTGGCGCCAAAAATAACTGCCGGAAACAACCACCCTCTTCATACCTGTATATAAACAATTTACCGGTATGTTAACCGGCACCAAGATATTATTCCTAATATCCATTTCCTCATTTTTACTGTTTCTTTCGAGTGAGTGTGTGTTCTTCCTTATTCGTTTGATTCACCATGAAATCCAAACATGTTTATGATGAATCAAGTTCCGTTTATGTAGATGATGTGCATGATAAACTTCCGCTGCCAACAAGAAGAGTATTGATTATTGTTCTTTCATATGTTATTTGGAGAAGAATATTGATTATTGTTCTTTCATATGTTATAATAGCACAAATCACAGATTGCTTATGACTAGACTTGGCATGTTTTGGCTGGCCTTCCGTGTTAGGGAATAAGATACATTCTAGGTATACTTGTACGTTGTGCAGTGGGAGTTGTACCAAATAAATTGACATGCTTGTAGAAAAAGATGTGTATATGAAAAAAGACATTTGATTTAGTTGTCTTTGTTCCTATTGATATGGCATGCTTTTTTATGCTCCTGGTTATTAGTATTTGTGTGTAGATATGATCTAGATGTTGGAAGTCAACAGATTAGTCAAAGATTGATGGTTCAAGGAATTTCAGGCCGTGCAAGCTATCACGTTGGTCTGGATGTTGCTCGTAAAGTGATGCGGGAATATCAAGTGTCGACTCAATTATGTAATGAAATAAATCCACATATAGTGTTCATTAAGTTTTGTTTTAATTTATGTCCATTGAGTTGATCATAAAAACTCTATATAAGTTCTCATGTAATTTGTATTGGGGGATAGTTTTGAAGTTTATGAAAAGTCATTTTTTTCTCCCAATTCACTTGTGTGTGTTTTGAGTGTGAAACCCCCAATTTTCGGTATTCTACGAGAATCAACGAATTTTGGAAGAATTGTTCCTGGTATTCTGTGTGAATCAAGAGGTCCGATTTCGTATCCCATTTCCTAGTCTACATCATAAAGTTCTAAAACAGGATGGGATCATAGGGCTTTACAGAGGATTCAGTCTATCTGCATGACCTATTCCCCTTCTAGTGCTGTTTGGTGGGTCAGCTACACTTCCAGTCAACGCGTTATATGGAGGTGAAGAGTTACCATTTATGGAACTGAGGAATTTGTGTTACCATTGCTGCTGCAGCTGCAGCATCGTTATCACTACTCCACTTGACTCTATAAAGACTCAACTACACATTCAATCATGGATTTTTACAAAATATTTTCGCTCACACCTTTGGGCTACTTTTTGGCACTTGTGTGTTGAAATTTGATTTCTGTTCCATCAATCGCCCTTCTCATTTTTTGGACAGGGCTTAACCTTTGATGCTCATTAATAACTTTTGTACAAGATAATGGGGCATGAAAAGTGACCCTTTACACGACAGGTTATCAAAGCATTGATTGCAGAAGATCGCTGGAAAGGTTTCTATACAGGGATTGGTCCAAGTTTTTTTAGCACATCAGCATGGGGAACGTCCATGATACTCGCTTCCGAATATGTGAGTATGTAATCTTCCTTTTGAAGCAATTGTGTTTCTTGTTTGAGTCATAATCAACATAAGCATCACGATGACCAAAAGATCATGTTATTGCTAGACAAAATATTGGAACTCTCCTTCATACATGTAGTCAATCATAATATTATTACCATTTGTTAATGATTTATCTCCATCGTTGGTGATTGCCAACTGATGCTAGTTACTTTTGTAACTTTTACATGCAAGCATACAGATACAGAAATAGGGAGTGGCAGAAGGATCTCTTGGTTTACACGGTGAGTAAACATGTAAAACTAGATCACATATCAGAAAATGTATGATTCGTACATCATTAAAAACAATGATATTTGATTGTTACTATTTTGTTTAACATATGTGATGATGGGTTTTTTTTGCTGTTGTAATTGTATAATGTTTGATATATAACTGACATAGCTGTATAGTATTTTTTTTTGAAAAGTACATAGCTGTATAGTATGAAGCTGAAACTTATTTTGCTAAGTTCTCTTTACAAGTCTATATGATAAATGAAAGTTCTTGATTTTTATCTGTTGTCTTAGGACCGTCCACTTTCTCGGCATCTTCTTGTAGTTGCAATGCAAACTCTAGTCGCCAAACTACCTCCTCCATTGCAGGTCGTTCACTTCCTTCTTCGTGCAAGCATTTACTTGCTACATCTCCAAACTTCCTCAAACACCCAGGTGCGATCTCACCACTTAGTTTCGGATCAATGATTTCTATTAGGGTTCCCTTTCGATGGCATGCCTTGCCCCATTCTGCCAAATTCACTTGTTCGTCTCTCAATCCTGCATCGATAACAGGTCTTGCACACAACACTTCAAAAAGAACCACTCCAAATGAGTACACATCAGACTTCTTCGTCAGTTGTTGTGTCCAACAATATTCGGGATCAATATACCCCACACTACCCTTCACTCCGGTGCTAACATGTTTTTTTGATTGATCTTCGGAGCATAGCTTTGACAAGCCGAAATCAGACAACTTAGCAACCCAGTTCTCATCCAGTAAGATATTTGTAGACTTGACATCACCATGAATTATTGCACGCTTTCCATCCGAGTGGAGATAATGCAACCCTTTGGCTACTCCAATGCAGATATCTAGACGTTTTTTCCATGACATAGGAGGTTTGCTTGTGCTGTAGAGATGTTCCCGTAACGTCCCGTGTGCCATGTAATCATACACTAGTATCATCTCTCCCTCATCGTCACAGTATCCAATCAGGGACACTAGTTGGACATGGCGTAGTTTAGACAACATCTCAATTTCCGTACGGAATTCTTGAAAACCTTGTCTAGATGATGAGTCGAGCCGTTTGATTGCGACAATGGTTGTAGCCTTGTTCATGCATCCTTTGTACACCTTACCAAACCCTCCTTTGCCTATGACGAAACTGTCATTAAATTCGTCGGTAGCTGCTTTCACTTCTTTAAGTGAAAGACGACGACATCGAGCTGATGACCTGTCGTTAGCAGCACTGTAGTGTTTGGCTTGCCTGCGTCGCTTGAAAACTATAAATGCTAAAAAAGACAAGAAGACTAAGGCTTCAGCAATTCCTACAATTATCACGACATATGGAGTTTGCTGTTTGTTCCCTTTTACAGTTGGTGTCGTCCAAAAACCAAGTACAGGATTTGGGCTTACGGTTGGTGTGGTTGTAAAACTAGGTTCCGGGTTTGGGCCAGCAACACTATTATTTATGCTCAGCTTGAAGACTTCCAAACCGTTCAAATAAGCATCACCAGATTCTTCATGACTGGGATTAGGATGCATCGCTAGCCACAAATCTTGGATGCTTCGGCGGCCTTCAGTATCGTTGACAAACACAATGTAATCCTTGTATACAGGATACCCGCTACCTTGAGTCCAATGGAATACATCAGCCTCCTGCTCAACTGTTTGATTGTTGATAAAAATTCTAAAACTCACATCACCTTCCTTTGTGTATTGTGGTATAATGTTGCAAAAATGGAGCCGGAGCAAGTAATAAAACCCAGAATCAACGGGAAGTATCCAAGTCAAATTGTGCTTGTCAGACTGATTGCCCATACTCCTCTGTGTTTGATAAACTAGCTCAGGTGCGGTGTAACTTGGTGTCTCCTTTGTATACATGATCGGACTATGATAAGTAGTCGTTAACCCAGTTGCAGCTCCGTGTACGTAGTTATTGTCTTGATCCCATGACCGGTACATACCAGTATCGTCTTTAACGGATATTTGTTCCCTGCCCATGTTTAGCCTGTAAATATTTTCAAGCGCTGTGTTGCTGTCAATAACGGGTCCGTTATTCGTCCCTACGTACTTCAGGCCCTTATCCTTAAAATACAGATTTTCGGGTACTGAAACAATCTCAATACCATTGATGAAGGCAAGCGAGTTGCGCGAGGGTGTAAAGGTAACGTTTAGGATTTGTGTATCTTTTACATAGATGAGGAATTCTTTGACAACGCGAGGAACATGGGGAATGTTGATTCCAGCACTAGAGTGAGTCTTTGCAAGAAAGGCGGCAGCAAAGAAAGCGCTGAAGTTGGTTAAAAGAGAGTAGCCATTGGATGATACGGAGAAGAAAGATCGTTCAGTGTTGAGATCATCGTAGGCGTTGCGATGGATGTAGAGGGTAGGATAGAAATGTAAACGGAGGAATTTGGGGCCTTGGGAGGAGACAGGAAATGTGTAGGTAAACGGAGTGGTGTTAAAAAATCGAGCGGTGGAGTAAGGGAGATCATCGATGGAAGAATCAGCGTCATCGGGGACGGATGAAAAAGATGTGGTGTTGATATTGGAAGGCACGAACTTGGAATGTTCATCACCCTCCCATCTCTTGTCGGATTCGGAATTGGAATTAGAATTGGAATTGGAACCACAGTTGAGGAAGACGCGATCAGTGGCTTTGTATGGTTGTATGGTGGTGGTGATGGTGGAGAAGAAAAGAAAAAAGAATGGTAAATTGAAGGCGAACATGATTGTTGATTGATTCAATCCTTGGAGAGAGTATTGATTGTTATGTTGTATTATTGAATCTTTGGAGAGAGTATTGATTGTTGTTATGATATATTATAAGAGTAGACTTTGAAAATCTGAGTCTTCGCTAGTGTCATGCGTGTTAGGAATAATATGAATTCTACTTATGCAAATTGACATATTTGAATTGGGGATATATATAAAAGAAAAATTGAAACATATAATATAAAAGAAATATCATGATCCCGAGCCGAACCATCCTCACGAACCCTTGCATGTTACGGCTTTTGGCCATGCACACGGGTTTGGTTTGCCTTCGGGTTCGGATGTCGGGAGCCGTCATTAGTTAATTGTTTTAATTAATTATTTTTTGTTTTATCTTCGTATTTGAATTTCGAATAAGTTGTTTTAATTCCTAAAAAGTCTCATGCCTATCTTGCAAGATAGGAGCCAGTTTGTTTAAAAACTCTTTCCTGATTTCCAGTTACGTAGATTTTGTTTGATCAATAAACTTGTTCCTTTTTTTTTGAGATCACCGGTTCTTGGCTCTCGGTCACGTCGCCGGATTTGTGTGACGGGTTTACTTTTTCATTCGCTTCCGTATCATATCATATAGAGGGACAGGGATAGCTGAGAGAGGTGTGATCAAATGAGGGTTTATTTTACGAGACGAGTAGAAAGTGGATCTTTACTTTTGATTAAAGCAAGTCAATTATTAAGATGAGTTAGTGACAAATGCATAATTAAAGTGGTTTCAAAATTTTGGCTAGTAACACTAAATTTTGAAATTAAAAAATAGTGGGAGATCAAGGGTTATCACCTTAATAAAATTAGTGATTGTTAAGCTCATTAAGATTGAATAAGAAAACCATATTTATTTGACTATTAATTCTCTATTATTTGTTTTTTTTTTCTATTATGATTAAAAGATTTTTTAATGGCCAACGAATAAAAGCTAGGCTACCATACACCCGCGATCGCAGATAGTGATTATAAAATTACAATATGTAAGGAAAGAAGTCATTTAGATTATATATAATTTAATCAATTTTCAAGTAATACAATCATCAAAATCAGAATACAAAACATAAACCTTCCTGCTGTTGTTGTCACAAGTGGCACTAAAGTTCTTACATTCATATCACCTTCCTGCTGGCTTCAGTATATCGGAAAAAACTGTTTCGGATCTGTATCCCATCTTCGTAGCTGCAGCAAACACATTATCATCATCCTCATCTGATGGCAGCGTTGAATGAGAAGACTTTGTAAATTTTGATTCACTATAAGCTGGGCCGTATGACGACCTGTCGTATACAGCACCATAGTGTTTGGATCGCCTTCGTTGCAGGGAAACTATAAGAACTAAAATAGACAAGAACACTAACACTCCTACAATTCCTCCAATTATCACAGCATACATAGGTTTCTTCTTGTTCCTTTGCACAATTGGTGTCCAACCTGTTGATGTGGTTGTAGAACTAAGTTCGGGGTTTGGGCTAGCAAGATTTTTATCCATGCTTAGCTTGAAGACTTCCAAACCGTTCAAATAAGCATCAAGATATAGTTCAGAGTTGCGATTAGGATGCATTGCTAACCACAAATCTTGCTTGCTTCGTTTGCCATCTGGGTCGTTGACAAACACAATGTAATCCTTGAATACAGGATACCCGCTCCCTCGAGTCCAGTAGAATAGATCAGCCTCCTCCTCAGCAGTTTTATTGTTAACGAAGATCTTAAAAACAACCTGACCGCTTTTGGTGTATTGTGGTATGATGTTGCAAAAATGGAGGCGGAGCATGTAATAAAACCCAGAATCAACAGGGAGTATCCAAGTTAGATTGTACTTGTCAGACAGTTTTCCCATACTCCTCTGGGTTTGATAAACTGTCTCAGGAGCGGTATAATTGGGCGTTTCAGTAGTATACATGATCGGATTATTATAAAGAGGCGTCAACCCAATTGCAGCTCCATATATGTAGTTATTATCTTGATCCCATGACCTGTACATACCAGTATCATCGTTACCGGATATTTCTCCTCCACCCATGTTTAGCCTGTAAATATTGTCAAGCGCCGTGTTGGTATCAATAATCGGTCCTGAATATTGATTAACATATTTTGGTGTCTTGGCATTAAAATACAAATTTTCAGGCACTGAAACGATTTCAATACCATTGATGAAGGCATATGAGTTGGGTGAGGGTGTAAAGGTAACATCTAGGATTTGTGTATCTTTTACATAGATGAGGAATTCTTTGACGACTCGTGCACCTGCATCGGTGCGGGTGTTTCTCATAAAGGAGACGGCTAGGAAAGCGCTGAAGTTGGTTAAAAGAGAGTAGCCGTTGGATGTTACGGAAAAGAAAGATTGTTCGGTGTTGAGGCCGGAGTAAGTGGCAGGATAGAAATGTAAACGGAGGAATTTGGGGCCTTTGGAGACATGAAATGTGTAGGTAAATGAAGAAGTGTTAAAAATTCGAGCGGTTGAGTAAGGGATTTGGGGGACTGAGGAATCTAGGTGGTCTGGTGTGGATGAGAAAGAGGTGGTGGTGACGGTGGATGACACGAATTTGGAATGTTGATCGCCCTCCCATCGCTGGTCGGAATTGGAGTTTGAAGCGGTGGACGAACCGCAGTCGAGGAAGAAGCGATCAGTGGCTTTGTATGGTTGCGCGGTGGTGGTGGTGAAGAGGATCACAAAAAGGAATGGTAAAGAGAAGGCCAACATGATGCCTGAATACTTTGATTGATTGAAACCTTAAAGAAGTGCATTAATAATCGTTGTTATACATACATATATAAATTATGAAATATACAACTAGTGAGGAGTGATAGTGAATGAGTTGTCTGCTTGCTTTAACAGTAGACCTGAAAAGTCTTTCAAGTCTTTTTAATTAGCGCGTAATAGGATAGAATTCCACACGTACTAGAAAGTAATGTTTGGGGTGGAAACATTACATGAACAAAAATCTAATTGAATTAGTCAATATACATGTAATTTTAAGAGAATAATATTGGATTCTGTAACCCAAATCTCAGCGTTATTTGTTCTCTTTACACTTAGAACATGCTTAGTGGATAAAAAATGGGTTGTTTTTTTACCCAAACACGCCCCGACGTCGGCCCCCTGGGCATTTTTGTTCGAAATTTTTGAATGGCATTCTAAATACAACGCTCGAGCCCCTTGTGTGTTGACCAATCACCCTTTTCGATAGTTTTTTGTCCAATAACATTTTTTGATAGTTTTTTTTTTAATTTAATTCTATTATTAAACCCCTTTTAAAATAATGCCCTACATCTCCACTACACCCATTTAATGAAAAATGCTACATCGCTGACTGTACTACCACATGAAGCAAAACGCCCTAGTATGGGGCATTATTCATGTGTACCACTACACATGCTCTTAACTCCGATCTTTCTAGTAGTTGACTGAAATTGTAGTTTAAATTTTAAATAAATAAATACTTTGGACATTGTTTTATTTGAATAGACGTAAATGTATTACCATACTAGCAAAGCAAGTTACTAAGGTGGTGTTTGTTTTTGAAGAGGCAAAAGGTCTGCAGTCTGCGGACCACATCTGCAGGAGAAGAGGTGGACCAAAGGTCTGCAGTCAGTGTTTGTTTTTCTACAATAAAACCTCTTCTCTTCTAATTTATCACACAAACACCTCTCTCTCTCTGTGCCTTCATCTACCACCACCACCACCTGCCTTCTCTCTGCCTTCTCTGCCTTCTCTGCCTTCACACAAACTCCGGCCGGCTCCGGTCATGTCTCCGGCAGACGCCGGAGATCAACACAGAGAGAGAGACATCAGTAGAGAGAAAGAGTGCGACGAGAGAGAGCGGTGGAGAGAAGGAACGGCCGACCACCTCCCCGTGGGGCGGTGGCATAACAGCAGTGGCGGTGACGTCCGGCCACCACGAACCTCTCCGACGTCTTGGTGTTTCACCTCCGACAAATTCCGGTAAGCCCTTGGTCCCTTCTCCTTCTCAGATTCTTTTAGATCCTTGTAGATCGTTGTTTCTCCGGCGAGTTGGTTGACGTTGCAGGTGTTACGGTGGTGGTGTTCCGGTTCAGTCGGAGTGGAGGTGGTGGCTGAGATGTGGTGGTGGAGGTGGTGGTTGAGACGTGGTGGTGGAGGTGGTGGCGGAGATGTGGTGGCAGGTGGAGGTGGTGTCGGAGGTGGAGGTGGAGGTGGTGGCGGTGGCGGAGTGGAGGTGGAGCTAGGGTTTTGGAGCAGATGGGTGTTTTGAAGAGGGAGAGAGGGAGAAGAGGTTCTGAAGAGGTTGGAAGACATAAGGAGAAGTCTGCGTGGGGAAGAGGTGGGGAAGAGCTTTTTGGTGAGAAGCTCTTCAAGAAAACAAACAAGCTGCAGACATCAAACGTCTGCGCGCGTCTGCGCGACGCAGACATAAGTGGCCAGAAGCACTTCTGGCCAAAAAACATACACCACCTAAATGATTACAACTAGTATTAAGTGCCTCTGCGTTGCGGTGGGGGCGTAAACCGTGCCAAGTAGCACTAATGCTACACAACTACCAGCGACTAACAACACCGAAAAAACTCATAAAAACAAAATAAACAAAAGGAAAAAATAACATCGAACGAAAAGCATATGTAATATCGTTGAATCGCGCATGCCCGCTGCGGCATGATAATGCGAAGAAATTGAAACGTAAAAATAGAAAAGAATAACTAAGTCGATCTAAGACAACGCGCATTGCGACAAACCTGTCAAACAGGAAAAAATAGACGAAAAGATGTTGAAACCCATACGCACGTTGCGGCGTGTTCACTCGCAAAATCAGAACAAAACGTAAAACGAAAAATTTGTAAAAGATGGGGATCAAAGTTGAAAATAAAAATATGTTGGTGTTTAATTACAAAAGATAGAAAAATTTGTGTTAAAAGTAAAAGAATAAAACCAAAGATGTTAAAATGCAAAAAATAAAACATTTGGATTAAAAGTGAAAAGTCAAAAAATTTTTTGGAAAACTCCCTAACCTTAGAGTACAACTGACTAAAGCACCTACATGTTACAAATTTATTCAGAACGAAACGTAAAACGAAAAATTTGTAAAAGATAAAAAATACGGGGATTAAAGTTGAAAATAAAAATATGTTGTTATTAAATTACAAAAGATAGAAAAATTTGTGTTAAAAGTAAAAAAAAAAAAAATAAAAGCAAAGATGTTAAAATGCAAAAAAAAAAATAAATAAATAAAACATTTGGATTAAAAGTGAAAAGTCAAATTTTTTTTTTGGAAAACTCCCTAACCTTAGAGTACAACTCACTAAAGCACCTACATGTTACAAATTTATAGTATGGTAATAAGATAGATGGAGTATATATTATCATATTATTACACTATATTTCTTTCGTTTTCTATTGGGATATTGGATTTAAATAATCCCAACTTTCATCAATTGACTGGTAACGCTCTCAACTTTCGATTTGTACACCAGCACTGCCAACTTTCAACTTATTGACCAGTAACACTCCTATCTAACAGAACCTTAACACAGTTAGCTGATGTTAGCTGCCACATCATCAAAAATAACATGTCAGCTACCACATTATTAAACTGTGGGGAAGGCATGAAAACATGACTGGAGGGCTGTGGAATAGATACCGAGGGTCCTGCAGTAAAATGGTACGTCAGCTGTCACATCAGTTGTCACATCATAAAAAATTACCACATGAGCTGCCATATGATGTAAAAGAACATTGAAGTAATCTTACAATTGAAACATACAGTATAATATAAAAGAAATATCATATAGAGGGAGAGGGATAGCTGAGAAAGGAGTGATCAAATGAGGGTTCTTTTTTATGAGAAGAGTAGAAAGTGGATCTTTACTTTTGATTAAAGTAAGTCAATTATTAAGATGGGATAGTGACAAATGCATAATTAAAGTGACTAGGGGTACGAAGACCGGCGCGTTGCGCCGGGATTCTCCACGTTCCACGACATAAATTTGATCGCTATCGGTCTGTTTCGTTACAGTACGCTCGTTATAACAACTGAAAATGTAAAAACAAATAAATAAAATCGTGATGCTGCCACACGTCATTGTTTATGTCACCGTTCAACTACTGATTTAATTCATGTTGTCCACGCTGCTTCTAATCCTTCTATCACCACCATTAAACGGATCCAAAACTGAATCGTAAGCAGAACATATAATTCTTTAAATGAAATCCCAAATGGGGTTGGTCAAATCCGTTGATGTTGAAGCCTTGCTTACAATTTACTCAATTTACTTGGAGAAGATGATAACCACAGTCGGGTTCGACGCTGAATGCAATAGCGACCAATGCTAAATTCTGGCGAGAAAGAGAAATCACTGCTGGTGACCATTAAAGCATGGGCGGACCTACCCTTTGGCCAGGGTGGGCGGCCGCACCCCTTGAAAAAAAAAATTTAGTGTATATTTTAGGCAAAAAACTCGACCGGATCCCTTGAAAATATGGTTGAACACCTTCTCCGCACCCCCAGCAAATAATTTCCGGGTCCGCCACTGCATTAAAGTATCCTGAACCTACGAAGAATCGAAGTAATAACGCTTCACCAGTGTCTTCATCTCCTCTGCAATGTGTTTTGATGAAATTAGATAAAATGAGAAGAAAGTTTATTTAAAATCCAATAACAGTCGATATTTAAAATTTACATTAGCTCATGAGGTCTTATGAAATAAAAATACACTATTCAATGAATCCACAATATCGAAATTTACATGATACTACAGATTAAAAAAAATTGCTTACCCGAAACTATAGTATTCCTCATTCACATTAAATTGAAAATCCTTTGAATTAGCGTGAACGTTTACATGGCCAAAAAACATCCTCAAGAAATTTCCTGTAGTCCAACTACAACCAATCAACAAATATGTACACATCAGTTATGGTGAATAGTATTATTCCTGATAATTCAATATAATACATGAAACTAAAGTTAGTCTTGTTGACTTTCGAGGTAAGACTTATTACATTCTATAGGGTCGAATAGATATGAAATCCACAATTAGCTACATACATTAGCAGACATTGCCTATCTACTTGGCGCGGGTTCGAGTCTTCAGACTCACTTTTTTTTCCTAAGTGCTAGACACGTGTGCTTTTTAGGACATTGTATCACCATTGTCAACCTCATTTGTTATCTCTAAAATCAGAATCCTACCTATTTCTCTCTCTCTCTACACTCCACCTTTTCCAGCGATGCTCGAATGTGTGTTGATTCCATCGTTTGCTTTAGTTATGGTAGCTTATGATGGAGCTGGTTGTACAACCGTCTCCCTTTCTAGAGAAGAAACAGATATGAAATCCACAATTAGCTACATATAACTAAACTCCCTAAAATATACTCTGATTGGATTTCTGGGTTATAGTACATATTCGAATTGGATTATATCAACCTGTGTGCAACGGTGCACTGCACAAAGACATTATTTAGTGTGGTCATGAGGTACACTATTAATGTTTTGTTACTACACATTTTACTCTATAAACATTTGTTATAGTGGATTCTTCTAAAAAAACAAACAATATAATGACAATGCTCTAAAGAGACAAAAGGGTTTGGGGTGAATATTCGTCTCATCTCAAAATGTTTTCATTTAGCTGAAGGTTTGAAACATAAGTTTCTAGAGTGTGAATGCTCTAGTGCGTGTTTTGAAGCGATCTTTGACAAAAACACAAAATCAGACCAGTTGAAAAACTCCTCTTGATATACCTACTCGATGGTTAACCAGTCAAAATCAGTTATTCTCTCAACACGGGCTAGGCCAATTGACTCATCATAATGTTGCAGCGTTCTACATTAGCAAACTGGTACTATATAAGGATTCGCGATGGTTATTCTTTTAGCATTGGCTAGACTGGGTTGGATCGTCTCGCCAAAATGTTGCAACTATGCATGCGTATTCTCAATTAAATAAGTTTAAACAATCAACTTGGTGTTCAGAATTCATTTCGAATTCGAAAAATTCGAAATTCTTAAATTTGATTCGATTATGTGTTCAGAATTCATAAGAATTTGAATTCGATTCAATTCGAGTCAAGTAAATCGAATACGAATTTATAATTTCAGATTCCATTCGATTTAAAATTCGAATAAAATTATATTTTTTATGCCAAATTTTTATACATAATACAAATATAACTTTTATTGGGCTATACTATAAATTATTTTCAAAATTTATTCCAAGTATTAAAATTAACAGTTACCAAACCCACTACATGACTCATAACTAAAACCTAAGACCATGTGTAGTGGTAGAACACTATAATGCCCCCACCATGGGGCGTTTTGCGCCATGTGGCGTCCTAGTCAGCAAGGGGGCATTATAGCAAAAGTGGTGTAGTGGGTATAATGCCCCATTCAATCATTTGAAAAAAAAAGAGTTAACTGCCATTTTCGTCCCTGTGGTTTGGTCACTTTGGCCATTTCAGTCCATTTTTCAAAAATGCGCCATTTTCGTCCCCCACGTTCTGGAAAGGTGCCATTTCAGTCCAAAAATCATAACCCAGTTAAGTCAGTTAGTAAATAAAGACTGATTGTGTAAATTTGTAACATAAAGGACCATTTAAGTAAATATTAAACACCACCACCACTAGCCCTGCCACCACCACCACTCCGCTGCCACCACCACCACCACCGCCACCACCGCCACCACAGCCCTGCCACCACCACCACCACCGCCACCGCGACCACAGCCCTGCCACCACCACCACAGCCCTGCCACCACAGCCCTGCCACCACCACCACAGCCCTGCCACCACAGCCCTGCTACCACTTCTCTCTCCCGCCTCGTTATCTCTCTCTCTCTCTCTCTCTCCGACTTTCTCCCTCTCTCGTCTGATATGATGATGAACCGGCAGGGCTGTGGTGGCGGTAGTGGCAGGGCTGTGGTGGTGGTGGCAGGGCTGTGGTGGTGGTGGCAGGGCTGTGGTGGCAGGGCTGTGGTGGTGGTGGCAGGGCTGTGGTGGCGGTGGTGGTGGTGGTGGCAGGGCTGTGGTGGCGGTGGTGGCGGTGGTGGTGGTGGTGGCAGCGGAGTGGTGATGGTGGCAGGGCTGTGGTGACGGTGGTGGCGGTGGTGGTGGTGGTGGCAGCGGAGTGGTGGTGGTGGCAGGGCTAGTGGTGGTGGAGTTTAATATTTACTTAAATGGTCCTTTATGTTACAAATTTACACAATCAGTCTTTATTTGCTAACTGACTTAACTGGGTTATGATTTTTGGACGGAAATGACACCTTTCCAGAACGTGGGGGACGAAAATGGCGCATTTTTGAAAAATGGACTGAAATGGCCAAAGTGACCAAACCACAGGGACGAAAATGGCAGTTAACTCAAAAAAAAAAAATAAAAAAAAATAATAAAGCAAAGAGGCTCCCATTGGCCACATCCCTCTTAGTCAAACATGGCAGGAAACATGCAGGTACTTGGAAGCCTCCCATTGGCTTATAGCATTTTTTCCCTTTGACCCATCCATAAAACGCCCAGCCAAGAATTTCCATTTAGCGTGATTTTTAAAACGCTGGGCTTCAAAATTTTTTAATTATAACGCCCAAAACGCCCGGTGTAGTGGGGGAGGGGCGTTTTGGGGCGTTTTTTTTCAATTTTTTTTAAAAATCACGCCCCACACCACTACACATGGTCTAAGTAACAAAGAATCTCAATCAAATCGAATTTTTTCGAATTCGATTTGAATAATTCGAAAATTCGATATTTGATTCGATGAACACCCCTAACTCTACCTACCAAAACCCATTAAACGCATTACAGTGATCTCAACAATACCACTACACCACAACTTCTTACAAATTATTAAAAAAGATAAAACATGAGTACTAAAATCTTACCATCACGACATTTCTTCCATATATGTTGAATTACCTAGATCCTGTAGAACTCTAGATTCCCCACCTCATATTCACATACAAACACCCTGTCACTATGTATTACAAATTGGTAACGAAAAATGGCAGATTTTGGAAGTAAAATAACAAAGGTTAGCAACACTAATAGGCTACAAAAATATAGCCTACCAAATCGGATGGCTATAAAGAAAGAAATGAGTGAGTTGTACCTGTGTACCCCACCTTCCACCTCCCCAACCCATCACCTTCCACCTCCCCACCTTCCACCTCCCCAACCCATCACCTTCCACTTCCCCCAGCCCACCATGCCAATAATGTTGAACTTATTGCAGATGCAATTCAACCAAAAAAACACTAAATCAAAAGCAAATAAACACTCAATCAAAATCAAAGTAACAACAAATTGGAGGTAAGACGATGAGAAACGGAGTGTATGTTTCTTTCACGGGAGAATCCGGCAACAGTTTGCGTCCGAGTCGTAGCAGAGCGTCGAGTACAACCACAATCCGACCGAAGATGGTGACAGGTGAAGATTTATAACTAAAAATCAAGAGGAAGAAGAACATAACATGAGATATGGAGAGAAAGAGAGAGAGAGAGGCGGTTAGGTAAACCTCTCTCTCCTATGGTAGAAATGATTGTTAAAAAAAGGAGGTAGGCAGAGTCAAACTCAAGTTCATAGGGATACACATAGACAGAACCAACCACTTTAGACTGCGGGGTATGGGGCGGGGTTTGGGCGTGGGTGGGCTGAAAATGCCCAAGCCACCATCCCGGGTGGGCATGGGTTTGGGCGTGGCCCCTTTTTCATGAGTTTGAAGCCGGGCGTGGGGCGGTCTGGCCAAGCTGACATGACGGGCTCTAATTGGACAAACCAAAGAAGCCGTTGGGCTAGCCGTTGATTTAACTATCAATGGCTCAGATCTAGCGAAGCCCACCAAACCCACGCCCCCAACCCCCGCCCCACCATACCCTGTTTAAATGTGGGTCGCCCCATGTCTGCCACCCAAAGCCACGTGTCAACAAATGCCCCAACCCAAGCCCAACCCCCGCCCCACCATACCCCGCAGTCTTAGGCTATGGGGTATGGTGGGGTTTGGGTTGGGGCTTGAGTTGGGGCATTTGTTGACACGTGGAATGGGCGGTCCCCCACCACTCAAACCCACGCCCAAAGGGTATGGTGGGGCTTGGGTTTAAGGGCATGATTTTGGTTTGGCCATTGAGAGCCTGCCATGTCATTTACTACCCCGCCCCACGCCCGGCTTCAAACCCACGCCAATGGGGGCCACGCCCAAAACCCATGCCCAACCCAAGCCCCCGGGGTGGTGACTTGGGCGTTTTACCCCAACCCACGCCCAAACCCCCGCCCCATACCCCACGGCCTTACTAATGACTAATATACATTAGGCTACACGGTATGCCCACGTCCTCCCTCCCGTTCCCACCCGACGACGGCATGTACACCATAACCCCCCCCCCCCCCCCGTCCCCTTTCCTTTCGTCAGTATTCGGACGTTGGCGACGGAACGATTTGTGGGCCCCCATGATGAAAAGTTGCCGTTTAAAAAAATTAAATTTCCTTTTTTCAAAAAAAAAACAAACGGTCATATTTTTAAATATATATATATTTCATTTCCATTTTCACCTCCATTCACAAATCTAACCCAAAATTTCATCTCTCTCAATTATTTTTTATAAATCTTCTTCCCACTTTTATAAACATCATACTCTATAGAAAATGGAACCCTTCAACAACCCGAACAACCCGAACAATCCCAACAACCCGACCCAACCTAATGTTTTCTCGGTTCCGGCATATTATCCGACGGTAGAACCGAACCAATTCTCGCAATATTCATCAAATGCGTTTGCATCATTCCAACACTCGCCAAACCAATTCGCTCAATTCTCTCAAAATCAAGCCCTTCAATAAATGATGTTGCGGGGTGCTAATAATTTCCCACCGAACCGGACACCACCCGTTCAACCCCAACCGATCCCGATGCAACCCTTTCAACAACCCGAACCCGACGACGATGTGGAGGTTGTTCCCGAAACCCAACCGGCTAAAGGAAAAGGAATGGAAAATGATAACCATGGATGTCGATCATTATCCCGAGTCGAAACGTTCGATGTTGAAAAAACTTCAAAACGACATCATGAAGTTTATGTTTTGTTTTAAATTTATGTCTATGTGGTTTTAATATTAATGAAAATATTTTGTTAGTTTATTTTTTAAATGTTAAAAAAATAGAAGATTAAAATAATATAGAAGATTAAAAAAATATATATAGAAATGGTGGGGAGGACTATGACTAGGATCATCCTCCCAAACCCTCTAGTTCAAGGTGATGGAGCATCTTTGGGAGGACTATGACGTAGCGCCTACGTGACGGATGGTCCTCCAAGGATGGGATGTCACCATACCCTCTAGCCTTATAAAGCCAACATCAATTGTATATATACAGTCAGTGGCGGACCCAGAAATTTCTTCCTGGGGGTGCGGAAAATTTTTAAGGGTTGTATGTCTCTGGGTACAAAATAATATTTTTTGGTTCGTAGCGGGCCGGACGGTCAGGTCATATTAAAAAAAGATAATCTAACATTCAAAATAAAATTCACATAATCAACACAAGCACGCCAAACATTATTACACTTGAAAAATGAAAATACTATGTATGGTGATAAATAGTATAACTTATATATATATACATGGTAATAAATCATTTAAAAATTAAAACTATATATATTTAATTTTAAAGAAGATATAAAAATAGTTTAAATTATACATATATCAACAAAACAAAAAAAAAGTAAAAAAGGTAAAATAAAAGAGCAATAATATATCTATAGGGTTTGCATAGTAAAATTTAATGAATACTAATATAGTAAGTAAATGATTTCTATACGGTTTACGTAGTAAAATTTGATGAATGACAATATAAGTAATTAATAATAACGATTCTCGTGTTTTAAAATTGTTTAAATAGTAAAATTTATGAATGGTAATAGAAAAAATAAATTAATACTAAAATGATTTCCTCATGTTTTAAAATTGTTTAAACTGAATATATATTATGAAAAATTACCGTTTCAATTCTCAATGTAAATGTACTCAATGCAGTTTTAGTTTTCGATGAGTGGCAGTGTGTTATTAATCTTTTTTGAAAAGTATGAGTGCAATAATTAAATTACATTGAAGGGTCATCTTTCTTCTTTCTCTTTTTACCCAACTTTCAAGTTCTTTATTTTTTCATCTCTTCACTCTTCTTATGCTCTGCAACTTCTTAACCAGAAATTTTTTTCTTTCTTCTACTCTTTTTTCTTTATTCATGGGGTGCGGTGTTGATATTTTATGGGGTGCGGTATCAAAATTTCATAAGGAACACATCACGCATGTACACTAACCGAAAAATATTCATGGGGTGCACCCGTCCACCCACAGGACAACATAGGTCCGCCCCTGTATACACTATTGAAAGTGAGTAAAAGTAGAGAAGAACAAATGATGAGGTGACATGTGACGTGTATTACTATTCATAGACTTCCTTTATTAATATATAGAGTAATTTATTAATATATAGGGTAATTTCTAAATTTTGGCTAGTAATACTAAATTTTGAATTAAAAAAATAGTGAGAGGCGAAGAGTTATCACCTTAAATAAAATTAGTAATTATTAAGCACATTAAGATTGATTTAAAAACCATATATATCTTACTACTAATTCTCTAATATTCTTCCTAGTACTAGTAGATGATACATTTTTGGTACCAACAGAGTTACTACCAAACTTAGTTACAACTCACCTTTTTAAACTATAAGGCATGTCTTTAAGTCTACGCACAGAAGTAAATCTATCCTTATTGCCAAAATAAACAGTTCTTGACTCAATCACTGTGTGAACAGAAACATGGTCATTTGGTTCTGTGATATAGAACCTATGAAGAGGGGAATGCTCATCATAACCAATAAAGACGCAATCAATGCCTCTTTCACATATCTTTCTCATTTTTGGTTCAGTAAGCCTTACAACATTTCTACAACTCTAAACTCTAAGATGACTTAAGTTTAGTGCCTTTTTGTACAAGAGTTCATGTGGGGTTACTTTAGACTTTTTATTAGGAACTCTATTCAGCAAATAATAGGTTGTTAACATAGCCTCACCCCAGAATCCTTCAAAGTCCTATTCTTCCTCTTTGATACACCATTTTGCCGTTGTGTATAAGGAGCAGTGGTTTGATGTATTATACCAGTAAACTGGATCATAATATTGTCCACCTCTATCAGTACGAAGGTTCTTTATCAAACAACTTTGATGTCGCTCTACCTCTTGTTTATAAATTTTGAATTTATCAAAAGCTTCATATTTTGAATGCAACAAATAGACATAACAAAACCTAGAGGCATCATCAATAGACGTAACCACATACTTTTTATTTCCAAGTGAGGGCGTACTATAAAAGTCATGTAAATCAGAATGAATTAATTCTAATATTTTAGAATCCCTTTTAACATATTTAAACGGTTTCCTAGTTATTTTAATCAACTTGCAAGTATGGCATTTACTACAGTTTTACATGTCAGAGGTAGGTATTAGGCTCATTTTAGACATATCTTTCATCCTGTAATATTTAACATAACCTAATCTAGCATGCTATAAACGTGAATCATTCTCAACATTACTAGAAGATTTAGATGCCATACATGCAGATTCAACAACAAAACGGGACATTAATATTAAGCATAAACATGCCATTACATAAATATCCAAATCCAACCAAGGTTCCATGTCAAGACAAGATAAACTTATCCGACACAATGACTTGTTTATAACCACAACTGTTTAGCACAATTCCAGATAAGAGGTTCTTTCGAATCCCTGGTACACACAACACATTATCTAATAATAGATGTTTTCCAGAAGTAAATACAAGTTTAACTTTTCTAACTCCTATGATGGGTTCGGTTGCAACATTTCCCATCCTAGTACAAATCCATCTTCAAGTGGTTCCAATTCGTCAAACCATCTGAGATTCTTGCAAACCTGACTCGTAGCACCTGAGTCTACCCACCATGCAAGCATGTCATCTTGTATATAAAAAGATTAAGAAATAAATGATACATAATTATCAACCGAATTATGTGTATAAGCCATTGGACTATTTGAGTCCAATAACAAACCCGAAGTCCGGGTGTCACACCCCAACCAATGGCGGAATCATCGGAGTGGGACTTGTTCAAGATTGCAAGAGACTTCATAACACTAATTGTGACAATATTTAATTCAACCATTTTCATTTCATAGATAAATTGTTAAAGCATTACAAGAAATTCAAATAACAACATTGTTCAACATAACATAACAAAATTTATACAACACTTTAAACCTAAACGTCTAAATGAATATCTAGGCATCTTTGCTAATCCATTTTCGTAGCATCATCAATCCTCAACCTGTAACATGTTTAAAATACAATTCATTGCAAAAGCAAAGGCGATTATACAAGTTTAAGCATAAGTATAAGTATAAAAGTTTAAAACGAATCCACATGGCAACTTAGTTTATACAAGATCAACCTAACATGGCATGCAATATTTCTAGCCAATCCTCTGTTTACGCAAGAAAGTTTAGTTAATTCGACATGACCACAAGTTTAAGGGGGGCGATACGTTACTCCTATAGCGCTATACATGTCAAATGGAGGCTCGTGAAAGCTAATGACTAAAACATATCACATAAGTATGCTCCACGTAAGCATCAAGTATAACAACATAGTATTCATGTATAAGGATTGTTTTCGTGCATTGCATAAAGAATAAGTTTAAGTATAGTTTAATAGGTAAACATGTTACACCCCAAAAGTGGTAAACATAAAAAGGGGGTTGCGAGTATACTCACAAATTTGCATATGCTTTCCGATTATCCAATGTGACGAAGTTGAAGAGGTTAGAAGGTTGAATATGTTCAATTAAGGATTTAGGAAGTTAAAACACAAGAATATATGTATTCGAAAGTAATCTTCCTTTAACACCAAGTACTTGTTCTTGACACTATGAAACCTCAAGGGTTAATGTTTTCATGAGTAGTAAACTCATTAGAATCGTAACAAGTCTTGTGTCTTGGATGATGTATTCTAATACTTTGACGAATGAACACAAGTCCACCATCAAGAGTTCGAATAGTAAATATATGTATAAGTGTTATATGTATTATTTAGTCCAATAATCAAGCATGAGGTAGAAGATTAATCTTCATTTACGTACCTCTATTGTGTCATAGAATTCATGTAGGAGGTAGGAAGAACAAGCTTCCATTTAGGTACCTCTTATGGTTCACCACTACACTTGATGTAAAAATATACAAGGAGGGTCATGAACTAATATCAATACAAGAATAAGAAACATCTACACTACAAGAAATCATCAAGGGATGTGGGGATTTTAGATTGGACAACCCAAGTTAGTCCACAATCACACATTTATCAAGCTTGAAGCTTGAACACCACTTGTGGGTCAAAAACCCTAACCAAAACAGAAAGTATTTGAGGATTAACCTCTGATTTTGTATGTCTCAGCCCCGTTTTCAAGCTTAACTAACCATAGAAGTGGTTATAAGCATAAGGACGTGGGTTTGAGTGAGTTAAACTCAAGTTTACAAAAGTATATACAATGTTTAGTAAAGATGAATGAAAACAGTGAACTTTGGAGCCTATTTGCCGAAGTTCCAGGGCCTTATTCTCTATGAAATACCCATGGAATCAAAGCTAAGGTCAAACCAAGCACATAGGAAAAAGAATGAGGTAAAACGGATAAGAAACGAGTGAGATATGCTCACTTTAGTGGAGGTTGAACAATCTGCTCGAACTTGGAATTTTGCTGCAATTTGGGGAGGATTTGAGAGTGTTTTTGATGATTAGAAAAGTGTATAATGCTTGGAAGAGGTGTCGTATTTATGGGGAATAATTAGGTTAGGTTTTAGTTGGATAATAAATGTTAAAACATGTTTTAAAACTAAAAAAAACACTAAATCCCGCTAAAAAAACGAGCTGAAAGGGCCTGATATGCGCTGGGCTCGGTCTGAAAGAGTGTATAAAGGATTTAAGGTGCTGATTTATAACCATCAGAAGGCTGCAGCCCAGTGGTTAGTTTGTGTGTTTGCGAGGTCGGTGACCCGGCTTCGAGTCCCACGGTCAGCAGCCTTTTAATTCTTTTTTTGTTTTGTTTTTGGAACAAAGATCTTTCAGAAATGACACAAACAGCCCCTATAGTTAAAGTTTAAGTTATTTACTCTAACAACCCTCGTCATTTAATCAAAAACTCATGTTATGTTATATCTAAAACTAACTTTAATATTTAACTAAGTTAGTTTTGTAAAATCTAACGAGACTAACTAGATTATTATTTTATTTATTAAAAAAACAAATAAATCTTTTATCGTAAAATTAATTAATTTAATTAATTAAATAAAATAGGATAGTTAAATAATGAATTTAAGTTAGGATAAAATCCTTAAACGATTATTCATTTCATGAAGCTTTCGAGTTTCAATATTATACGAGTTTCAACTAGTTTAACCTGTATTGAGCGTAAAAACGAGTCGAGAGTCTTGGATTATATATCGCTCAAACGTGAAAATTGCGCATAAGTCTAACACAAACATGAATAAAATAGCGTCGTTCTCATTATGATCGATAGTCTCGAATTACAAACGGAACGAAAGTAGATTACAAAGAGAGTACAAGAGTCTAAATATGGAGAGTACAACACGTCTTGCTAAAATAAGAAAGTGCGAAAATGCGGAGCGTTACACCGGGTTTCATTTATTTCATACCCAAATAGATTTTTTCCGACTTGTACACTTCTAGTAATTTGGCCCAATTGCCCTGTGTATGTACTACCACAGCCAATGGATTGCACCTTTGTATTAAATTTGTTTGATTCGAAAGCATTACCTTTTATTTGTTCACTAGAAAAATCATAAAATAAATTTTGTTTCTTTGAATCAAATCCAGTTTCTGTGTTTTGAAAATAATTAACATGTCCCAAATGACTAACTGAATCAACTACAAAACTCATAGGTTTTGTCAAACTTAAAGTAGAATTAGTAAGTGTACCATGTGGAGCATTTAGATCTTTTGACCCACTTGGACCCGCTATGTTAGATTTGTTTCCGCCCGTAATCTTCACACGACACTCTTTCTTGAAATGCGCCGGTTTGCCACATCTCCAATAACGCCCTTTTGGTTTCTTGTTGGAATCATTATTATCCCCGTCCAACTTTCTCTTATTATCCTTAAACTTGTTAAACTTTCCAGTTTTCTCATCATGTTCAACTAATTCGAATCAATTGACTTTGAAATTCGATGATGACCAAATTAAAATAAAGCACAATACCCTTCTAATTTAAGTTGAAAACCCCGCTTTCAATTAATCCCAATTCACCCAAATAATTCTCTAACCAACAGAATTATTATCCTTGAAAAATTCTTCAAATTAATCCACCAACTATATTCTTTAAATTGATAGGTCGGCCTTAGTTAAAAAAGAAGTGTTCAGATTCTTTAAAGAAAAATTCATCGAAGAATGTGTGGATCGGCCGCGTCTGCTTTGCTTGAACATTAGGCGAATTTCAGATATAGATGCTACGGGGCTGGAGGTTCGGTTCTCTCGACAGGAGATCAAAGCCGCGGTGTTTGAATATGGGGATGATAGGGCCCCGGGTCCAGACGGTATTAATTTTCGTTTCGTAAAACATTTTTGGCATCTTTTAGAGGAAGATTTTTTCAAAATCTTTCGTAACTTCTATGATAACGGGGTTATTACTATGGGTTGTGGGTCATCCTTTATTACTCTTGTTCCTAAAGTATCTGATCCGCTTAAGTTAAAGGATTATCGCCCTTTCAGTTTAGTTGGGATAGTCAACAAGGTTATCTTAAAGGTTCTTGCATATAGGCTGAAGAGGGTGTTAGATTCGCTTATTTCGACATCCCAATCTGCCTTCATTACAGGGAGATACATTTTGGATGGCCCGTTAATCGTTAATGAAATATATAACTGGGCGAAAAGAGTTAAAAAGAATTTTTTTATTTTCAAGATAGACTTCGAAAAGGATTACGATAATATCAATTGGAATTTTGTGTTGGACATCCTCGATCAAATGGGCTTTCATAGTAGATGGTGTGCTTGGATTAAGGGAGTTATAACATCGGTTCATGCTTCGGTCTTGGTCAATGGCGTTCCAACGTTTGAATTTAAGTGTCATAAAGGTATGAGACAAGGGGACCCCATATCTCTGTTCCTCTTTGTTATTGTTATGGAAGCGTTGTCGTGCATGTTCAAAAAGGCTAGTCACTTGGGTATTTTGAAAGGGGTTAGTCTTCCTAGTGACGGTCCTACTATCTCGCACCTTTTTTACGCCGATGATGCTATTATTTTAGGAGAGTGGGATAAGGAGAATATTTTAAACGTGATTAGAATTCTAAGATGTTTCCATGTTTGCTCGGGTCTTCAAATTAACTTTGGGAAATCTAGTATCTTTGGTTTAGGTTTGAATATGGGGGAAGTTGAAGAAATGGCAGGTCTGGTGGGGTGTAGAGCGGATTCTTTCTCGTCTACGTATCTTGGATTAACGGTGGGGGCTAACATGAACCCTGTAATCAATTGGAGACCGGTGTACGATATATTTGAGAAACATTTGTCTTTATGGAAAGCTTCTTTTCTTTCTATAGGGGGTAGAGTTACTTTAATCCGGTCGGTTCGTGAAAGCCTCCCAACTTATTATTTCTCTATATATCGGGCCCCTGTTAAAGTGGTGGAAGACTTGGAGGGCATGATCAGAAGATTTCTTTGGGGAGGGACCGTGGGGGAGAGAAAATTACATTGGGTTGCGTAGGATAGGGTTGCGTCTCCTAAGAAAGCGGGGGGTTTGGGTCTTCACAATCTAAAGGACATGAATTTGGCTTTGCTTTCGAAGTGGGGGTGGAGATTTAAAAATGAAAAGTGTAATCTATGGGTTAAGATTGTTAGTGCCCTTCACCTTGGTGGCTCAGATTGGGAGTTTTTTTCCGACTAAAAAAGCGTATTGGGGAGTTTGGAGCAACATTGTGTTGGCTATTCGGAAGCCGTTTGTGGATAATATTTCGGACCGGAATCTTTTTAGAGGTGTGGTTGGCAGAGGGGATGATATTATGTTTTGGTTAGACCCCTGGTTGTTGGAGGTTCAAGTCCCAATCAAATAATCAAACACAAGAACAAGAACAAGAACAAATGCAATACCTCTCTAAGAACTTTTATTATAACCAAGAAAATATAACTCAAAAAACTTGATTACAATAACTCATTAAACGATAACTTGGTTTATCTTCTCTTGACACTTATCTTAATAATGCCTAGCCCTACTTTGGTTTATATAGGCTTACCCTAACTTGGTGACCAAGACATTACCATATAACCCTAACTTGGTGACCAAGACATTACCAAAAATATTTATAATGTAATTAGGAAACTTAACCAATTATGACCAACTTGTCAACATTGATCCCTCAAGTTCACTGACTTGTGACTTGAACTCCTTTGTTACCCTTTTCCCATCACCGACTTGTGATGAGTCGGGAATTACCGCCAACAATCACCCCCTTAGTTTCCGACTCGAAATAAGTAGGCTCTAACATGTCTTCTTTGTCGTGATTCTCATAGAACATATCTTGATCTCTAGTTGTGTTTTTCGGCTCCTTCCTAGCTCGAACATTCTTTCGACCTTCTACTCGATTAGTCCTTTCACGACTCGTCCTTTGGTCATAAGAACTCGCATCACCATTGACTCGGTTGCGATCATGAGCAAACACTCGCTTTCTTGGATCATTAAATGCACCTCCTTGGGTTTGAATCCCTTGCTTAACCTTTTCTTTGAATTCTTGAACATTTTTCTTTGGACTTTGAATTTTGGGTTTCTTCATTAAACTTGGATCTTTGAGAAGATTCTGACTCGTACTTGCCGTATCATCTTTCAGTTCACCTCTTTGTAGATCCCTACCTGCAAAATTCTTTATTCCAGTCATGTTATCTTGTGTACTCGGACTTGCTATCTTGAGGTTGACCTTGTATAAACGGTTCTTGGTCCTTGTCACCTTCATCATAAGCTTTCCTATATCATCATGAATGGTTAGCAAATCACGTTTCATGTGAATGTCGCATCCACCTTCCGTTGCTTGACCAAGACTTATGATATTGCTTTGCAAACTCGGTATGTAGTAAACATCGGTTAACAGACGCTTCTCCCCCGTTTTCCCTTCAAGTAATATTGATCCCTTTCCCCGTATGTCGATACATAATCCATCTCCAAACTTCACCTTTCCCGTGACTCGTTCATTAAGTTCAAAGAAATAAGCTCGATTACCCATCATGTGATTCGATGCTCCGTTGTCGAGATACCAAGTGTCTTTCTCCATTGGCTCAGTCTTGAAACGCTTTGGATTCACCCATTCTTCATTTGGAAAAACCGTCTCTTGATCACATCTCATCATGAATAATGATGGATCAAAATCATCGTTTTTAGCTAAGTTAGCTTCATCTTCTTTCTTCATACGATCCGGACATCCTGACGCGAAGTGACCAAATTTATCACAACGGTAACACTAAACCTGTGATCTATCTTTCCTTCCTTTTTGGCGATCATTGGTTCTTCTTTGACCCATTTGCTTTGACCCATGATCCTGACCGTCTCAGCTTGGACTTCCATCTTGGTCCTCATCATCCCAGTGTTGACGTCTACCTCGGTAACTTGAACTGCCTTGCCCACACCCTCGCGTATTTTCATAGGATTTGGATTTCGAGGATGACTCACCATTGACAGACATTAGATTACCTTGATTTTTTGCTAAAGACTCGATACCCTTAATCTTGTCTTCGAACGTCTTCAGTCTACCGATCGCTTCCTGAAACGTCATAGTCTTCAAATCTACGAATTGTTCAATTGAAGCTACAATTGGAACATACTTCCCTGGAACGGAACCTAACAATTTTCTGGTAAGCTTTCTGTTTTCATAGGTGGTTCCCAAACTGGCTGCCTTGGTAACCAACTGACTTATTCTGCCCGCAAAAGAATCAACTGTCTCTGTTTCTTTCATCTTCAAGGATTTGAACTCATTTTCCAGTTGCTCAAGCTTTGCCTCTCGAACCCGTTCAACCCCAACATACCGTGTCTTCAACGCTTCCCAAATTTCCTTAGCAGTCTGAAACCGAGCTATTTGAAATACGAGCTCTTCGGGTATTGCTTGAAGTAGAAGTGCAACCGCCATGTCATCCTTTTTGGCTTCTACCTCTTCTTCACCTGGTTCAAAAGCTTTCTGTATTCAATAAACCTTGAATATCGCTTTGATATGAATCGCCCAAATATTCTAATTAGTTTCTGTTAATATTGGACAATGTAAAGTTGCGGTACTTTGATCCTTAACCACAACCGGTGGTGGTCTGTTCCCATTCGTCATTGATTTCTGAACAACTTTTCAGAACCGAACGTGTTTGCTCGCAGAAACCCGGTCATGAATACCTCTCAAAAACCGAATAACAATCAAACCTTAATTGAACCACTTATCCAACCCAAACAACGTTTAATGTTTAAACTCACACATAGTTTAAACCAACCAAGAAAATAGAACAAAAAAAAAAATAAAATAAATCAACTTACTGTGGTTGTTGTTTTTTTTTTAATCCCACGTTACATAAAAATACAAGTCAAACCAACCTTTTGACTTTTTTTATGTTATCTTCTTGAATCTGATAATAGCAACCGACGAAAGATGATTGTGTCACAAACTCTTGTGCCGCCAGAAAAGATTCCACAAAACGATTTCAGCCGGTAACTCCGTTTCAAGATCTTGTTCTGATTAAAAGAACTCACAGTTCTGTCTCTTCTCAAACAAAACCCTCGCGATGCGTCTCACCACCGGTGTTCCTTTGTCAGTCTCTTCGACGCCGGAATAACCCGATGAATAGTGATTCCGGTTGCTTCCCTTTAATCGTTGGTTACGTGAACTCCTCCCGGAACAGCCTCACTTGTAGGTATAACTCACCTACAGATCTTCGAGCACTATTCTACGGTTTCCGTTCTCCTTAGCCGTCAATCTCGAGTACGCGTTTGATTTCGACGATTCTGTTCCCATTCGTCATTGATTTCTGAACAACTTTTCAGAACCGAACGTGTTTGCTCGCAGAAACCCGGTCATGAATACCTCTCAAAAACCGAATAACAATCAAACCTTGAATTGAACCACTTATCCAACCCAAACAACGTTTAATGTTTAAACTCACACATAGTTTAAACCAACCAAGAAAATAGAACAAAAAAAAAATAAAATAAATCAACTTACTGTGGTTGTTGTTTTTTTTTTAATCCCACGTTACATAAAAATACAAGTCAAACCAACCTTTTGACTTTTTTTATGTTATCTTCTTGAATCTGATAATAGCAACCGACGAAAGATGATTGTGTCACAAACTCTTGTGCCGCCAGAAAAGATTCCACAAAACGATTTCAGCCGGTAACTCCGTTTCAAGATCTTGTTCTGATTAAAAGAACTCACGGTTCTGTCTCTTCTCAAACAAAACCCTCGCGATGCGTCTCACCACCGGTGTTCCTTTGTCAGTCTCTTCGACGCCGGAATAACCCGATGAATAGTGATTCCGGTTGCTTCCCTTTAATCGTCGGTTACGTGAACTCCTCCCGGAACAGCCTCACTTGTAGGTATAACTCACCTACAGATCTTCGAGCACTATTCTACGGTTTCCGTTCTCCTTAGCCGTCAATCTCGAGTACGCGTTTGATTTCGACGATTCTGTTCCCATTCGTCATTGATTTCTGAACAACTTTTCAGAACCGAACGTGTTTGCTCGCAGAAACCCGGTCATGAATACCTCTCAAAAACCGAATAACAATCAAACCTTGAATTGAACCACTTATCCAACCCAAACAACGTTTAATGTTTAAACTCACACATAGTTTAAACCAACGAAGAAAATAGAACAAAAAAAAATAAAATAAATCAACTTACTGTGGTTGTTGTTTTTTTTTTTAATCCCACGTTACATAAAAATACAAGTCAAACCAACCTTTTGACTTTTTTTTATGTTATCTTCTTGAATCTGATAATAGCAACCGACGAAAGATGATTGTGTCACAAACTCTTGTGCCGCCAGAAAAGATTCCACAAAACGATTTCAGCCGGTAACTCCGTTTCAAGATCTTGTTCTGATTAAAAGAACTCACGGTTCTGTCTCTTCTCAAACAAAACCCTCGCGATGCGTCTCACCACCGGTGTTCCTTTGTCAGTCTCTTCGACGCCGGAATAACCCGATGAATAGTGATTCCGGTTGCTTCCCTTTAATCGTCGGTTACGTGAACTACTCCCGGAACAGCCTCACTTGTAGGTATAACTCACCTACAGATCTTCGAGCACTATTCTACGGTTTCCGTTCTCCTTAGCCGTCAATCTCGAGTACGCGTTTGATTTCAACGATTCTGTTCCCATTCGTCATTGATTTCTGAACAACTTTTCAGAACCGAACGTGTTTGCTCGCAGAAACCCGGTCATGAATACCTCTCAAAAACCGAATAACAATCAAACCTTGAATTGAACCACTTATCCAACCCAAACAACGTTTAATGTTTAAACTCACACATAGTTTAAACCAACCAAGAAAATAGAACAAAAAAAAATAAAATAAATCAACTTACTGTGGTTGTTGTTTTTTTTTAATCCCACGTTACATAAAAATACAAGTCAAACCAACCTTTTGACTTTTTTTATGTTATCTTCTTGAATCTGATAATAGCAACCGACGAAAGATGATTGTGTCACAAACTCTTGTGCCGCCAGAAAAGATTCCACAAAACGATTTCAGCCGGTAACTCCGTTTCAAGATCTTGTTCTGATTAAAAGAACTCACGGTTCTGTCTCTTCTCAAACAAAACCCTCGCGATGCGTCTCACCACCGGTGTTCCTTTGTCAGTCTCTTCGACGCCGGAATAACCCGATGAATAGTGATTCCGGTTGCTTCCCTTTAATCGTCGGTTACGTGAACTCCTCCCGGAACAGCCTCACTTGTAGGTATAACTCACCTACAGATCTTCGAGCACTATTCTACGGTTTCCGTTCTCCTTAGCCGTCAATCTCGAGTACGCGTTTGATTTCGACGATTCTGTTCCCATTCGTCATTGATTTCTGAACAACTTTTCAGAACCGAACGTGTTTGCTCGCAGAAACCCGGTCATGAATACCTCTCAAAAACCGAATAACAATCAAACCTTGAATTGAACCACTTATCCAACCCAAACAACGTTTAATGTTTAAACTCACACATAGTTTAAACCAACCAAGAAAATAGAACAAAAAAAAAAAATAAAATAAATCAACTTACTGTGGTTGTTGTTTTTTTTTTAATCCCACGTTACATAAAAATACAAGTCAAACCAACCTTTTGACTTTTTTTTATGTTATCTTCTTGAATCTGATAATAGCAACCGACGAAAGATGATTGTGTCACAAACTCTTGTGCCGCCAGAAAAGATTCCACAAAACGATTTCAGCCGGTAACTCCGTTTCAAGATCTTGTTCTGATTAAAAGAACTCACGGTTCTGTCTCTTCTCAAACAAAACCCTCGCGATGCGTCTCACCACCGGTGTTCCTTTGTCAGTCTCTTCGACGCCGGAATAACCCGATGAATAGTGATTCCGGTTGCTTCCCTTTAATCGTCGGTTACGTGAACTCCTCCCGGAACAGCCTCACTTGTAGGTATAACTCACCTACAGATCTTCGAGCACTATTCTACGGTTTCCGTTCTCCTTAGCCGTCAATCTCGAGTACGCGTTTGATTTCGACGATTCTGTTCCCATTCGTCATTGATTTCTGAACAACTTTTCAGAACCGAACGTGTTTGCTCGCAGAAACCCGGTCATGAATACCTCTCAAAAACCGAATAACAATCAAACCTTGAATTGAACCACTTATCCAACCCAAACAACGTTTAATGTTTAAACTCACACATAGTTTAAACCAACCAAGAAAATAGAACAAAAAAAAATAAAATAAATCAACTTACTGTGGTTGTTGTTTTTTTTTAATCCCACGTTACATAAAAATACAAGTCAAACCAACCTTTTGACTTTTTTTTATGTTATCTTCTTGAATCTGATAATAGCAACCGACGAAAGATGATTGTGTCACAAACTCTTGTGCCGCCAGAAAAGATTCCACAAAACGATTTCAGCCGGTAACTCCGTTTCAAGATCTTGTTCTGATTAAAAGAACTCACGGTTCTGTCTCTTCTCAAACAAAACCCTCGCGATGCGTCTCACCACCGGTGTTCCTTTGTCAGTCTCTTCGACACCGGAATAACCCGATGAATAGTGATTCCGGTTGCTTCCCTTTAATCATCGGTTACGTGAACTCCTCCCGGAACAGCCTCGCTTGTAGGTATAACTCACCTACAGATCTTCGAGCACTATTCTACGGTTTCCGTTCTCCTTAGCCGTCAATCTCGAGTACGCGTTTGATTTCGACGATTCTGTTCCCATTCGTCATTGATTTCTGAACAACTTTTCAGAACCGAACGTGTTTGCTCGCAGAAACCCGGTCATGAATACCTCTCAAAAACCGAATAACAATCAAACCTTGAATTGAACCACTTATCCAACCCAAACAACGTTTAATGTTTAAACTCACACATAGTTTAAACCAACCAAGAAAATAGAACAAAAAAAAAATAAAATAAATCAACCTACTGTGGTTGTTGTTTTTTTTTAATCCCACGTTACATAAAAATACAAGTCAAACCAACCTTTTGACTTTTTTTATGTTATCTTCTTGAATCTGATAATAGCAACCGACGAAAGATGATTGTGTCACAAACTCTTGTGCCGCCAGAAAAGATTCCACAAAACGATTTCAGCCGGTAACTCCGTTTCAAGATCTTGTTCTGATTAAAAGAACTCACGGTTCTGTCTCTTCTCAAACAAAACCCTCGCGATGCGTCTCACCACCGGTGTTCCTTTGTCAGTCTCTTCGACGCCGGAATAACCCGATGAATAGTGATTCCGGTTGCTTCCCTTTAATCGTCGGTTACGTGAACTCCTCCCGGAACAGCCTCACTTGTAGGTATAACTCACCTACAGATCTTCGAGCACTATTCTACGGTTTCCGTTCTCCTTAGCCGTCAATCTCGAGTACGCGTTTGATTTCGACGATTCTGTTCCCATTCGTCATTGATTTCTGAACAACTTTTCAGAACCGAACGTGTTTGCTCGCAGAAACCCGGTCATGAATACCTCTCAAAAACCGAATAACAATCAAACCTTGAATTGAACCACTTATCCAACCCAAACAACGTTTAATGTTTAAACTCACACATAGTTTAAACCAACCAAGAAAATAGAACAAAAAAAAAATAAAATAAATCAACTTACTGTGGTTGTTGTTTTTTTTTTAATCCCAAGTTACATAAAAATACAAGTCAAACCAACCTTTTGACTTTTTTTTATGTTATCTTCTTGAATCTGATAATAGCAACCGACGAAAGATGATTGTGTCACAAACTCTTGTGCCGCCAGAAAAGATTCCACAAAACGATTTCAGCCGGTAACTCCGTTTCAAGATCTTGTTCTGATTAAAAGAACTCACGGTTCTGTCTCTTCTCAAACAAAACCCTCGCGATGCGTCTCACCACCGGTGTTCCTTTGTCAGTCTCTTCGACGCCGGAATAACCCGATGAATAGTGATTCCGGTTGCTTCCCTTTAATCGTCGGTTACGTGAACTCCTCCCGGAACACCCTCACTTGTAGGTATAACTCACCTACAGATCTTCGAGCACTATTCTACGGTTTCCGTTCTCCTTAGCCGTCAATCTCGAGTACGCGTTTGATTTCGACGATTCTGTTCCCATTCGTCATTGATTTCTGAACAACTTTTCAGAACCGAACGTGTTTGCTCGCAGAAACCCGGTCATGAATACCTCTCAAAAACCGAATAACAATCAAACCTTGAATTGAACCACTTATCCAACCCAAACAACGTTTAATGTTTAAACTCACACATAGTTTAAACCAACCAAGAAAATAGAACAAAAAAAAAAATAAATAAAATAAATCAACTTACTGTGGTTGTTGTTTTTTTTTAATCCCACGTTACATAAAAATACAAGTCAAACCAACCTTTTGACTTTTTTTTATGTTATCTTCTTGAATCTGATAATAGCAACCGACGAAAGATGATTGTGTCACAAACTCTTGTGCCGCCAGAAAAGATTCCACAAAACGATTTCAGCCGGTAACTCCGTTTCAAGATCTTGTTCTGATTAAAAGAACTCACGGTTCTGTCTCTTCTCAAACAAAACCCTCGCGATGCGTCTCACCACCGGTGTTCCTTTGTCAGTCTCTTCGACGCCGGAATAACCCGATGAATAGTGATTCCGGTTGCTTCCCTTTAATCGTCGGTTACGTGAACTCCTCCCGGAACAGCCTCACTTGTAGGTATAACTCACCTACAGATCTTCGAGCACTATTCTACGGTTTCCGTTCTCCTTAGCCGTCAATCTCGAGTACGCGTTTGATTTCGACGATTCTGTTCCCATTCGTCATTGATTTCTGAACAACTTTTCAGAACCGAACGTGTTTGCTCGCAGAAACCCGGTCATGAATACCTCTCAAAAACCGAATAACAATCAAACCTTGAATTGAACCACTTATCCAACCCAAACAACGTTTAATGTTTAAACTCACACATAGTTTAAACCAACCAAGAAAATAGAACAAAAAAAAAAATAAAATAAATCAACTTACTGTGGTTGTTGTTTTTTTTTTAATCCCACGTTACATAAAAATACAAGTCAAACCAACCTTTTGACTTTTTTTTATGTTATCTTCTTGAATCTGATAATAGCAACCGACGAAAGATGATTGTGTCACAAACTCTTGTGCCGCCAGAAAAGATTCCACAAAACGATTTCAGCCGGTAACTCCGTTTCAAGATCTTGTTCTGATTAAAAGAACTCACGGTTCTGTCTCTTCTCAAACAAAACCCTCGCGATGCGTCTCACCACCGGTGTTCCTTTGTCAGTCTCTTCGACGCCGGAATAACCCGATGAATAGTGATTCCGGTTGCTTCCCTTTAATCGTCGGTTACGTGAACTCCTCCCGGAACAGCCTCACTTGTAGGTATAACTCACCTACAGATCTTCGAGCACTATTCTACGGTTTCCGTTCTCCTTAGCCGTCAATCTCGAGTACGCGTTTGATTTCGACGATTCTGTTCCCATTCGTCATTGATTTCTGAACAACTTTTCAGAACCGAACGTGTTTGCTCGCAGAAACCCGGTCATGAATACCTCTCAAAAACCGAATAACAATCAAACCTTGAATTGAACCACTTATCCAACCCAAACAACGTTTAATGTTTAAACTCACACATAGTTTAAACCAACCAAGAAAATAGAACAAAAAAAAAAATAAAATAAATCAACTTACTGTGGTTGTTGTTTTTTTTTTAATCCCACGTTACATAAAAATACAAGTCAAACCAACCTTTTGACTTTTTTTTATGTTATCTTCTTGAATCTGATAATAGCAACCGACGAAAGATGATTGTGTCACAAAATCTTGTGCCGCCAGAAAAGATTCCACAAAACGATTTCAGCCGGTAACTCCGTTTCAAGATCTTGTTCTGATTAAAAGAACTCACGGTTCTGTCTCTTCTCAAACAAAACCCTCGCGATGCGTCTCACCACCGGTGTTCCTTTGTCAGTCTCTTCGACACCGGAATAACCCGATGAATAGTGATTCCGGTTGCTTCCCTTTAATCATCGGTTACGTGAACTCCTCCCGGAACAGCCTCACTTGTAGGTATAACTCACCTACAGATCTTCGAGCACTATTCTACGGTTTCCGTTCTCCTTAGCCGTCAATCTCGAGTACGCGTTTGATTTCGACGATTCTGTTCCCATTCGTCATTGATTTCTGAACAACTTTTCAGAACCGAACGTGTTTGCTCGCAGAAACCCGGTCATGAATACCTCTCAAAAACCGAATAACAATCAAACCTTGAATTGAACCACTTATCCAACCCAAACAACGTTTAATGTTTAAACTCACACATAGTTTAAACCAACCAAGAAAATAGAACAAAAAAAAAATAAAATAAATCAACTTACTGTGGTTGTTGTTTGTTTTTTTAATCCCACGTTACATAAAAATACAAGTCAAACCAACCTTTTGACTTTTTTTTATGTTATCTTCTTGAATCTGATAATAGCAACCGACGAAAGATGATTGTGTCACAAACTCTTGTGCCGCCAGAAAAGATTCCACAAAACGATTTCAGCCGGTAACTCCGTTTCAAGATCTTGTTCTGATTAAAAGAACTCACGGTTCTGTCTCTTCTCAAACAAAACCCTCGCGATGCGTCTCACCACCGGTGTTCCTTTGTCAGTCTCTTCGACGCCGGAATAACCCGATGAATAGTGATTCCGGTTGCTTCCCTTTAATCGTCGGTTACGTGAACTCCTCCCGGAACAGCCTCACTTGTAGGTATAACTCACCTACAGATCTTCGAGCACTATTCTACGGTTTCCGTTCTCCTTAGCCGTCAATCTCGAGTACGCGTTTGATTTCGACGATTCTGTTCCCATTCGTCATTGATTTCTGAACAACTTTTCAGAACCGAACGTTTTTGCTCGCAGAAACCCGGTCATGAATACCTCTCAAAAACCGAATAACAATCAAACCTTGAATTGAACCACTTATCCAACCCAAACAACGTTTAATGTTTAAACTCACACATAGTTTAAACCAACCAAGAAAATAGAACAAAAAAAAATAAAATAAATCAACTTACTGTGGTTGTTGTTTTTTTTTAATCCCACGTTACATAAAAATACAAGTCAAACCAACCTTTTGACTTTTTTTTATGTTATCTTCTTGAATCTGATAATAGCAACCGACGAAAGATGATTGTGTCACAAACTCTTGTGCCGCCAGAAAAGATTCCACAAAACGATTTCAGCCGGTAACTCCGTTTCAAGATCTTGTTCTGATTAAAAGAACTCACGGTTCTGTCTCTTCTCAAACAAAACCCTCGCGATGCGTCTCACCACCGGTGTTCCTTTGTCAGTCTCTTCGACGCCGGAATAACCCGATGAATAGTGATTCCGGTTGCTTCCCTTTAATCGTCGGTTACGTGAACTCCTCCCGGAACAGCCTCACTTGTAGGTATAACTCACCTACAGATCTTTGAGCACTATTCTACGGTTTCCGTTCTCCTTAGCCGTCAATCTCGAGTACGCGTTTGATTTCGACGATTCTGTTCCCATTCGTCATTGATTTCTGAACAACTTTTCAGAACCGAACGTGTTTGCTCGCAGAAACCCGGTCATGAATACCTCTCAAAAACCGAATAACAATCAAACCTTGAATTGAACCACTTATCCAACCCAAACAACGTTTAATGTTTAAACTCACACATAGTTTAAACCAACCAAGAAAATAGAACAAAAAAAAATAAAATAAATCAACTTACTGTGGTTGTTGTTTTTTTTTAATCCCACGTTACATAAAAATACAAGTCAAACCAACCTTTTGACTTTTTTTTATGTTATCTTCTTGAATCTGATAATAGCAACCGACGAAAGATGATTGTGTCACAAACTCTTGTGCCGCCAGAAAAGATTCCACAAAACGATTTCAGCCGGTAACTCCGTTTCAAGATCTTGTTCTGATTAAAAGAACTCACGGTTCTGTCTCTTCTCAAACAAAACCCTCGCGATGCGTCTCACCACCGGTGTTCCTTTGTCAGTCTCTTCGACGCCGGAATAACCCGATGAATAGTGATTCCGGTTGCTTCCCTTTAATCGTCGGTTACGTGAACTCCTCCCGGAACACCCTCACTTGTAGGTATAACTCACCTACAGATCTTCGAGCACTATTCTACGGTTTCCGTTCTCCTTAGCCGTCAATCTCGAGTACGCGTTTGATTTCGACGATTCTGTTCCCATTCGTCATTGATTTCTGAACAACTTTTCAGAACCGAACGTGTTTGCTCGCAGAAACCCGGTCATGAATACCTCTCAAAAACCGAATAACAATCAAACCTTGAATTGAACCACTTATCCAACCCAAACAACGTTTAATGTTTAAACTCACACATAGTTTAAACCAACCAAGAAAATAGAACAAAAAAAAAATAAAATAAATCAACTTACTGTGGTTGTTGTTTTTTTTTTAATCCCACGTTACATAAAAATACAAGTCAAACCAACCTTTTGACTTTTTTTTATGTTATCTTCTTGAATCTGATAATAGCAACCGACGAAAGATGATTGTGTCACAAACTCTTGTGCCGCCAGAAAAGATTCCACAAAACGATTTCAGCCGGTAACTCCGTTTCAAGATCTTGTTCTGATTAAAAGAACTCACGGTTCTGTCTCTTCTCAAACAAAACCCTCGCGATGCGTCTCACCACCGGTGTTCCTTTGTCAGTCTCTTCGACGCCGGAATAACCCGATGAATAGTGATTCCGGTTGCTTCCCTTTAATCGTCGGTTACGTGAACTCCTCCCGGAACAGCCTCACTTGTAGGTATAACTCACCTACAGATCTTCGAGCACTATTCTACGGTTTCCGTTCTCCTTAGCCGTCAATCTCGAGTACGCGTTTGATTTCGACGATTGAACTTGGCTCTTATACAAATTCAAGTCCCAATCGAATAATCAAACACAAGAACAAGAACGAATGCATAACTCTCTAAGAACTTTTATTATAACTAAGAAAATATAACTCAAAAAACTTGATTACAATAACTCATAAAACCATAACTCGGTTTATCTTCTCTTGACACTTATCTTAATAATTCCTAACCCTACCTTCGTTTATATAGGCTTACCCTAACTTGGTGACCAAGACATTACCATATAAGCCTAACTTGGTGACCAAGACATTACCAAATATAATTATAATGTAATTAGGAAACTTAACCAATTATGACCAACTTGTCAACATTGATCCCTCAAGTTCACCGACTTGTGACTTGAACTCCTTTGTTACCCTTTTCCCATCATCGACTTGTGATGAGTCGGGAATTACCGCCAACAGAGGTTCCGTTGAGAACTAGATTCCCATCTCTTTTCCGGTTAGAGGTGGTGAAAACTTGTTCTGTCAGAGATCGGTTGGACAGGGAGAGCTTGTGGCTTTGGAAACATAATTTGGAAACGGACTTGGAAAGGTTGGAATGGCAGTCGTTATGCTCGGCTCTCGGGTCGGTGTCTTTGTCTGACAGTCCCGATAAATGGATTTGGGCTGGTAACGGGCTAGCCTTGTTCTCAGTCGTGTCGGTAAAGAACTTCATGTCCTCGAAGAAGGATTTTAGCAACTGTTACGTCATGGAGTGATGAAACTGTTACTTCATGTCCTCGAAGAACTTCATGTCCTCGAAGAAGGATTTTAGCAACTGGAACCCGACTTGAAATTGCAAGTTTTGTGATTGAAACCTGGATTAATCTCTGAACGGTATGAAAACCATCAAATAAACCTATTTGCGGTTATACGCAATGATTTATCGAATTAGACAGAGATCACTCTTGTTGGAATTATTTTTGATGAAACTGTGATATCAATGATGAACGCACCGAAGTCTTATTTTTAGACTTCATAGTTCATACGGCCCTTTATGTTTATGGAATTTTGTTTACTTTTAGCCATTTTGGTCCAAATATTAAATCATTTAATGGATTTTATTCCAAAGACATGATGTAAGCCCAACAAACAAATTCGTTGACTGTTTATCATTGGCCAAAAAGTAAACTCATTATCGGCTAAAACAATCTCACTGGATTAAACGATTTTTATGAACTTTAAATAAAACAATGGACGTTAACAAAATAATGATATATAAGATATGTTAAGCCCAAAACTATAATTTAATAACAAACTAATTATTAATTATCAGGCCCAAATAACATTCATGATAAACAAGCTCGCACTTCTGCGTCACCTAACTCGATTAAACACCGATGTTATTATCTCAATCGACAAGTTAATCAAATACCCTAAAATCCGTTGATAACACTAAAATTACCAAGAACCCAAATCTCAGTGTTATTTGTTCTTTTTACACTTAACTTCTTTCAGGTAGCTGATAGAATTTGAATTTTAAAGTTTTAAATAAATGCTTTGGACATCGTTATTTTGAAAAGAGGTAAATGTATTACCATACTAGTAAAGCAAGTTGCTAGATGATTACAGTAAGATAGATGGAGTAAATTGCAGGGACGCATACTCGCGCCAGTTTTGCTAAGCCACATGGTAACTGCTAAAACTTTCAAATTGCAGCGCATGTACTTCTATTTCCAGTTCAGAGCTCTAACCATTCGCGTACGCGCATGGAAAAAGGACTGGACTGTGGGGACTTGAAGGGGCATGGTCCCTAATCATGCGCATACTAGATGAGGCAGCTCAGGTCACGCGCAGCGAGCCATACCCATAATAGACAAAATCTAACACTTAGTCCATTCTGCAAACGAAATGGCGCAAGTCCAAAGAAGCGCAAGCTTCTCTGCACCAACAAAATAGGTTTGGAAGGTACAACTGGTAAGAGTGCCAGAGTAGATAGCCAATAGGCGCACGACAGGCTGTGTTCAACAATGTTGCACGATGAACAATCGTGCAGGAGACAAGAAGTACATAAGGACACCCACGTGTCACCAATCATCATGCATCAACCATTGCTCCATGATCTCCACTAAACTGCTGATGACAGACCAGACAACAAGGACAACTACCAGGCCACGTGGATCGATTCAATGTGCGCTAACTACTATTTCGCCTGCAAACACTAACGTTCATGCTCGAGGGGGCAAAGAGGATATTCCTTGTCGTCGACATTAGGCCAAGGCCCATCCGCCCTCCTCCTTCACAACTCTCTTCGGCTATAAATAGAGAACTTCATCTCCAAGTTTAAGGATCGCTCTCTTGCTCTCTCACTGAATACACACACTTTTATACTCAAACAATTTCTTATTCTCACATCAGAGGGTGGTTAGGACGAGAACCCCCATATTCTCCTCCTTGTAATGAACTTCACGCTCTCTTGCTTTTTTCTCGATCACATGGATGATCCTATTCCACTACCTCCCAATTTCGTTTCCAACTCCAAGTCTGCAGCTATAGGGACCACCTCGCATGGCCCCGAAGACCCATGACGATGAGTATGAACACTTGGAGTATAATACTGCCACATTCCACTATAGCACTACACAGGCGAACCGAAACACAATCCCAAACATCCAATAGTCGGATCCTACTGCGCATCTCTCAACTTTGCTACCACAGGGGGAAACTCTCGCCTCATGGCTTATGAAGCAATAAACAATGATTACTATTGTGTATACACGTATGTGCGCTTAGACACAACTGAGGCACAACATTGCGAGTGCATTAGACTACAAGATGAGGCTGTCCACACACGCCTTGGGCCTCGAAAATGCCACGTCTTTGATGACTGGGATACGCGCATAGAAGAAATTGATGCTACATATTACCCCACATATGATCACATGTATGATGAGGCTGACAATACCATTGTCTACACCGCTAGAGTGCAAGGCAGCCATGCTACCTATCGACCACCCGCGTGTGACACCCGCCTATTTAGAGCCTATAGTGTACTAGTGTGACACGTGTTATGAATATATGAAGGCACTAAATTATTAAATATGACTTTAATATGAGGTATTTGAAGTATTGGTAACTCCCAACTTTGTTAAATATTATGTTGGCAATAATAAGATAAACGCTTATCGCGTAACGAACAAAATGGGAAACAAACGCCCGTGACCGCCCGGATAATGTTAAAATCCAGAAAATATTCCGTTATGATTAAAATCCTACTTTTAATCATATTCGTGAAGAAAAATAAATTAAAACACTTAAAATCCTTATTTTGCGAATTTAAATGCATACTGCAAAATGTAGACAATGCAGCCAGTCTAGGCGAACAAAATATTGTTCAGCAATATTGTGGCAAGTTAAATTTTATAGAAATGATAAAAATAATTATAAATACCTTAAACACAGTTAAAACGCGAAATAAAATACCCGTAGTCAGTTAAATGTTAAATACCTGTTTCTTGCATGAATACGTGTATGTATACATTTTAAAAGAGAGAATGTGTGTGTATAGATGGAGGTGGCGTCACCATAAGGTGCCCACCAAATTTTTTTGTGCCATGTGTCAAAGTTGTAGAAAACATAATCATTTCAAGTTCTTACACACTCAACATAAATCAAATTCCAAAAAAACAAACCTCTTCACTTCTTCCTCTTGAAAATCTCGGCCGAACACACACATGTACACCCAGCTTTCAAAATTCAAACTTATTTCTTTGAAGAACATGGCCATTTCAAGTTAGTTTCAAGCATGTTTGAAGATTTATAGGTGATTTCTGTAACGCCTCGCTTTTTCGTAATTTTCCTAAATTAGAAAGATCGTCCTATATATCTATTTTTGGAAACCTTGCTTCTCTTATAATCGTATTTCGTTTTATAACCATTGTAAATCCGAGAGTTTGATCGTAATAAAAAAATTGGTCTTTTGTGTGAAATATTCATCGTTCATACATGTTTATACATTGATATGTGCACTTGTATGTTACATGATTCGTAAACCTCTCAAACGAAATTCTTAAGCGTTCATACAAAACACTTGATTATACGTTCACAATACACAACCTAGACTTTATTTTATATAAACCCATTTAATTTCATGTTCTATATAAATGAAACATTAATAAATTACTTAGTTTAATATATATATATATATATATATATATATAGTGGAGAGTTCAAATGAGAAGAAATTTTTTGTAAGAAGAAAAAAGAAGAAATTTTAACCAATAAGATTACTTTATTTTACTTCATTTAATATAAGTATTTAATGTTACTATAAGGGTAAATTGGTAAATCTACATAGGTCATTAATTTCTAGTCTTCCTTTTTAATAGCTAACTACATTAAATTTTTGTGTAACTTAACTTCAAATATATATTTTTTTCAAAAAAATAAAATAAAATAATTTAAAGTGTAGGATAAATCACGAGTTGTGTAGGATAAATTACGAGTTGTGTAGGATAAATTTCAACATGTAGGATGAATTTCGAAATATGTAAGATAACTTTTGATGTGTGTAGGCAAAAAAAAAGTTAGTGTGGAGGATACAAGTATTTATGACTAATTAATTAGTTAAAAATGATAATAAATGAGATAAGTGAAAAAACTATTTAATGTTTTATAAAATTACCCTTTGTTCTTTTTCTTCTCAATTAAATTTTCTTCTCAAATGAACCTTCCCCTATATATATATATATATATATATATATATATATATATATATATATATATATATATATATATATATATATATACGAGAACCAATGTGAACACAACCTAAAATAGCTAAAAAAAACCTAACCCCCACCCCCCAAGCTAAATGCTAAAATCTAAAACCTAAAAAAAACCTAACCCCCCCCCAAAAAAAAAAAAAAAAAAAAAAAAACTAACCCCCCCCAAGCTAAAATGCTAAAAACTAAACCCTAAAAAAACCTAAAAAAATCTAAAAAAATAAAAAAAAATCTAAATTTTTTTTAATATTTTTTATGCTCAAATCGCTACTTTAGTGGCAAATTTTTTTTTTTGGCTTCGAAAAGTAGCGATTTTTATATAAAAAATATTAAAAAAAATTAGTGTGATTTTTAGCTATTTTTAGGCATTTTTGGTGTGTTCACATTGGTTCTCGCGGTTCTCGCAATAAGAGGTGGTTCTCGCATGATCTTCCCTATATATATATATATATATATATATATATATATATATATATATATATATATATGATTAAGTTCAAGAGTGAACACCCTCCTCAGTTGTGAACTGTGTGAACTCATCTTGACCCTTGATTCTATGATCTTGAGATTTAGATGAGTGGCATGATGGTAATTATGTGGTTTATTTTTTTTCCATTTTATTAAATACAAAAAGGGCATATGTGTAATTTTTATCTTAAATTGATTGCATAAATCATGTTCTCTCTCATAAATTAAATAGGAAAGTAATTTTATAAAAAAAAAAGATTTAAATCATTATCTTAATAATTGAAATCAGTTACATATTTCTCATTTTAATTCCGTATCCATAATATCTTTCCTATTTTAAATTCATTATCCTTGCCCTGTTTAAATGCGATGTACACATGTGTATTCTGATTTTGCCATGTTTTTAATACGATGTACACATGTGTATATCGTCAGTTTTTGTGATATCTCAGATTTTTTTTTTTTTTTTGTATTAAATGTTTGATGTACACTTGTGAATTACTGTACACATATGTAAGATGCTGAGTACACATACGTACTTTTCTATTTATATCCAAGTACACATTTGTATACTGTTGAAATATGAAGGTTACGTGGATCTTAAAAATCAAAATTTGAATTCTGGTGATGAAATCTGAAAAATAAAATTGAAATAATAGATATTGTGGATAATGAATTTAAAATATGAAAGATATTATGGATAAAGAATTAAAATAGGAAATATGTAACTGATTTCAATTATTAAGATAATGATTTAATCTATTTTTTTTATAAAATTACAATCCTACCCTTAACAACTAAAAAAGAAATCAAAGGTCCAGATGAGTTCACACAATTCACTCTTGGGAGGTTGTTCACTCTAGAACACTACCATATATATATATATATATATATATATATATATATATATATATATATATATGTTAATAAACATTATAATATGTTATTATATCAATAAAAAAAAAAAAAAAAGAGAAACAGGATAACGTGAAGGCATGTGCAGCCATTTTGTGCTCATGTCTCCTACCAACTTTGATTAATTACAAGTAATATTATATAAAATGCAATCAAAACACTTATGCAAAATTGTGACCATCTTCGGTAGCCTTTTTGCACGCCAAATGTGCAATCCGCAGCCCCAACCATGAGATATTACACATTTAATAGTGTAGAGAAGAGGAAGTTGCTGTAAAGGTTTTAATATTATTGTTTGATGATTTCAATGTACAGAATTACAATCTCCTATATAGGAGTACAAAGCATAAATCAAGGAGGAAAATAAGCAAAGGTTACACAAGACTTATTGACTAAATTAACAACATTGAATACAAATTATATGCAGTAAAAGGAGAGAATCATGGCTGGTTAATACGCCCCCGCAAGATGGAGGATCCATTGGAGACGCCAATCTTGGAGCGGAACGATAGAAACGGAGACTTTGCAAGCGGTTTAGTAAGAACATCCGCAAGTTGGTCCTTTGAGCTAATATGTAGAACTTTTAGTTGGCCGGCGTTGACTTGCTCTCGAACAAAATGATAGTCCAATGCGACATGTTTCATGCGAGAATGATAGACCGGATTCGCACATAGGTAGGTGGCTCCAGTATTGTCACAAAACAATGTGGGAGTCATTGGTTGCTTAATCCCTAGTTCAGCAAGTAGGTTCTTGACCCACGAGACTTCTGCAGCGGCATTTGCAAGGGCTTTGTATTCAGCTTCGGTAGAAGAGCGAGAGACGGTTTTTTGTCTTGATGACCTCCATGAGATGAGGTTGGGTCCAAGGTATAGTAAGTAAGCGGTTGTAGACCGTCCCCCATTGTGTATACCACCCCAGTCTGAGTCGGAGAAGGCTTGTAAGTGTAGTGGTGAATGGTGTTTTAAGAACAATCCATAATGCACCGTTCCTTTTAAATAGCGGAGGACCCTTTTGAGAGCTTGCCAATGTGACTGCTTTGGAGAATGCATGAATTGGGATAGTTTATTAACAGCAAAGGAGATGTCGGGTCGGGTGAATGCAAGGTATTGCAAGGTGCCAACAAGTTGGCGATATGGAGTGGAGTCGACTGATGGTGATGAGTCGGATGAGGTGAGAGGATCTGAGGTGCTAAGGGGTGTGAGGACTTCCTTGGCACCGTCCATTTTGAATGAGGTGAGAATGTCTTGGATATGTCGATGTTGGGAAAGGAATAGACCATGAGAAGTGGGAATGACTTCAATGCCCAAGAAATGATGAAGCGGACCAAGATCTTTGATAGAAAACTTATGTCCGAGTGCTCGAACAAAGGTATCCAAAAATGAATTATTGTTTCCGGTTAGGACAATGTCATCAACGTAGACAAGTAAGTAGGCAGTGGTACCGTTTTGATTGTTTACAAAGAGAGAGGCATCAGAGAGGCATTTCTTAAAACCAAAGTGGTGAAGAAATGAAGTGAGTTCATTGTACCATGCCCGTGGGGCTTGTTTGAGGCCATAGAGGGATTTCTTGAGTTTGCAGATGTGATTGGGGAGGTCCGAATTGGCAAAGCCGGGTGGTTGAATCATGTATACATCTTCATGTAAGGTGCCATGAAGAAATGCATTGTTGACATCTAATTGGCGTAAGGACCACCCTCGAGAGATCGCAATGGATAAAACAGTACGAATGGTGACGGGTTTTGTGACAGGACTAAAAGTATCAAAATAGTCCTTGCCGTGTTGTTGATGAAACCCTTTGGCGACTAGGCGCGCTTTATATTTTTCAATCGTTCCATCGGGGTTTCGTTTAATGCAGAATACCCATTTGCAACCAATTGGATGTTGGGTAGTGTATGGTACAAGCTCCCATGTTTGGTTTTGAAGGAGAGCGTTGTATTCAAGGTCCATTGCTTGTCGCCATTTTGGATCTTTCATGGCTTGAACGTGAGTAGAGGGCTCGATAGAAGAGGGAAGCGGGTGGAGTGTTGTGGAGTTGACAAAGTTGGGATTATAATATTTGGGATTTGGTTTGGGTTGACGACGGGTAGGAGGTGGTGTAGGTGTGACGGGATCAAGGGTTGGGGAGTTTGGAGACGGGAAGGATGTGGAGTTATTGGGTGTGAATTCAGTAGGCGTGGGTGTGGGTTCTGATTGTGTGGTGGAAGTATCAGTGATGACCGTGGTTAGTGAGGTAGGAGAGTTCGGGGCAAGAGGTGTGGGAATTGTTTGAGGTGGTAGTGCTGTGGCAGAAGGTGTGGGTTCGGGTGCTGTGGAGGAATCGGGTTCAGCTGTGAAGGTGGTTCCGGCATTGAGGGTTGGAGCCGAGAGGGGGATGTGGGAAGAGGAGGTAGGTGTAGGTGTGGAATTGGGTGTGGAGTTGGGTGAGTTAGAAAGAAAGAGATCATAAGTTACAGGAGGTGTGGGGGAGGTATTGGTGTGGGATGGAAGTACATGTTTGATGAATTCAACATGGCGAGAGTGGTATAGTTTGTTTGTGGCTGGATCAAAGCACTTGTATGCGGATTTGGAGGAAGAGTAGCCAAGAAAGATGCATGATGTTAACCGAGGTTGTAGCTTGGATGTCACACCCCGATTTCCACGTGTATCACCGGTGGGCCCGGTGGGGGATTACCGTGACGATGTTGGCAACAATATAGTCAAACCACACAATTATATAAATGCACAGCAGAAGCTTTAAAGATAAATATATACTTCAACCTCTGGTGATAATATCAAATGTATTACAGAAGTCGAATGTATCCACAGCGGATCAAAATAGTAATAAAATATTGTTCATTCAGATACGGCATCGAGTTTGCGAGACTATTCGTGATGCCTAGGAAGCTATTACCAGCCCATTTCGTATAGTACCTGCACTTAATCTTTTGGGGAAAAATACGTCAGTTTACACTGGTAAATACATTCAACTGACACATTTGAAAATGTTTATTTAAAATTGATTTGAATGCACAAGGCACAAACTCTTTTATAACTTGGGAAAATTATAATAATCTTGTGAACGTTTTACATATTCGTTTATGCGTTCAGTAGCCCGGGTCGTGCCGGGTTAAAGATTTATAGACACACCACATTGCTTAAAACCGTAGTATAAAAACCAACGGCTACGTCTTTTAATTTAATGTCGACAATATATACCGGGTGTACGCCTACACCGGATGTCGATGGTCGTGGCCATTTCGTAAATGATGCCAAGGATATCCGGGACAACGGTCATTAAACCCCCCAAAGGCTTTTAAGAAACAAAATTGTTTAAATGAGCCGATCATATTATTAAATTAACCACCTAAGCGATGGAAAAATATAATGCTCAATCAAGCGGTATTAACATACCGTAACCCAAGCCCGTATAGGGGAAATAAGTTAAAGTATTTACCTTTGCAAGTATTTTCCTTAGTTTGATTAAATCACCGATAGCTTTTACTGGGCTCCTAATCTGGAACGAAGGTTTTAATTAACCTCTTAGAATCCTAACGAGTCTTTACAATGGCCGTAGCCTAGACCGGTTGGTTCCGATACGTGAATACGGTTTACTCGCGCGAAAAGGCGAAAACCGAGAATGGAGTGTGATTCTGACCCAACAAGTTCAGAGACTTGTTTTATATGGGTTTATGGTTCACGCTCTGGATTTTGGGGTTCAAATAATATGATTTGACCCGTATCGGTTAAATTATGAAAACTAGTTTCATAAGCCGAACCGTGCGCGCAATAGGCGAAACGGTTAACCATGAGAGTCTTACGCTTATTTCCTAAGTCAATATGCCTTAAAGAGGTTGTGGTATCAGTAGGATACCTTCCGTGATGCCCGTAACGAGTTTAAGTTAATATTACGCCCCGTAGGGCTTTTCGGTCATTTTAAAGACTTTAAAAGGGCTTTTCGAGTTCTACAGGAAATCTGAGTTTCCCGAACAGTTTATAGAGTCTAAAATACTTTATTTATTATTTAAAATCAGTAGCAACTAGAATCGGGTCAAAAGACCTTGTAGAACTCAAGTTTTGGCCGAAAAGGGCATATTCGGTATTTACCGAACCGTAGCCATAACCGCAGGTTATGAGCAAGGTAAAAATTATTAAAAATCTTTAAAATTCCCAAAATATTATTTTAATACAGTGGGTAAAAGTTTTGGTGGCGAAATCTTGGTTTAGATAGGCGTTATGCTAATTGCGCCGTTTATTACAAAAGTTTACTTTAATTGCGCTATTTAGCATAACTCTCATTCTAGACCTCGGATTGACGTGAAACTTTAAGGACATGCTTATAATTTAATAAGCAAGGTTCTGGTCCGTTCACGTGTCCGAAATACTCGTTTTATTTTCAAAATGGCGTTACGGTCAACTTTTAGGCGATTAACGGAAATGCGCAAAAGACTCGGATAACTCATGAACCGATCACAGAGGTTTATACCATCATGTAACCTGGTCCTAAGAGAGTCCTAAGGCATATCTATACCTCACTAAAACGGGTCAGAACTGAAGTCAAAGCAAAAGTCAAACTTTTGCGACATTCGGCTCCGAACCGGGTCAATATAGCAAACGGTCGATTCAAACGAGCGCAAACAAGTTTATATGCTTAATATCATGTTTTATGAACATCAAATCAGGTTTCATAACATGCACATTACAGATTATGTATAAAACGGCAAAATGACTTCCTGTTGACTTTTTAAGTGCACGTTTGACTCGACATTTGACATGGTTAGAGTGGTGATCAGAGGGAACCCTTTTAGGGGTTTATTACCCATATAAATACCAACTCAAAACTACTTTTGATCCGACAATTCACTGGACCATTTGTGAATTATCGTTATGACAACCGTTAGTTACGACGGTTGAGTTTATAAGCTAAATCTATGGAAATATAAGACCAAAATGGATTTGAACGACTTACAGAAGTTGTATCTTGCTTAGAGAGCAGAGAGGAATGCTTGAGAGCTTTAGAATGATCAGTAGTTGAGTGTTTGAGTTGTGTGAATGTTATGAGCCAAATGTGGCTATTTATAGTGCAACAAAGCCTTCAAGATCATTACACAACAATCTACACTGATCATGGATGATGGGCAGGTGTCCCATAGAGCTATGGGTCGAGTATAGGGTGCCCATGCCTCATTTATTGGCGTTTTGATCGTTCACAAGCTCAAAAGGCAAGAAACTACAAACATTCTGCATCTGGGCGTCTAACGCGGCCCGCATGGGAGTTCCCATGCATTTGTACGCGGGTCGCCTGAGGTTCAAACTTCAGGCGCGTATCTTAGGTGGCTCGCGGCCCGCCTCAACTTAACCCGAAACTTCACGCGGGTCGCGAGAGGTTAGATTTCCAGAAATTTTAAATCTTTTGAAATGATTATCAGAATCTGGTAATTAATAACGAAATCTTTCGTAATGATTTACCTGACCTTTCGGGTTTGAAGGGGTAACTTTGCGGTTTGGTCCTCGGTTAATTACAACTAAGGACCTCATGTTATTTACCTGCGTTGTTAAGTCCCCATTTAGTTTATTAATTATTCAGAAAGCCTTAACTTTCATTGTTGACGCTTTTAACCCTTCTCATACGAACTTGATTATAACTTTCTCGTTTTAAAACGGAACTTCGTGGAATTTATACAATATGTTCTTGTGAGCGTATAATACTATTACAAAGCCTCGGGAGCGTTAAAGGGTCACTCAGAGGTATAATTAAACATGTTGACACAGTTAACCCCTGTAGCTTGTAATCTCTCACTTTCTTCCGCGTTTCGCTTCCGTACGATTCATGATTTATTCGTTTGAAGGTACAAGCACCATTTAGGGTTACTATACAGTATATTTACCCTTGTTTGACATTTATAACCCTCGAATTTATATATTTTCAAGGTTTGTCAATATTAATCCTTTATTTAATATCAATGCCACGTGTATATAAATGACACGTGTTAACATATTATTGGACACAAAAATTCGGGGTGTTACATCCTCACCCCCTTAAAATAAATCTTGACCCGAGATTTACTCAAATAAATAGGGGTACTTTTCTTTCATTGTGTCTTCGACTTCCCACGTATATTCGGGACCTCTGCGAGCATCCCATTTGACCTTTACAATCGGTACGTGCTTTCTTCGAAGCTTTTTCACCTGTCGATCTTCAATCGACAAGGGTTTTTCTATAAACTTTAAGCTCTCATCTATATGCACATCTGTGTGTTGAATCACCAATGATTCATCGGCGAAGCACTTTTTGAGATTGCAGATGTGGAACAGATTGTGAATTTCATTGAGCTCTTCAGGCAAGTTCAACTTATAGGCAACTGACCCGACACGTTCAATGACCTCAAAAGGTCCTATGTACCTCGGACTCAGCTTGCCCTTCTTGCCGAAACGCATCACCCCTTTCCAGGGCGATACTTTAAGCAACACCTTTTCACCTACTTCGAAGTGAAAATCCTTACGCTTTGGATCAGCGTAGCTCTTCTGCCTATCGCGGGCAGCCTTGAGACGTTCCCGTATCTGGACAATCTTGTCCGTTGTCTGGAAAACTATCTCTGGTCCCGATAATTGGACCTCTCCTACTTCAGCCCAACAAACAGGCGATCTACATTTCCTACCGTATAATGCCTCGAAAGGCGCAGCCTTTATGCTGGTATGGTAGTTATTATTGTAGGAGAATTCGATTAGGGGTAGGTTCTTATCCCAGTTACCACCTAAATCGATCGCACATGCACGAAGCATATCTTCTAGCGTTTGTATAGTACGCTCACTCTGACCGTCCGTCTGTGGATGGTAAGCCGTACTGAAGTTCAAACGCGTGCCCAAAGATTGCTGGAAACTCTTCCAGAAGTGAGACGTGTATCTAGTATCCCGGTCGGAGATAATAGACACAGGTATGCCGTGTAAGGCTACAATCTTATCAACATAAAGTTGGGCTAACATATCGGAGCTATACGTCTCCTTAATGGGTAGAAAATGAGCTGATTTAGTCAGCCTATCGACTATGACCCATATTGTATCGTTTGCTTTCCTGGTTTTGGGTAACTTGGTTATGAAGTCCATAGTTACGCATTCCCACTTCCATTTCCACTCGGGAAGTTCAGGCTGTTGTAGCAAGCCAGACGGCTTTTGGTGCTCGGCTTTGACTTGAGCACAAGTCAAGCACTTTGCTACGTGGGCGGCCACAGACTTTTTCAAGCCTATCCACCAATAATTTGCCTTTAAATCTTGATACATTTTGTCAGCTCCAGGATGGACCGAATATTTGGAACTATGGGCTTCCTGGAGGATAACATCTCGTAGTCCTCCATAAATCAGAACCCATATTCGTCCGTTTAATCCAAGGATTCCATCCTTGCTAAGAGTCAACTGCTCCTCAGTTACTCCTAACTTTTCATTAGGATAATTAGCTTCCAACACAGCCTCTCGCTGTGCAGCTAATATCCTCTCAATCAAATTGTTCTTGACTTCAATGCTCTTGGCATTGATTCTAATAGGTTTTACCCTTTCTTTCCTGCTTAAGGCATCAGCGACCACATTCGCTTTGCCGGGATGGTACCTGATTTCGCAATCATAGTCATTCAAGGTTTCCATCCAACGGCGCTGCCTCATGTTCAACTCCTTCTGGTTGAACAGGTGCTGGAGGCTTTTGTGATCAGAATAAATCACAAACTTAATACCATAAAGGTAATGCCTCCACAATTTCAGTGCAAATACAACGGCGCCCAACTCCAAGTCGTGGGTGGTGTAATTCTTTTCGTGCACCTTTAATTGCCTTGAAGCATAGGCAATCACCTTGCCCTTCTGCATAAGCACACACCCTATGCCCGTGTGTGATGCATCGCAGTAAACTACGAATTCATCGGTACCTTCCGGTAATGTCAGCACAGGTGCGTTGCTTAGCTTTTGCTTCAGTATTTCGAAGGACTCTTGCTGCTTTGGGCCCCAAATAAACTTTTCTTTCTTCTTGGTCAGGGAAGTCAAGGGCGCAGCAATCCTCGAAAAATTTTCAATAAACCTCTTGTAGTATCCTGCTAACCCCAGGAAACTACGGATTTCGGTAGGCGTCTTTGGCTCTTGCCAGTTCATGACTGCCTCTACTTTAGCGGGATCCACTTGGATACCACGTTCACTTACAACGTGACCTAAAAATTGAACCTCTCGTAGCCAGAATTCACATTTCGAGAATTTGGCGTAGAGTTTCTCACGCTGTAGTAATTCGATAATGCAACGGAGGTGCTTCTCGTGGTCAGCTTGGTTCTTGGAATATATAAGGATATCGTCGATGAAGACTATGACAAATTTGTCCAAATACGGCTTGCAGACGCGATTCATGAGATCCATGAACGCAGCCGGTGCATTTGTGAGCCCAAAAGGCATCACTAGGAACTCGTAATGACCATAGCGAGTCCTAAATGCTGTCTTATGTACATCCTCATCTCTGACCCTTAGCTGATGCTAGCCCGACCTCAAGTCGATCTTTGAGAAGTAGCTCGCTCCTTGTAGCTGATCGAATAGATCGTCGATCCTTGGCAAAGGATATCTATTCTTTATGGTAACTTTGTTCAGCTCACGGTAATCGATGCACAACCGCATCGATCCGTCCTTCTTCTTTACAAATAGGACAGGTGCTCCCCAGGGAGACGAACTAGGTCTGATAAAACCTTTCGCCAGCAGTTCATCCAACTGGGTCCTCAGTTCTTTCATTTCCGTTGGAGCTAGCCTGTAAGGTGCTCTTGCTATCGGAGCTGCTCCAGGAATGATGTCTATTCTGAACTCCACTTGTCTATCTGGTGGCAAACCAGGTAGTTCTTCAGGAAAAACCTCGGGGTATTCAGAAATGACAGGAAGATCCCCGATCTTCGGCTTAGGTTCTTCAATTAACACCTGAGCCATGTAAATCACACAGCCTTTGTTCAAACACCTAGAGGCTTTGAGCATAGATACGTCCTCAGGCAATCCGTACTGCGTATCTCCTTGAATGGTAAGCGATTCACCACTCGGAGTCTTTAGCACTATATGCCTCTTGCCGCAAATGATTTGGGCCTGATTACGGGATAACCAGTCCATGCCTAGGACTATGTCGAAACCCGCTAGATTGAAGGGAAGTAGAGATAGAGGAAAAGAATGGTTCTTAATGGACATTTCACATCCTTCTAGAACAGTGGAGACGGTTTCTATCGTGCCGTCTGCTAACTCTACCTCGTATTTCATATCTAGGGTTTTGCTCGGCATGTTCAATAGTTTACAAAACTTTTGGTCTACAAAGGACTTATCAGCGCCAGAATCGAAAAGTACTCTTGCAAATATATTATTTACGATAAAAGTACCTGTAAGCACATTGTCGTTCTGTACTGCCTCCTTTGCATCCATGCGGAAGACTCTAGCATTAGTCTTCTTTGTCTCCTCCGCCTTCCTGGCGTTCTTAGGGCAGTTACTCTTGATATGCCCCTTTTCGTTGCAACCATAGCAGGTTGCATCCTTGATCTTCTTGCATTCCACAGTCTTATGATCCTTGGACTTGCACAGTCCACAGGAAGGAGTCTTTGGTTGTGACTGTGAATTCGATGCAAACCCGCACTTCCCAGAGTGGGGTTTCTTGCAGATTTTGCAGTTGGGCCTTTCACCAGCTTGCCCATCTTTCTTCGCCTCCGACCCTCTTTTGCCTTCACCGTTTCCACGGTGCTTCTTTCCAGATCTTCGTGAGGTATCATCCTCACGTTTCCTCTTCTCAGCCTCCTTGCTCCTTAGCGTCCTCAGACGGACAGCATCTAAAGTTAGAGACAAGAAGAGGTCAGTAACTGACCTGAAGGTCATCGGCCGGGAGGCCTTTACACTCGCCTTTATCGCAGGCTCCAAGCCCCCAATGAAACGGGCGATTCTTCTAGACTCTGGTGTCACAAGGTACGGAACCAGGCGAGACATCGTATTGAAGCTCGTCAAATAAGCCTGGCAGTCCAGGTTCGTCATCACCAGTGACACAAAGTCAGCCTCGATCTTCTCAACCTCATGCTGAGGGCAGTAGTTTTCCTTAATGAGAGCAATAAATTCCTCCCATGTCATCTTGTATAAAGCAGACTTACCTGATGCCTGCACCAACGCTCTCCACCATGCCAGGGCCTCGCCCTTAAATGACTGGGACACATACTTCACCACATCCCTCTCTGCACACCCACTGATGTCCACAATAGTGTCCATCTCATCTAGCCAGGTGATACAATCAACATCACCTTTCTCCCCTGTAAATTCCCGGGGCTTACAAGATACAAAGTATTTGTAGGTGCAACCCTTGGCATTGGATGCATCAGTATATTCCCTATCGCGATGAACGCGGTTCTCAGTGGACGAGTGTTTGTCGTCATCTTTCTTGGGTTGAGAGGGTGGTTTGGAGTGTGTCTTTGGTTTAGAGGGTGGTTTTGATACGGTTCTGCCTTGGGACTCAGTATATTGACGATCAAGAGCTGCCTGAACAGCATTGTCAATCAGAGCCTTTAGCTGTGCGCCTGTCCGATGCACTGGCGCATTGTCGTAGTCATCTTCATTTGTATGGCTATTCTCTCCATTGGGATCCGCCATTGTAACTTGAATCTGCTACAGAAGATAACAAAATTTTATTCAGGAGATTATTATATAATTGTCTTTTATGACAATTTGTCAACCATGGTAACAGAGACCATATTGGGTTAACTTATTACTTCATTAAATATTAGGATTTGAATATATCCTATTTCAGCTATATCAATAATATTGGCGGCATAAAGCCTAATCACGAGGATGTTTTATACTATTAGCCGAGATTTCAGAGAATCAAAGGCATAGAGATTTGAACCGTAGTTCTTTTATCTCTTTCTGACAGAGAGTCATAGACCACCACTGTCTTTTGTCTTTATAAGACAATTATTACGGCCCATAGGCACCACACCTCTAATGGATGTTTTAATATGGTTGGCCCGTAGGCACTACATCACTTAATGGATGATTTAATAAGATTTGGCCCGTAGGCACTACATCACTAATGGATGTTTTAAATAAGGTTGGCCCGTAGGCACTACATCACTAATGGATGTTTTAATATAATTGATCACCTTCATTGGTGATTTAACCCACGATTTATAAATCATTTAGTTGGGTTTTGAAATCCTTAAAGGATTATTGTATAAGAATGACGCGCGTGATTTTAACGAATCACATCTGCCATGAATGTCAACGTGCTTGCAGAGGTTAACAGAAAATCTGAATCTTTTAACTAAGTCCTACCATCTTGGCCGGATCCTTAAAAGACACCAGGCTAGGTTTCACTTGTAAGATTCCTTATTTAGGCAGATCAATATAAAAGGAATGGTTTTGATTTATTTCATACATATTAAAACAAAACTCATAACATACATTCCATAATCTTAAATACAATTACATATTGCCCTAAACGGGTCTTTCAAATAGTACATACCTCCATAGAGGTATAAAATAAGTGACAAGTCCACGCAGGGACTAACATAAGATAAGTGTCCATGCAAGGACTAAAAGATAAGTCCACGTAGGGACTGAAATACGATAAATGTCCACGTAGGGACTTCTTTTAAAATAGAAATTACATTAGTACAACTATTAAGGGCTAGTGGTCACGTTTCTTCTTTTTGCCCTTTAGTAGGTTCGCCAAGCCTTTGAGAAATCCTCGGTGGCTCTTTTTCTCTTCCTCGAACTCTCTTTCCACACGATCTAGTCGATGGAGTATCTCTTCCTATTCAGGAGGAGAGAAACGTGGTTGTGGCGCTTGTTGCGGAACTGGGGGTCTGGGAGGTATTGGATACCCATGAGCTGAGTAGTCCGGTGGTCCCATGTTCCCATGAGCTCCGTCGGGGTAGCGCGCATTATATCTAGCCGACACCACATACGGGTCGCGCTCATAATTGTAGTTGTATTGTGCTTGTGACGGTTCGAACGGGTTGTAAGCCGTTGGACCCGTGTAAGCAGGTATGGGTTGGTCATACCCAAATGGTGGCGAATTTGGTGCAGCTGGTGCGGAGTTCGCCTCCTGTGTAGGACTTGAAGGTCCTTCTTCTTGTAGTGGCGGATAGTGGCTACTACTAGAGTGTCGAGGGGTGCTGAAGTGGATACCCCCTCCTCCTCGTGTGGACATACGAGCATTTGTTCTCCTACGCCTTGGCGGATCAAGCATTACTGGTTGCGCCGGTGACGGAGGTGGTGGCGTAACTGCCACAAAGCGTGAATCCTCAGAGGGATCCTGTGGATGTCGCGGTTGTTGTGATGTCTGTTGAGGTGGCGTGTAGTACCACTCATGTCGGTCGAACAACGCTTGGAAACTATCTGGTCCCTGATAGGGTGTGCCATGGAAGGATGACCCATCAGAGACTTCTATCGGATGCGTGGGCGTACCACGAGCAGGTTCTGTTGGATCAGTATCTTCATCCATATGGTCTTCGGAGAAGTGATCTTGTGGCCCTAATGGGACAAAGCCTGAAGGTTCCTGTATGTAGTCAGCCGGATTAAACTGACCTATGAAGTATGGAGTAGGGTCGTCGTAATTTCGGTGCGATACCGAACGTTGTAGAGGTATGAAGGAAGGTTGTGGGTTGTTGGGATCATTCTCTGAGTTTGGCCCAAAGGAGTGCCGGTATGACGGCGTTGAGCTGTGCGAGGTGGAATGCCTCGCGGGTTCGTAAAGGTCTCTTCGTCATTGTGGTTCTTCGCTCCTTGTCATTGAAGGAGGTCTTGTTCCTGACGGTCCAGCTTCGTGATCATGATGTGTCACGATATCTCCTCTGCCTCTTCTTCCCCTTCCTCTTCCTCGGAATATAACAGGTGGCATTTTCCTGCTCCAAAGCTTATTAAAAATCGAAATGAAAGTAAAGACAAAAAAGGAGTATTAATCCGAATTTGTCCTAAGTTATTGTCTAGACTCAAGTATGTGCAATTGTGTCATTGAGATTAAACACAATAGGATAGTGTTTAATTCACTCAACGTTGGCTCTGATACCAACCTGTCACACCCCGATTTGCACGTGTATCACCGGTGGGCCCGGTGGGGGATTACCGTGACGATGTTGGCAACAATATAGTCAAACCACACAATTATATAAATGCACAGTGGAAGCTTTAAAGATAAATATATACTTCAACCTCTGGTGATAATATCAAATGTATTACAGAAGTCGAATGTATCCACAGCGGATCAAAATAGTAATAAAATATTGTTCATTCAGATACGGCATCGAGTTTGCGAGACTATTCGTGATGCCTAGGAGGCTATTACCAGCCCATTTGGTATAGTACCTGCACTTAATCTTTTGGGGAAAAATACGTCAGTTTACACTGGTAAATACATTCAACTGACACATTTGAAAATGTTTATTTAAAATTGATTTGAATGCACAAGGCACAAACTCTTTTATAACTTGGGAAAATTATAATAATCTTGTGAACGTTTTACATGTTCTTTTATGCGTTCAGTAGCCCGGGTCGTGCCGGGTTAAAGATTTATAGACACACCACATTGCGTAAAACCGTAGTATAAAAACCAACGGCTACGTCTTTTAATTTAATGTCGACAATATATACCGGGTGTACGCCTACACCGGGATGTCGATGGTCGTGGCCATTTCGTAAAATGATGCCAAGGATATCCGGGACAACGGTCATTAAACCCCCCAAAGGCTTTTAAGAAACAAAACTGTTTAAATGAGCCGATCATATTATTAAATTAACCACCTAAGCGATGGAAATATATAATGCTCAATCAAGCGGTATTAACATACCGTAACCCAAGCCCGTATAGGGGAAATAAGTTAAAGTATTTACCTTTGCAAGTATTTTCCTTAGTTCAGCAAGTAGGTTCTTGACCCACGAGACTTCTGCAACGGCATTTGCAAGGGCTTTGTATTCAGCTTCGGTAGAAGAGCGAGAGACGGTTTTTTGTCTTGATGACCGCCATGAGATGAGGTTGGGTCCAAGGTATAGTAAGTAAGCGGTTGTAGACCGTCCCCCATTGTGTATACCACCCCAGTCTGAGTCGGAGAAGGCTTGTAAGTGTAGTGGTGAATGGTGTTTTAAGAACAATCCATAATGCACCGTTCCTTTTAAATAGCGGAGAACCCTTTTGAGAGCTTGCCAATGTGACTGCTTTGGAGAATGCATGAATTGGGATAGTTTATTAACAGCAAAGGAGATGTCGGGTCGGGTGAATGCAAGGTATTGCAAGGTGCCAACAAGTTGGCGATATGGAGTGGAGTCGACTGATGGTGATGAGTCGGATGAGGTGAGAGGATCTGAGGTGCTAAGGGGTGTGAGGACTTCCTTGGCACCGTCCATTTTGAAAGAGGTGAGAATGTCTTGGATATGTCGATGTTGGGAAAGGAATAGACCATGAGAAGTGGGAATGACTTCAATGCCCAAGAAATGATGAAGCGGACCAAGATCTTTGATAGAAAACTTATGTCCGAGTGCTCGAACAAAGGTATCCAAAAATGAATTATTGTTTCCGGTTAGGAAAATGTCATCAACGTAGACAAGTAAGTAGGCAGTGGTACCGTTTTGATTGTATACAAAGAGAGAGGCATCAGAGAGGCATTTCTTAAAACCAAAGTGGTGAAGAAATGAAGTGAGTTCATTGTACCATGCCCGTGGGGCTTGTTTGAGGCCATAGAGGGATTTCTTGAGTTTGCAGATGTGATTGGGGAGGTCCGAATTGGCAAAGCCGGGTGGTTGAATCATGTATACATCTTCATGTAAGGTGCCATGAAGAAATGCATTGTTGACATCTAATTGGCGTAAGGACCACCCTCGAGAGATCGCAATGGATAAAACAGTACGAATGGTGACGGGTTTTGTGACAGGACTAAAAGTATCAAAATAGTCCTTGCCGTGTTGTTGATGAAACCCTTTGGCGACTAGGCGCGCTTTATATTTTTCAATCGTTCCATCGGGGTTTCGTTTAATGCGGAATACCCATTTGCAACCAATTGGATGTTGGGTAGTGTATGGTACAAGCTCCCATGTTTGGTTTTGAAGGAGAGCGTTGTATTCAAGGTCCATTGCTTGTCGCCATTTTGGATCTTTCATGGCTTGAACGTGAGTAGAGGGCTCGATAGAAGAGGGAAGCGGGTGGAGTGTTGTGGAGTTGACAAAGTTGGGATTATAATATTTGGGATTTGGTTTGGGTTGACGACGGGTAGGAGGTGGTGTAGGTGTGACGGGATCAAGGGTTGGGGAGTTTGGAGACGGGATGGATGTGGAGTTATTGGGTGTGAATTCAGTGGGCGTGGGTGTGGGTTCTGATTGTGTGGTGGAAGTATCAGTGATGACCGTGGTTAGTGAGGTAGGAGAGTTCGGGGCAGGAGGTGTGGGAATTGTTTGAGGTGGTAGTGCTGTGGCAGAAGGTGTGGGTTCGGGTGCTGTGGAGGAATCGGGTTCCGCTGTGAGGGTGGTTCCGGCATTGAGGGTTGGAGCCGAGAGGGGGATGTGGGAAGAGGAGGTAGGTGTAGGTGTGGAATTGGGTGTGGAGTTGGGTGAGTTAGAAAGAAAGAGATCATAAGTTACAGGAGGTGTGGGGGAGGTATTGGTGTGGGATGGAAGTACATGTTTGATGAATTCAACATGGCGAGAGTGGTATAGTTTGTTTGTGGCTGGATCAAAGCACTTGTATGCGGATTTGGAGGAAGAGTAGCTAAGAAAGATGCATGATGTTAACCGAGGTTGTAGCTTGGATGTCACACCCCGATTTCCACGTGTATCACCGGTGGGCCCGGTGGGGGATTACCGTGACGATGTTGGCAACAATATAGTCAAACCACACAATTATATAAATGCACAGCGGAAGCTTTAAAGATAAATGTATACTTCAACCTCTGGTGATAATATCAAATGTATTACAGAAGTCGAATGTATCCACAGCGGATCAAAATAGTAATAAAATATTGTTCATTCAGATACGGCATCGAGTTTGCGAGACTATTCGTGATGCCTAGGAAGCTATTGCCAGCCCATTTCGTATAGTACCTGCACTTAATCTTTTGGGGAAAAATACGTCAGTTTACACTGGTAAATACATTCAACTGACACATTTGAAAATGTTTATTTAAAATTGATTTGAATGCACAAGGCACAAACTCTTTTATAACTTGGGAAAATTATAATAATCTTGTGAACGTTTTACATGTTCTTTTATGCGTTCAGTAGCCCGGGTCGTGCCGGGTTAAAGATTTATAGACACACCACATTGCGTAAAACCGTAGTATAAAAACCAACGGCTACGTCTTTTAATTTAATGTCGACAATATATACCGGGTGTACGCCTACACCGGGATGTCGATGGTCATGGCCATTTCGTAAAATGATGCCAAGGATATCCGGGACAACGGTCATTAAACCCCCCAAAGGCTTTTAAGAAACAAAACTGTTTAAATGAGCCGATCATATTATTAAATTAATCACCTAAGCGATGGAAAAATATAATGCTCAATCAAGCGGTATTAACATACCGTAACCCAAGCCCGTATAGGGGAAATAAGTTAAAGTATTTACCTTTGCAAGTATTTTCCTTAGTTTGATTAAATCACCGATAGCTTTTACTGGGCTCCTAATCTGGAACGAAGGTTTTAATTAACCTCTTAGAATCCTAACGAGTCTTTACAATGGCCGTAGCCTAGACCGGTTGGTTCCGATACGTGAATACGGTTTACTCGCGCGAAAAGGCGAAAACCGAGAATGGAGTGTGATTCTGACCCAACAAGTTCAGAGACTTGTTTTATATGGGTTTATGGTTCACGCTCTGGATTTTGGGGTTCAAATAATATGATTTGACCCGTATCGGTTAAATTATGAAAACTAGTTTCATAAGCCGAACCGTGCGCGCAATAGGCGAAACGGTTAACCATGAGAGTCTTACGCTTATTTCCTAAGTCAATATGCCTTAAAGAGGTTGTGGTATCAGTAGGATACCTTCCGTGATGCCCGTAACGAGTTTAAGTTAATATTACGCCCCGTAGGGCTTTTCGGTCATTTTAAAGACTTTAAAAGGGCTTTTCGAGTTCTACAGGAAATCTGAGTTTCCCGAACAGTTTATAGAGTCTAAAATACTTTATTTATTATTTAAAATCAGTAGCAACTGGAATCGGGTCAAAAGACCTTGTAGAACTCAAGTTTTGGCCGAAAAGGGCATATTCGGTATTTACCGAACCGTAGCCATAACCGCAGGTTATGAGCAAGGTAAAAATTATTAAAAATCTTTAAAATTCCCAAAATATTATTTTAATACAGTGGGTAAAAGTTTTGGTGGCGAAATCTTGGTTTAGATAGGCGTTATGCTAATTGCGCCGTTTATTACAAAAGTTTACTTTAATTGCGCTATTTAGCATAACTCTCATTCTAGACCTCGGATTGACGTGAAACTTTAAGGACATGCTTATAATTTAATAAGCAAGGTTCTGGTCCGTTCACGTGTCCGAAATACTCGTTTTATTTTCAAAATGGCGCTACGGTCAACTTTTAGGCGATTAACGGAAATGCGCAAAAGACTCGGATAACTCATGAACCGATCACAGAGGTTTATACCATCATGTAACCTGGTCCTAAGAGAGTCCTAAGGCATATCTATACCTCACTAAAACGGGTCAGAACTGAAGTCAAAGCAAAAGTCAAACTTTTGCGACATTCGGCTCCGAACCGGGTCAATATAGCAAACGGTCGATTCAAACGAGGGCAAACAAGTTTATATGCTTAATATCATGTTTTATGAACATCAAATCAGGTTTCATAACATGCACATTACAGATTATGTATAAAACGGCAAAATGACTTCCTGTTGACTTTTTAAGTGCACGTTTGACTCGACATTTGACATAGTTAGAGTGGTGATCAGAGGGAACCCTTTTAGGGGTTTATTACCCATATAAATACCAACTCAAAACTACTTTTGATCCGACAATTCACTGGACCATTTGTGAATTATCGTTATGACAACCGTTAGTTACGACGGTTGAGTTTATAAGCTAAATCTATGGAAATATAAGACCAAAATGGATTTGAACGACTTACAGAAGTTGTATCTTGCTTAGAGAGCAGAGAGGAATGCTTGAGAGCTTTAGAATGATCAGTAGTTAAGTGTTTGAGTTGTGTGAATGTTATGAGCCAAATGTGGCTATTTATAGTGCAACAAAGCCTTCAAGATCATTACACAACAATCTACACTGATCATGGATGATGGGCAGGTGTCCCATAGAGCTATGGGTCGAGTATAGGGTGCCCATGCCTCATTTATTGGCGTTTTGATCGTTCACAAGCTCAAAAGGCAAGAAACTACAAACATTCTGCATCTGGGCGTCTAACGCGGCCCGCATGGGAGTTCCCATGCATTTGTACGCGGGTCGCCTGAGGTTCAAACTTCAGGCGCGTATCTTAGGTGGCTCGCGGCCCGCCTCAACTTAACCCGAAACTTCACGCGGGTCGCGAGAGGTTAGATTTCCAGAAATTTTAAATCTTTTGAAATGATTATCAGAATCTGGTAATTAATAACGAAATCTTTCGTAATGATTTACCTGACCTTTCGGGTTTGAAGGGGTAACTTTGCGGTTTGGTCCTCGGTTAATTACAACTAAGGACCTCGTGTTATTTACCTGCGTTGTTAAGTCCCCATTTAGTTTATTAATTATTCAGAAAGCCTTAAGTTTCATTGTTGACGCTTTTAACCATTCTCATACGAACTTGATTATAACTTTCTCGTTTTAAAACGGAACTTCGTGGAATTTATACAATATGTTCTTGTGAGCGTATAATACTGTTACAAAGCCTCGGGAGCGTTAAAGGGTCACTCAGAGGTATAATTAAACATGTTGACACAGTTAACCCCTGTAGCTTGTAATCTCTCACTTTCTTCCGCGTTTCGCTTCCGTACGATTCATGATTTATTCGTTTGAAGGTACAAGCACCATTTAGGGTTACTATACAGTATATTTACCCGTGTTTGACATTTATAACCCTCGAATTTATATATTTTCAAGGTTTGTCAATATTAATCCTTTATTTAATATCAATGCCACGTGTATATAAATGACACGTGTTAACATATTATTGGACACAAAAATTCGGGGTGTTACATTGGATGTGGTATAGGGTCGAAGCCAAGGGTAGGAAAGGCAACCAAATGGTTTTAGGTTGGAATAAGTAGGAGTGGTGTTGAACAACATTTCATATGGTGATTTGTTTTTGAGGATGGATGTAGGCAAGCGATTTATGAGATGGGTAGCGGTTTGAAAAGCATGAGACCAAAAATGTTGTGGTAGTTGAGCATGATGTAGTAGTGAAAGGCCGGTTTCAACAACATGGCGGTGACGACGTTCGGCAACACCGTTTTGTTCCGGCGTGTGGGGTGGTGTGGTATAGTGGGAGATGCCTTGAGAGGTGAGATAGGATGAAAGACCTACATATTCACCTCCATTGTCAGTAAATAAAGCAACTATGGGTGTTTTTAAAAAGTTTTCAATTAAAGATTTGAATTGAGGAAAAAGAGTTGAGACATCAGATTTACGTTTGATTGGGTACAACCAAATATACTTCGAGTAGTAGTCCACAAAAATGACATAATACTTGAAACCGTCAATGGAGGTTTTGACAGGTCCCCATACGTCCGAGTATATTAGTTGTAATGGTTTGTTTGCGACAAACGAATTTTGGCCAAAAGGAAGTTTGTGACTTTTATTTAAAGAACATGATTGACAATGAAACGACTCACGTGTCACCTTATTACATGAAACTCCTATTCTAGAAAGTAAAGACTTGAATACTTGAAGCGATGGGTGTCCAAGTATGTGGTGCCACATGAGTAGGGATCCTGTTGTTGTGGAATTGACTTGAGGAGACGAGACGGATGGTCCATAGTAAACATCATTGACGTTCACTCCCCGCATGAGATGCGCCCCCGTGCGTAGATCCTTGACCAAGAAATGATATGGAAAGAATTCAACAGAAACACGATTAGTTCGACAAACTTTTGCAACAGAAATAAGATTGTTACGCAAATAACATCATTTAAAAGAAGAGGTCGAGAGTTTGTGGGTAACGTGGTTTGACCAATATGAGTAATGGGAAGAGATTTACCGTCACCTAGAACAATCTCATCAGGGCCTCCATATTCAGAAAGAACGGGAAAAGCATTTTGGTTGTTTGCAGTATTATTGGATGCACCAGTGTCCCACATCCAAGAATGGTTAGGAGCCGTTGGGTAGGGCGAGGTGTTGTTGACCACCGGAGGCGAGTTCCCTTGGGGAGATACATTGTGCTCGCGTAAGAAACGTCCAAGCTTGCGACAATCCTTTGTGTCATGACCTGGAATATTACAATAATGACAAAAAAACAGGTTACGGTTACCACGAGAATTGTTCGAAGAGCCACTGTTGTTTGGATATTTGTTGTTTCTGGGCCCAAACTGATTGGGCTTATGTTGATTTCTGTCTCCTTGACCAGGCCTATTTGAGAACCTGATTCCTTGCCTCTGCGTTTGGTTTATAGTGGCAATTAGGGTTGGGGGTGATGTTTCTTGTAGTGTTCTCTCATAGTCTACCAATTTGTCAAACAAATCAGTGAAGGTCAGAGGAGTATCTCTGAATCGAAGAGCTGCAGAAGCATGTTTATACTCGTCACCTAACTGGGTAAGAATGTGAACAATCAGATCTTCATCCTTGATTGGTTCTTGGGCAAGAGCAAGGTCGTCAGCAATTGTTCGCATTTCATGAAGGTACTCAGTCATTGATTTCGTACCTTTGGTGGTTCTTGCAAGCTTTGATTTTAGAGAGATGATTCGGGATCTGGAAACGCTAGCGAAGCTCTCTGTCAATCTTTTGAAGAGCTCGTGGGCTGTCGCAGCCGAGGAAACCATGGGTTGAATCGTTTCGGGGCAGCTTCCAAGCAAGGCTCCGAGTAGAATCTGGTCCTGTCTGAACCAAGGACGATAGTTAGGATTTGCTTTTCCGTCAACAAACTTTGGTGGTGCTTCAATGGAGCCATCGATAAACTTATCAAGGTCAAGTCCGGTTAGGGTGGACATGACCTGTTTCCGCCAAACAGGAAAGTTGTGGGCAGTAAGTTTAGTAGGGAAGTGGGAGTTGGTTGTGATGTCAACAATGGTAGGGTTCGCCATGGGGAGATGAAAGAAGAAGAGGGGGCTATTGCTGTGTAATCGGAGAAGACAGAGAGCAGCGTTGCTGCTGTGGTGACTGGTCGAAGAAAAAAAAAAGGAAGGGGCAGGTCAGGATCGGAGCTCAGAGGAGCAAGAATGCTCTTGATACCATGTAGAGAAGAGGAAGTTGCTGTAAAGGTTTTAATATTATTGTTTGATGATTTCAATGTACAGAATTACAATCTCTAGGAGTACAAAGCATAAATCAAGGAGGAAAATAAGCAAAGGTTACACAAGACTTATTGACTAAATTAACAACATTGAATACAAATTATATGCAGTAAAAGGAGAGAATCATGGCTGGTTAATAAATAGACTTATAACCTAACATAAAATAATTGATGCAATACATAAATTATATGTTACAATGGATAAAAAAAAGAAAAAATTGAAACAAGGCTTTACAGCCTTGTCCGATCGCTGCTTTTTAGTGACTGGTTAAGTTGCTTTTGTTTTTGTAGTATTATCCAATCTCCACTACTTGATTATCATAAGCACATAATATACCATACTAACACACATCTATTAAATGTCAAAAAAAAAAAAAAAGATGTACAGCCCCCTCATGCGACCAGATAGCCTTATTGGCTGCATTTTATTTGAGTTTTGAATCTTAAAAACCACCACACAAATGTCACTTCTAATTAAATGGAAGGTTGTTTGATTATTTAATAAATCATAACTCAACAAACACGATAAGTAATCTAAATTGTCACACAAAATAGATGGGTATTGGCTGTGAAATAGCCTCTTTGGCCGTGAGGTTAACGACGGCAACAAGTTTGTTTTTTTTTATTACTTAAACAACCAACTAACCATATTAATTACTAACCAACTTAAACCCTAATTAAGCCCTTATAAATACAACTTAATCTCAGTCTCCCTACCACTTTTGCAACACTAAAACACTCTCAAACAATCTTCAAATCACAGCTGATTCCATAAGTTCGAGTAGAAACACCAACATTCACAAAAGTGAGCATAACTCACTCATTTCTTATCCGATTCACTCGATTCTTTTTCCTACTTCTTTGTATTGACCTTTAGCTAAGTTTCCATTGGTTTTCCATGGAGAACCAGGCCCTGGAACGTCACCAAAAAGGCTCCAAAGTTGACTGACTTTTCTGTTTTCATCTAAAACTTTGTTAAACTTAGTAAACTTGAGTTAATCTAATCTCAAACCTATGTCCTAATGCTTATAACCACATCTATGGTTAGTTAGGCTTAAAAACAAGGTTGAGACATGTTAAATCAAACCTCACAAACTTTCTGTTTTGTTCAAGGGTTTAACCCACAAGTGATGTTCAAGCTTAAGATTTGATGAATGTGTGATTTAGGATTAGCTTGGGCTATCCTACTTGAAAATCCACACATTGCTTGATGTTTCCTCATAGATTAGTTGTTCATATTCTATTGTTTCTTGTAAGTTCATGACCCTCCTTGAATGTTCATAACATCAAGTGTAGTGGTGAACATCTAGAGGTAACTAAATGGAAGACTTGTTCTTCCTACCTCCTACATGAATTCTATGACACCAAAGGGGTTCCTAAATGGAGGATTCATTCTCCTACCTCATGCTTGAACTATTGGACATATTAATGTATAATACATAACTTATATATACTATCGTACGTTCGAACCTTTGATGATGAAATTGTGTTCATTCGTCAAAGTACTAGATTACATCATCTAAGACCTAAAACTTGTTATGATTCTAATGGGTGTTCTACCCATGAAAACATTCTAACTCTTGGGGTTTCATAGTGTCAAACAAGTATTATGTGTTAAAAGATGAGTTTCATATGTTTATATTCTTATGTTTAAATTCCGAATCTCGACTCTAAACATAACTTGAACTTTAACCCTTATACATTCGTCCTCCCAATCTCTTACACTCGTCAATACTTGGATAATCGGAAGACTTAGCAATACAATGAGTATACTTGACCCATTTTACCGTTTTCACACTTTTGGGTGTAACATGTTTTTATATACAAAACACATTTAGTATACATATTCTTATGCAAATACATAAACAAACAATCCAATACATGCTTACTATTTGTTATGCTTGATTCGTGTTTTCTGGGTGATTCTTATGTGATGAACTTGTCATTAGCTTCGTACAAGCCTCCACTTAACATGTATAGCGTTATAGGAGTAACGCACCACCCGTGAATGAGAGGTCATGTTAGGTTTATTCTTTCATACTTGCGTAAACAGAGGGTTGACTTGTTAATCGCATGCCAGTCTATATGTTAATCTTGAAAACTAGGTTTGCCATGTGGATTGTTCCTTATCGTTTTTTTATACTTATATCCTACTCACCAAACTTGTATGCTCGCCAATACTTTTGTATTGAACTACACTTTTAAAACATGTTGCAGGTTTAGCGATGATGTTGGTGATGCATGGAATCTAGTAGGATGCTTAGATACACACTTTAAACTTGTATTCTTATTGTATTATCTTTCGTTATTTATGTTGTATTGTTTCAAATCCTTGTAATTGACTCTTTAGAAATGAAATGAATATTTATTATTTAAATATTTGTCACAAATAATGTTATGAAGTCTCTTGCGATCTATTTCGTCAGTCCGATGTTTCCGCCATCGGTTGGTGTCACACCCTGGCTTTTGCGGAAGCGTGGGTTTAATTTGGTATGACTTCTTAATACCATAGCACAATCACAACAATGCTATATGAAAATAAAACACATGATAGTCATCCATTCATAAAGTTTTAAAAGTTACCACTACAACATTGTTTTAGAAAGTCGGCACATAAAAAGAAATACAACCATGACATAATGAAAACATGTTCATGCGACATAACAAAAGACTTGACTAAAAATACGGTTTAAGACTTGTAACCCGTCCAGGCAAGGGTCACACCTCCTAAACTTGGATGACATCATTATTTCCTACGCAGCTTGCCACTATCGCACACCTCGCCAGATCCATTAATTTCCTGAAATACATGTAGTTTGAAAAATCAACAAAAAGTTGAGCGAGTTCATGTAAAAGTGAGTATGTATAAACCTTTCATGTATGAATAAAAGTCCCTGGTATGTAGCAATAAGGAAAAAGAGATCACCAATAGGTTGCAAAGCCACTGGTATGTGTGAGAAGGTGCAGGAAAACACAAACCTAGCAAATTTGTTACCGGGCTTCGGCTGTAAGACACAGTCACCTCTATGGGCCGCCCCGGCCTCACGGGTGTGGGCTCGCTACACACAAATAGATCTATCACTCTTGTGTCCATCGTTCCTAACAACGAGGATTAATGGCCTTAAGTGTTGTACCCACCCCTCACATGATCTAGAAGTATAAACCCTCCCTACGCTAACCATACCATGTATGTAAAAGTTTGTAAAAATTGTCGCATGTATTTCACCACCGATGTATAAAACTGAAAACAGTAAAGAGAAAAGGGGGACATGAACTCACAGAAGTGCGTATCCTGAAATAGTCGTCAATCCCAACTCGGTATGCTACGCGACGACCTACACGTACTAATGTCTATTAGACGAACGGGCCGTGCCTTGGCTTAGGGTTTAGTGTTTTTAGGAAAAATAGTTAGGCAACTATTTCGTGTTCACACTTCTTATTTATTTTATAAGTATATTCCTTCCCAAGGATGAGAGTATTTATACATGTACACTTGTAATTCCGAAAAATATATTTTAAGTCCCACTTAGAAAATATATTTTTATTGTTTATCTAAAACACCTAACTTTAAAATATACGTATTTTTCCCAAAAATATTATATTTTACTTCATAAATCTTCCAAAATAATACCTTATTAAAATATACGTATGAGAGTATTTTTCTGAAGTATTACATAAGCGACGTTTTAGTGTTCCGTATTGTTTTAACAAATGCATAACTTAAATATTTATTTTGTGAGAATTTTTGGTATTATTTTGGAGTCGAAATTTTATGGTATATATTAGTTATATTATTTTACCCTAAAAATAATATAACTAGTTCACAAAATAATCAAGTAATCACACAAGCGTTTTAGTATAAAATACATATTCCACATATATACTTATCAAATTTTATTTACGAAAATCAACCTCCGGCCCTTAGTAATTTTGTAATAAAAATCATGGCGAAGTTTATTTTGAAAACCAAGTTAAAAATATATTTGTAACACTAGTTGGAAAAATATTTTCTAAGTGTTGAGATTTTAGAAAAATTTCACCAGAGTCTCCTTTGTAAATGGAGGTGTCCATGCTTACTAGCATATCATTTTCTTTTGTAAAATCATTCAAACAATTATCAATCAACAATATACAATCTCTAATTAACAATCTTGACAAAAATAAGCATAAACCATAAACTTATGAACTTGAAAAATTTATAAAAACATGTAGTAACTTACTAGCACACTTAGTAAGTCTTGTTATCTTTAAAAATGTGATTAGTTTCTTAAAAACTTTATTTTTAAAGAGTTTGATCTTTCACAACTTCTAGTCATATTTTATAAAAAGATTTCTTTGTGAAATTTTCTTGTTACACAAGTGTTTCTACACTTGTTTATCCACTAAAAATGTATTTAGTTTATGTAAGATCTAAGTTTTAACAAAACTCATACTTTTCACTTGGTTCTTTCGAAAAACCACTCATGGATCTTTAGATCTACAAGTTTACATCCTATTTAGATCTTTATTTTTCAAGAAAACATGTATTTATTCAAGTTCATAGTTTATGTGTGGATGATTCCATCATCCACAATATTTCTAACTTTCACATCTTGCTAGTTCATGTTTTTAAGCGTGATCTAGCAAGTCCATGTGATGTACCATATCATTTTTACTAGCAAACAACAATCAACAAACATAACAACATAAGAACAACATGATTTCAACATCACTTTAACCATTCTTCATCACTTTATTAGTTCATGTTCAAGACTTCATTATGTTCTTTAGAGTTCTTAATATTTCACCATTCTTTTTACTATTAACCAACAAAAATATGAAGAGTATGAAGATCTAAGGCACTTACTACTAGCACAAGGCTAGGGGAGTTCAAGAGCGTAAAAGTGATGGATAAAAGAAAATGAGAGCGGTCCTTGAGCTTCCGAACACACCAAGCTTACTTGTAGGATCACTTACACCTTTGGGAGTATGGAGATTGCTTGGAATGGACTTGAAGGTGGTGATGGTGGGTATGGTGGTGGCGGCCGAACACAAGAGGAAGAGAGGAGGAGAGAGTTGTTTGATGTTGAGTTGTGAAATGAAATGTGTTAATCTCTTGTGCTTATTTATAAACCAATATTCATGTTTAACCATTGTGTATCATGCTCCTATATCCACCAACATATAAATAAAATATTGAAAAGAATTATGGGGGTGTCCCCACCCACATGACCGGTTCGAGGGGGGGTATGGGGTTGGGTTTCAATGTTATGGTAACTAACTAGTTAGGATTTAAATGTTAAGTTAGTAGTTTAAGGTGTGTTATTAAATATATAGTGTGTTAGGGTGTTCGGGGACCCTAACTAGCTCAGAAAAGTAAAAACAATGTGTTTGGCAATATTTTTATGTTCTGGGTAAAGTCCGGTTGTTCGGTGGGGTGTTGTCCGTTAAAGTGCTAAATTAATCCATAAAGTGTCTTTTATATTACTTTTAGTGACACATTTAATTCCCAACACTTTGGAAAGTATCTAGAACTATTTTGCCAAGTTTTTGCACTTTACTAGCTTAGTTAAATGCTGAATTTTATTTATTTAGTGCAGAATTCTGCATTTAAAGTGTGCTTTAGGCACTTCCAGGCACTATAACTATCACCTAGTGACGCAGTTTTATGGTCCTCACTTCCCTACACTCCCTACTAGTGTAGTATTTTATTTCTGGCTCATACTGGCCTCAAAAACATTGTCTGTCTAGGTGCTGGCATTGTCAGCATGTCTCTGAGTTATCCGCTCACTGTGCTAACTGTGCTTTTGTGCATCAAGTTTGTCACTAATGTTTGTGTGTAATAAATAAAGTGACAGTATAAAATGTGATGCATGTGTATGTATGTAACAGAAAACAGAGAGTAGTTTAATCACAGTTGAAATCAAGCACAGTTATTAAGCATAAATTAAATATTAATTAAGTGTACAGATACCTGTAAATGTGAGGGTTGTCACATTCTCCCCCCGTTAAGAAAATTTCGTCCCGAAATTTTAGGTTCTGCTTCTAGTTGCAGGGGTCTTGGGAAATAAATGGGGGTATTTCTCCTTCATACGATCCTCACGTTCCCACGTGAATTCCGGGTCGTGTCGTGCATTCCATCGAACCTTGACGAGCTTGACACTACTCCTGCGTGTCTTGTTAATCTTCCAATCAGTAACCTCTACTGGTTCTTCGACAAAGTGGAGCGTGTCGTCGATATGAACTTCGACGGCAGGAATGACAACTGTCTCTTGAGTTGGACTCTTTTCAGGTTTGATACATGGAATGTATCGTGAACACCATTAAGTTCAGCAGGTAGGTCCAACTTGTATGCTACCAAACCAACCCTCTTCAGAATCTTGAATGGACCAATGTAACGCGGGTTTAACTTTCCATGCTTTCCAAAGCGTGCTACACCCTTCCAGGGTGAGACTTTCAATAAAACCACATCTCCTACCTCAAATTCTAGAGGTTTCCTTCTTCGGTCCGCATAACACTTTTGTCAATCGCGAGCCGCTTTGATGCGCTCTCGGATCTGTGCAATCTTGTCTGTCGTTTCCTGGACTAATTCCGGACCAACTAGTTGTCTATCACCTGCGTTAGCCCAACAAATCGGTGATCGACATTTGGGTACATAAAGAGCTTCGAACGGTGCGGCTTGAATACTTGCGTGATAGCTGTTATTGTATGAAAATTCGACCAATGGTAGGTGAGTGTCCCAACTTCCACCTAAATCCATTACGCAAGCTCGCAGTATGTCTTCTAATGTCTAAATTGTTCGTTCCCTCTGTCCATCCGTTTGCGGGTGAAATGTTGTACTTAAATTCAGCTGAGAACCAAATGCCTCTTGAAAGGATTGCCAAATCCTTGACATAAATCTTCCATCTCTATCAGAGATGATTGAGAGAGGCACTCCATGTCATGCAACAATCTCCCTCATGTATATTTCAGCTAGTTTACTCGTGTTATCTTTTTCCCTGATTGGCAAGAAGTGCGCAGATTTCGTTAACCGGTCTACTATTACCCAAATAGTATCGTGGCCTTTGGGCGTCCTTGGCAGTTTCGTTGTGAAATCCATTGAAATCTGTTCCCATTTCCATTTGTGTATCTCAGGTTGCTGTAGAAGACCTGAAGGCTTTTGGTACTCTGCTTTCACTTCGGCGCAAGTTAAACATTTACCAACGTATACCGCAACATCACCTTTCATCCTTGGCCACAAATAGAGATCCTTAAGATCTTGGTACATTTTATCTGCTCCTGGATGAATCGAGTACCGTGACTTGTGAGCTTCGTCGAAAATAACCTTTCTCAATCCACCAAACAGAGGAACCCAAATTCGTCTCATGAAGCATAAAGTTCCTTCCTTGTTTGGTGCCAACTGCTTCTCCATCCCACGGAGATACTCGTCCTCAATATTTCCTTCTATGAGAGCTTCTCTCTGCACGGCACGAATGCGCAATGAGAGGTCTGTCTGGACAATCATTTCCAAAGCCCTAACCCTTATGGGCTTAATCTTTTCTTTTCGACTTAGGGCATCGGCGACCACATTCGCCTTCCCTGGATGATACTTGATTTCACAGTCATAGTCGTTCAACAGCTCTACCCAGCGTCTTTGCCTCATGTTAAGCTCCTTTTGGTCAAATATGTGCTGCAGGCTCTTATGATCAGTGTAGATGGTACATCGCCTACCATACAAATAATGTCGCCAGATCTTCAACGCAAATACCACAGCGCCTAATTCCAAGTCGTGCGTGGTATAATTTTTCTCGTGGACCTTCAACTGGCGAGAAGCATATGCTATAACTTTCTGTCGCTGCATCAACACGCATCCTAAACCTTGCCGTGAAGCATCGCAGTATACCACAAAATCATCCATTCCTTCGGGTAGCGATAAGATTGGTGCATTGCAAAGCTTGTCCTTCAACAACTGAAACGCTTCTTCTTGTTTGTCTCCCCAATCAAACTTCTTGTCTTTCTGCGTGAGGGAAGTCAAAGGTTGAGCGATTTTTGAGAAATCCTCAATGAATCTTCGATAATAACCAGCCACTCCTAAGAACTGTCGGATCTCGGTTGGCGTCTTTGGAGTTTCCCAGTTCTTTATTGTTTCGATCTTTGTTGGATCCACATGGATTCCATTTCCATTAACCACATGTCCAAGAAATTGGACTTCGCGTAACCAGAACTCGCACTTCGAGAACTTGGCATACAACTTCTCCTTTTTAAGTAGCTCCAAAATAGCTCTTAAATGCTGTTCGCGCTCATCCTTCGTCTTCGAGTAGATCAAAATATCATCGATGAACACAATCATGAAATTGTCGAGGTACGGCTTACAAACTCTGTTCATCAAATCCATAAAAATGGCTAGCGCGTTTGTCAACCCAAACGGCATCACCAGAAACTCGTAATGTCCATATCGAGTTCTAAAAGCAGTCTTGGGAATACTTTCCTCTTGTATTCTCAGCTGATGATAACCTGATCGCAAATCGATCTTTGAGTAGAAACTTGAACCTTGCAGCTGATCAAATAGGTCATCAATTCTCGGCAGAGGATATCTATTCTTGATTGTCAAGTTGTTTAGTTCCCGGTAGTCGATACACATACGAAAACTACCATCCTTTTTCTTAACAAACAAAACTGGAGCTCCCCGAGGTGAGAAGCTTGGTCTGATGAATCCTTTGTCTAGCAACTCCTGCATCTCCGAGGGCGCAAGTCGGTAGGGTGCCTTAGCCACAGGCGCGGCGCCTGGAACTAAGTCAATGTGGAACTCGACTTGTCTTTGGGGCGGTAATCCTGGCAAGTCTTCTGGAAAGACTTCAGGATATTCTTTTATGACTGGAATGTCTTCGATCTTTGGCTTAGCAGCAACTTTATCCACAATGTGTGCCAAGAAGGCAACACATCCCTTCTGTAAACACTTTCTAGCTTTCAGAAAGCTGATGATTCTCAGAGGCGTATCGCGCTTTTCTCCATGAACTACGATCGCCTCTCCATCCTCTATTGGGATACGAATGGTCTTTTCGTGACAAACAATCTCGGCTTTGTTGTTTGACAACCAATCCATCCCTACCACCACGTCGAAACTTCCCAACTTGACTGGTAACAGATCCAAAGTGAACTCGCGTTCTCCCAGCTCAATTACGCATCCTCGGACAACTTCATTCGCTTCAACTAGCTTTCCATTAGCCAGTTCAATTGAGTACGGAATGTCTAACTTACTAGCGGTTAACCCAAGCATATTCTTAAATTCTAACGATACGAAACTATAATCGGCACCAGTATCAAACAGAACAGATGCAAAGCGTTGGTTTATAGGGAACGTACCAGTGACAACGTTTGGATCCTGGCGCGCTTCCCTTGCGCCTATGTTGAAAACTCTTCCACGGGCTTGATTCAGTTTCGGGCATTCTCTCTTAAAGTGCCCAACATCCCCACAATTGAAACACCCCGGTCCTCGACCATTTCCATTTCCATTTCCACCTTGAGTGTTGTTTTGGTTGCGATTTCCATTCCCAGCTTGATTTGCAACATTTCCACGGTTTCCATTGCCGCCATTTCCTCCTTGTTGGCGGTTTCCATTACTATTCCCATAACCTCGATTACCAACACGCCCAGCACCAGTTCCGGCCCAACACGTATCCTTCGTGTGGCCGTTCTTTCCACAAGACTCGCACTTCCTCAATCTACACTGACCAGAATGATGGCGCTGGCACGTATTACACTTGGGCAGAGTACCCATGTAACCCTTTCCTTTGTTTTCAAAACCGGTTGTGGCTCTGGCCGGTGTGCTTGACTCACCCTTCTTGTTCACATTGCTGGTGCCTTGCTTGAAGTTGGAAAATTTCCGTTTATTTTCACCAGACGACTCCACATGCGTCTCTTTCTTCTTTGGTTCAGATGCTGAAAACTTGTTCAATCTAATAGCTTCCTCAGTAAGTGCCACACTGAGATCAATGGCTTCAGTGAACGTTGCAGGCTTGGATGTGGTAACAATACTCATGATCTGAGGTGCCAGTCCCCAGATGAAGCGCTCAACACGTTTAAACTCGGGCGTGACCATATACGGCACCACATGGGACAAATCATGAAATCTTTGAACATACTCTGCAATCTTGGGACCTTCCATTCTTAGGTGCCAGAACTTAGTCTCTAGCTTCTGTATTTCAGCACGTGAGCAGTACTTCCTTCTCATGAGCTCCTTCAGCTCATTCCATGATAACGCATAAGCAGCAGCTTCCCCTAAAGTTTGCACTTGCAGATTCCACCACGATAGGGCACCATCCAGAAACAGCCCTGAGATGTAGGTCACTTGTTGCTCAGGAGCACATTTGCTCATCCTTAGGACAGAGTCTGTCTTTTCAGCCCATCTAACAAACGCAACAGCACCTCCAGTGCCGTCGAAATTTACGGGCTTGCAGTCAAGGAATTGCTTGTAGGTGCACCCATTGTGTGGATTGCTATTGCCGTTGTTGTTTGAGACATTTCGCTTGTCTCTGCATGAGAAGCCGCATACTGGGCTATAGCCGCGGCGATTATTCCTTGGAGTTCCGCCTCAATGGTAGGCATGCGCGGATCACGTCGTGGAGGCATCTTCTAAAAGTTGATCATATCGGTCAGGTCATAGTAAATAAATAATATGCGTACGTAATAACATTCATCAATCATATAACATCACATGTTATAAAATTAAACATATAATTCAACAAAGCATGTAGTGAGAACGTTGCCATTGAGCTTCATTAATCACAACCACAATATTGTTTTACATGTTTAATAGTACATCACATATCCAAATAAGATCACGGGGCTACATCACCCCCCAAAAATACAAGTCTGTCTACACATATCATATACAAAAAGTGTGATCTCTCAAAATTCTTCATAAACTAGCTCAATCGCGACTTTCTCACCAAAAAGATCGACCTGCATCAAACCAAAAATACCTATGCTGATGGCGGAGGAGGAAAACGAGAGAAAAGCAAGCGACGCATGTGTAACCAGTCCTCCTCTAAGGCACGACAGACGCGCAGCAAATATGCAATCTGCTCGGATGTCAAGAAACGAACGTCTGAATCAGGGGAAAGCGGACGTGGAGTGTGCGGTGCTGCAAAGGGGGTCTGATAGTGACAAGGCGGACGTGGAGCTCTCTCCAACTCCTGAATACGACGGCTCAGCGCGTCCTGCTATAGCTGCAGTGACGCAAGTAAATCCTCCGTGGTGTATCCCACATGAAATGGATGGTACGGGTCAGACAATGGCATAACAGAGGGCGTAATCCACAAAAATGGCTCGCTCGATGGTATGAAGATGGTGCAGTAGGTGGTGCAACATGAGGAAACTGTGACAGAAACGAAAAAGGTGATGACAGTACGGGTGGAACAGAAACAGGCGGCTGCCTCGATGACCCCTCTCCAGGACGAGGTGGCGGTATATCCTGGAGGAACGTAATGGGAAGATCAGTACGATGGGCGTCTGTGGTGTGTGGGGGAAACAATGGGATATCAGTGGGTGCAGAAATGGGTGCTACGGGAGGAGTGACATGTAGCACAAACGGTGGGTAATCGTCATCATCCTCGATCCACCCGTTGCGGGTGTCAGTATAACGAGGATCTATGTGAGCAACAAAGGTGCACAGTCAACCAATGCCGGCACGGGATCAGGTAATGGTGCATCAACAACAGGATCATCCACCAATGGTGGTGCAACAACGGGAAGATCAGCAATGGGTGGTGCAAGAGCTGGTACATCATCAAGGACAGGGTCATGCTCTGGTGCAGGATCACGAGCAACATCAGGCTCTGGCACCATGACAGGCTCAGGGTCAATAAGGTCCATGTCAAAATCAGCAGGGATGTCAAACAACGGATCAATGGGAGCCACGAGCGCCTCTAAGGGCTGGTCCATATGAATAAACTCAATATCATGGTCTGGATCGAAGTCAGGGGGAAACACTGGGTCAAAAGCGTTATCGATCTCATGGTCAAACTCAAACTCGTGTGACGGACCAGGTGCAGCGGACGTCGCCATGTCGGGGTCGGCATCAGGAGAGTGATGCTGCACACCCTGGTCATGCAGAGACGCAGATGCCACAGACTCCAAAGAATCTGGGACAGGTGAACCAAGAGAAGCCTCCTCTACAGGTGCCTCAGCAATAGGAAGAATAACATCAGCATAAATCGGGGCCCCGTCCTCATAGTCGTCCTCAGGCGGACCCTCCTCGAACAGATCAATGTCGTCATCAGATACGACATCGAGTGGCACATCTACCATGGGGAAAACAGCAAGCAGAACGGGAGCAGGGATCACCGCAAGAGGTAAATCCCCAGCAGGAATGCCATCAGCAGGCTGTATCTGAACTCCGATGTCTGGCAGAGTGAACAGCTGGAAATCATCGTCGTCCGTGCTCGTGGTGTCTGATGTGTATACGTCTCCCTCTGATGGTATATCGTCGTCTGACACAACCGCCATGGGGTCTACTGTGTCTGATACTCCTGTGTATGAAGAAGAAACCATGGTGTCTGTAACACAACCACACATATGCACAAATATCAACATGATATCAAATGAACATGTAAGTCACAATAAAGCAAACAAGTAGTTCTCCTAGTCTAGGGAGACTACCCTCCCAGCCTCTCAGACTGAACCTCCTAGCCTCTCAGACTAACTCCCTGGCCTCTAAGACCAACCTCCCAGTCTCTAAGACTAAACCTCCCCAATCTCTAAGATTGAACCCTTCAGTCTCTAAGACTGAACCTCCATCAGCCTCTAAGACTGAACTTCCCCAGCCTCTTAGGCAGAACCTCCCCAGCCTCTAAGGCTGAACTCCCTCAGTCTCTAAGACTGAAATATAATTTTTGAAAAAAAGTGTATTTGTGCTTTTTATTTGTAAAAATGTTTGTATCCTGGATCTGGACGTTTTAGTGTATGCAATGCAAAAATGTTTTCGTGAGAGCCCTAGTGATCATAGTCTAGACTCGAGAAAGAATCCTAGTTCGCTATGACCGATGCTCTGATACCAAGCTGTCACACCCTGGCTTTTGCGAAAGCGTGGGTTTAATTTGGTGTGACTTCTTAATACCATAGCACAATCACAACAATGCTATATGAAAATAAAACACATGATAGTCATCCATTCATAAAGTTTTAAAAGTTACCACAACAACATTGTTTTAAAAAGTCGACACATAAAAAGAAATACAACCATGACATAATGAAAACATGTTCATACGACATAACAAAAGACTTGACTAAAAATACGGTTTAAGACTTGTAACCCGTCCAGGCAAGGGTCACACCTCCTAAACCTGGATGACATCATTATTTCCTACGCAGCTTGCCACTATTGCACACCTTGCCAGATCCATTAATTTCCTGAAATACATGTAGTTTGAAAAATGAATAAAAAGTTGAGCGAGTTCATGTAAAAGTGAGTATGTATAAACCTTTCATGTATGAATAAAAGTCTCTGGTATGTAGCAATAAGGAAAAAGAGATCACCAATGGGTTGCAAAGCCACTGGTATGTGTGAGAAGGTGTAGGAAAACTCAAACCTAGCAAATTTGTTACCGGGCTTCGGCTGTAAGACACAGTCACCTCTATGGGCCGCCTCGGCCTCACGGGTGTGGGCTCGCTACACCCAAATAGATCTATCACTCTTGTGTCCCTCGGTCCTAACAACGAGGATTAATGGCCTCAAGTGTTGTACCCACCCCTCACATGATCTAGAAGTATAAACCCTCCCTACGCTAACCATACCATGTAAGTAAAAGGTTGTAATAATTGTCGCATGTATTTCACCCCCGAAGTATAAAACTGAAAACAGTAAAGAGAAAAGGGGGATATGAACTCACAGAAGTGCGTATCCTGAAATAGTCGTCAATCCCAACTCGGTCTGCTACGCGACGACCTACACGTACTAATGTCTATTAGACGAACGGGTCGTGCCTTGGCTTAGGGTTTAGTGTTTTTAGGAAAAATAGTTAGGCAACTATTTCGTGTTCACACTTCCTATTTATTTTATAAGTATATTCCTTCCCAAGAATGGGGGTATTTATACATGTGCACTTATAATTCCGAAAAATATATTTTAAGTCCCACTTAGAAAATATATTTTTATTGTTTATCTAAAACACCTAACTTCAAAATATACATATTTTTCCCAAAAATATTATATTTTACTTCATAAATCTTCCAAAATAATACCTTATTAAAATATACGTATGAGAGTATTTTTCTGAAATATTACATAAGCGACGTTTTAGTGTTCCGTATTGTTTTAACAAATGCGAAACTTAAATATTTATTTTGTGAGAATTTTTGGTATTATTTTGGAGTCGAAATTTTATGGTATATATTAGTTATATTATTTCACCCTAAACTTAATATAACTAGTTCACAAAATAATCAAGTAATCACACAAGCGTTTGAGTATAAAATACATATTCCACATATATACTTATCAAATTTTATTTACGAAAATCAACCTCCGGCTCTTAGTAATTTTGTAATAAAAATCATGGCGAAGTTTATTTTGAAAATCAACCTCTGGCTCTTAGTAATTTTCTTGTTACACAAGTGTTTCTACACTTGTTTATCCACTAAAAATGTATTTAGTTTATGTAAGATCCAAGTTTTAACAAAACTCATACTTTTCACTTGGTTCTTTCGAAAAACCACTCATGGATCTTTAGATCTACAAGTTTACATCCTATTTAGATCTTTATTTTTCAAGAAAACATGTATTTATTCAAGTTCATAGTTTATGTGTGGATGATTCCATTATCCACAATATTTCTAACTTTCACATCTTGCTAGTTCATGTTTTTAAGCATGATCTAGCAAGTCCATGTGATGTACCATATCATTTTTACTAGCAAACAACAATCAACAAACATAACAACAACATGATTTCAACATCACTTTAACCATTCTTCATCACTTTATTAGTTCATGTTCAAGACTTGATTATGTTCTTTAGAGTTCTTAATATTTCACCATTCTTTTTACTATTAACCAACAAAAATATGAAGAGTATGAAGATCTAAGGCACTTACTCCTAGCACAAGGCTAGGGGAGTTCAAGAGCGTCAAAGTGATGGATAAAAGAAAATGAGAGCGGTCCTTGAGCTTCCGAACACACCAAGCTTACTTGTAGGATCACTTACACCTTTGGGAGTATGGAGATTGCTTGGAATGGACTTGAAGGTGGTGATGGTGGGTATGGTGGTGGCGGCCGAACACAAGAGGAAGAGAGGAGGAGAGAGTTGTTTGATGTTGAGTTGTGAAATGAAATGTGTTAATCTCTTGTGCTTATTTATAAACCAACATTCACGTTTAACCATTGTGTATCATGCTCCTATATCCACCAACATATAAATAAAATATTGAAAAGAATTGTGGGGGTGTCCCCACCCACATGACCGGTTCGAAGGGGGGGGGGTATGGGGTTGGGTTTCAATGTTATGGTAACTAACTAGTTAGGATTTAAATGTTAAGTTAGTAGTTTAAGGTGTGTTATTAATTATATAGTGTGTTAGGGTGTTCGGGGACCCTAACTAGCTCAGAAAAGTAAAAACAATGTGTTTGGCAAAATTTTTATGTTCTGGGTAAAGTCCGGTTGCTCGGTTGGGTGTTGTCCGTTAAAGTGCTAAATTAATCCATAAAGTGTCTTTTATATTACTTTTAGTGACTTATTTAATTCCCAACACTTTGGAAAGTATCTAGAACTATTTTGCCAAGTTTTTGCACTTTACTAGCTTAGTTAAATGCTGAATTTTAGTTATTTAGTGCAGAATTCTGCATTTAAAGTGTGCTTTAGGCACTTCCGGGCACTATAACTATCACCTAGTGACGCAGTTTTATGGTCCTCACTTCCCTACACTCCCTCCTAGTGTAGTATTCTATTTCTGGCTCATACTAGCCTCAAAAACATTGTCTGTCTAGGTGCTGGCATTGTCAGCATGTCTCTGGGTTATCTGCTCACTGTGCTAACTGTGCTTTTGTGCATCAAGTTTGTCACTAATGTTTGTGTGTAATAAATAGAGTGACAGTATAAAATGTGTAGGATCGCGAAATGACCTAACGAGTCGATCAGAAGAGTGCTCAGACTGAATCACAGAGGCGGAATTCATTGATTCAGTCTTTGTTTAGCTTGATTTCACTATTAATTGTCTCTTGTATTGATTATGAAGCTGTTACAGATGCGGAGACACTTCGACAGGGCTTCGCCGTCGGAAACAAGGTAACTACTTTGTGATTTCGCTTATGATACCTATTTATAGGCAAGGGATTTCGCCCCAAGGGACACAAGGTCCACATGAGCGAAATCATACATGACTAAATAAACGAAATCATACTAATTGACCCTATAAGCGAAATCAAGTGGTTGATGATTTCGCTCATATGACCAGGTGTCATTATGAGCGAAATCAACTCTAAAAACATGTTTTCTTGATTTATGTGCATTGTACAAACAATCCTATCTAAGACTCGAACGAAGATGTAGTCGACAGACAACTGCACCAACAGACTCCCCCTTAAATGTTGACGGAATCTTCAGTGAGAGTCTTCAACATGACAATTCGTCAATCTTGATCGGTCTTCTTCAGGAACTTTTCCTGGAATTATGTACCCGGATCTTTCTCTGGTTCTAACTTTCGTCAGACTCCCCCTTTCATCAAGCTGGGATCGCTGTCTAGAATTTTGTTATCACCTTTGAAATCAAATCCTGGCATTTTCTCTGAATAAGCTCTCCACAAGTTCTGATGCATTTCCTAGCTTTTCGTAGCAACAGGATCAGAAACCTCCACATTCTCAAACACTCGATTACCACAAACAGAATTGTGATTCAACTTAATGAATCAACTAAACATTTGAGAATCATTTTCGTTTAAAATTGATTTTTAAAAAAAATTGAAAACATTCCAAATTCTGATTCAACTTAATGAATCATCTTAAACATTTCAAACCATTTAACCAACCCATATGTTCATCATGTTTAGCCTTTGAGATTTTGAATATCAGTTTTCCAACATCAGTTGTCGAAAATCTTTTTTTGATTTTTCAAAATATGAAACATAAATGCAATAACATAAATTAAATGCAGAAATGAAATATGTACAAACATTATTTTTGTGAGTTTGTGAAAGAGGATCATATCAGTTTTGAGACAAATCACTAGCACCGTTAAGCTTTAAACATATTAAGTTCTAAACGATTCACATAGATTGACGATATAGTTGTCCTCTTAAACTCAATCTAAAAACTTTCGAAATGCTTACCGATACGTTTAAGGTATATTAATTTTTGCACTAAATTCTTATGGACTCCACGATCTCAGCATATCCCCTCATCATGCAATACACTAACTCAAGTAATACCATTAAACTTTCATCAACTGTGATATGTGCGAAAACAAAGCAGAGTGTTTAAACATTAACAATCAGGTCGATACTTCCGTATACACAGAGAAAGTCGAATGTTTAAACAAAATAAGAAAATAAAACAAGTTGAAGTTGTTTAGGTTTTAACCACCAGGTCGATACTCCCGTATACGCAGAGGTGATCCAAAGCTTAAACGAAACACCAAAGAAAATAAAGCAGAACGTTTAGGCAATAACATCCAGGTCGATACTCACGTATACGAAAAGGATGTCCATTGCTTAAACAAAATAAAGAAATAAAACAAGTTTAAATCTTTGCAAAATAAAATGCACAATCACAATGTCATTTTAGTAAAGTTGTGAAAGCTCACAAACTTAACCAGTTTTTATGCTTTTGGCAGTCAGCGATTACTGAGCAGGCATACAGTCAAGAAGGACAAAACTAAGTACTATGCTTTCAACCGTGTTTCCCACTAGAACTAGGCTTTTTCATTTAAGTTTGTATCGTTATCACAAATCTACTAGTCTAGCTGAGCCTATCGTCACATCTTTAGTGAGACCGTTTATCACTTTTAGACTTTACATTTCTTTAGCATGCTGTGATAGTCCACTGATTTTCTATCATTTCCTCTTGTTTCAGCAAAACTCATTTTTTAAATTTTTCAATGTTTTTGACATTTTCAAATTTTCTAATTTTTTAAAATTTTTCTCCCCCTAAAATCAAAATATGTTTCAATTTTGATTTTCTGGGAAAATTTGAAACAAACTGTACAAATTTGACAACATGAGGAGAATCACCTCAATTCTCCGTCCACCTGGCATAAACAATCAGAACTCCCCCTCTCAACAAACTATTTTCCCATTATGATTTCAAAACACTTAAGTTTGTTTTGATCAAAATGGTTTTTCCGGAAAATTAGTTTGTTTACCAAACATTTGTAGGTTTAGGGTTACTTCATCATATTGTTTTCTTCATACACATGACAGATTTTACAATTTTAGCTTTAAATCTCAAACATCACATGTAGAAAATCAAGTACAACTTAATGTCCTTGATTAACCACTTGTAGGTCGAAATACCACAGTTACCAACCTGTGAATTTCTCAAGAAAGATGCCGATTCATGTTCCACGCTTACCAACCTGGGAACTCCGGCAAGTCAAGTTTTTCTATTTGAAAAGATTCACCCAAGCCTGACGATCCTTGGGTGATTTTGAATTCTTGTTCAACAACGGTGGAAAATTTGCATCATCCATTGTTAAACCCGAATTCTCCTTTTTTACCTCAACATCAGGCTCTTCTGGCTTCGACAAACCAGAATCATTGCCTGCACATAGCTTGTCTGACTTTGATCTGTCAGATTCATCGCCTGAAGGTGGCTTGTCTGATTTCGACATGTCAGATTCATCGCCGACCATTTTCTTCTTTTTCTTATCTTCTTTCGTCCTATGATTTGTATCCGATGAATTTGTCTTGCTTGACTTTGCAATTGAGGGAGTCGATTCATCAGAACTCTTATTTGATGTAACTGGTGAACCTGAGGACAAGATCTTCTCGAGATACTCTCTCTCCTTCTTCCTCTTCTTCCTCAGTCTGTCTTTCTGCCCCTGTGAAAGTTTAACTTTCTTTTCTTGAATTGTCTGTTCTTGAACTTTAGGTTTTAGAACCTTCTGTTCATGGGGCTTGTCGTTGACTGAAATCTTTGCCAATTTTTGAGACTTAGCCCTCAATCTGTCATTCGATCTCCTTGGGCAATCTCTGGCAATGTGACCTCTGATTTGACAATTATAGCATCTTCTCGTCTCAAACCTTTGACTTTGGCAGTTAACAGCAATGTGTCCTTGATAACCGCATTGGTAACACACTCTGTTATCATACCAATCACCACTTTCACACCAGATGCTCAAATCATAGCATTGTCTGGCTTGGTGATATTCCTTTCTCCTCTTGATTGTTGGATTTGACATTTGAGCACTGCGGTCCGACCTACACCACTTATTACCAACAATTTTTGAGTTTTCATTTTTTACTTTTTGTAATTTTTGTTTGCAATTGAATGATTGATCTGATGAGCTTTTATTCTCTTTTTGAACAATTTTCTCATTTTTAATTTTTTGTTTCTGTTCTGCTTTCTTCTTCAAAGGTTTTTGCTTAGAGCATTCTCCCTTTTCAGTCGATTGCAGAACAGTTTTTTGAAATTTTTCTTTTAATTTCAAAAACAATTTTTGTTTTTCAATTTTTTCATTTTCATCATCAGATTTCTCATCGCAATCTTCAACTTTGACATTGTCAAAGTTTGTGACATCGTCACTTATTGGAACTGAATTGATCCGTTTTGGACAGCGAAAATTCAAACTATCTGATGAAGTCACAAAACCTTTCAATTTCTTTTCAAGTTCATCAATCTTGTTTCTTGAATTCTCAGCTTCATTTTCAAGCTGAGATATTCTCTCAAGATGAGACTTGATTGATTTTTCATTCTCAATCTTAATGTTTTCAAGAACAGATTTTTCATTTTCCAAACCTTTTAGCTGTTCTTGAAATTTTGTTTCATTTGCTTTCAAATTTTTGTTCTCCAGTTTTATCCAGAAATCCTCATTTTCTGAAGATTTCTTTTTGCTTTCAAAGTCTTTTTCTTTTTCTTTCAAAACCTTGTTTTCTGATATTAAACTGTTTAAGTCATTTAACAGTTTAACATTCTCAGATTTCAACTTCTCACAATTTCCCTGTAAATCTAGAATCTGTTTTTCATCAGTTTGCTTCTCATCTTTTAACTTCTTGACTTCCGATGTCAAACTTTCCGCATCCTTCAAGAGTTTGTCATTGTTAGTCTTAAAGTTGTCACATTTGAAACACACTGATTCAGAACTTGAAGATTCATTCTTCACGGATTCTTCATTCTTTGACATTTCCTTTGTCTCTGTTTTGTATGTTCCTGCACAAACAATTTTAACAAAATCAAGAGGTTTTAAATTTGTATCAATGTAACACCCCCTTTTAAAGTCATATTTCATGTTCTGTTTTGCAGCGAAACACATACATATTCTTTTATCAATTTCAGTAATTACATCCAAATTGATTTTGTCTAGATTTCCCAAATTCAATTTATCTAGATTTCCTTTGATCTTATTCATCAATATTTTCTTCTTATCAGAATTTTCATAACTGTGTGTTTGAAGTTTATTGATGAAATCAGATGAATGTAATTTTGAAAATTTAGGCTCTTGTTTTAATTTCTTTAAAACATCATCCCATTCGGCAGGTAAAGCATCTGCAAACTTTGATATCTTTTCAGCTTCTGTCAATTTTATCTCAAACATTTTTAATTTGTCTATCAAGTAATCAAATCTCCTTTCCATCTCTTTCACTGTCTCATCTTTTTGGCATGCAAAATTTTTAAGTCTAAGCATCCAAATCTTCTTATCATTCTGTTCATATGTGCTCATTTTAAACCAACCATAACCCCTATTTAAACTTTCAAGATCATTGTTTTCATTTTCATCAAAAACCGTTTCCATCTTTTAAACTGTCCCGACAATTTCCTCACAAAAACAACTATTGTCCCTTTGAGCGAAATTAGATGGTGACCACTTGAGCGAAATCAGGATAAATGTTTGGGCAAAATCAGATATGGTGTCTTATGAGCGAAATTAGAGTGTTCACAAAAGCGAAATCTGATTTGATGTCCCTGGAGCGAACTCAGGATGTGTGAATGATCTTAAGAGCGAAATCAGGTGGTATTTGTGTGACACAAGAGCGAAACCCCAGATATGATGTCCTAAAAGCGAAATCAGACTATCAGACACACGAGCGAAATCGAGATGATCACAAGAGCGAAATCCCAAATACCCTAAGAGCGAAATTAGGATTTATGCACTAAAAGCGAAATCACCAATGTACACAAAAGTGAAATCAGGGTTTTGGGTGTCCCTTTGAGCGAAATCAGGTGTCTGGGTTGTCTTATGAGCGAAATTAGGGTTATATATGGACCTTATGAGCGAAATTAGGAGTTTAGGGTGGTCCTTTGAGCAAAATCAGAGGTATCTTGGGGCGAAATCAACAATTATCCATAAAAGCGAAATCACGTCGCACATCAATTTGGTCCACTTTTACTTCGAATTTCAGTCTCAAAATTTCAAGGGTTTGTCTATGTTCAATTTCCTATAATCTGTGGAATTTTGATCCAATTTTGACCGTTAAATCTCTCTGAAATGATGAAAGAAGGTGTAGAAGTCAGAAATTTTAGCGAAAACGAGCTAAACGGTAAGAACTCTTCCTCCTGAGCTCTGATACCACTTGTAGGGTCGCGCAACGACCTAACGAGTCGATCAGAAGATTGCCCAGACTGAATCAGAGGCGGAATTCATTGATTCAGTCTTTGTTTAGCTTGATTTCACTATTAATTGTCTCTTGTATTGATTATGAAGCTGTTACAGATGCGGAGACACTTCGACAGGGCTTCGCCGTCGGAAACAAGGTAACTACTTTGTGATTTCGCTTATGATACCTATTTATAGGCAAGGGATTTCGCCCCAAGGGACACAAGGTCCACATGAGCAAAATCATACATGACTGAATAAGCGAAATCATACTAATTGACCCTATAAGCGAAATCAAGTGGTTGATGATTTCGCTCATATGACCAGGTGTCATTATGAGCGAAATCAACTCTGAAAACATGTTTTCTTGATTTCCGTGCATTGTACAAACAATCCTATCTAAGACTTGAACGAAGATGTAGTCGACAGACAACTGCACCAACAAAATGTGATGCATGTGTATGTATGTAACAGAAAACAGAGAGTAGTTTAATCACAGTTGAAATCAAGCACAGTCATTAAGCATAAATTAAATATTAATTAAGTGTACGGATACCTGTAAATGTGAGGGTTGTCACAGTTGGGGTGTGACAATTCCAAGGTGATTTCAAGGACAAACAAGCTTATCTTCATCAAAACCCACCTTGTTCTTGGAAGGTATAAACCGTTTTAGCATTTCTAAACTTGTTTCTTGACGATGATGATGATGATGATGATGATGATGATGATGATAGCATGATTCTCGAATACTTGGATTCTCACAACTCTTAGAAACTAAACAACAAATGATTTTATCAAAATTAAAATGGAATTATATGTATATATATGTGAGACGTGTGTGTGTATGAGTTAGAGTTTGTATTTTGTTTAAAAGTTGAAGTTTTGATTGGAAGGGTTCTTGCAAAGTGATTGTTTGTATGATCAAGATGGATATATTTATATATATAGGTACGGGATCAGGAGAAAACGCCCAAAAGTGTGAGAACGGTGAGAATGGATTCTGGCGTAACACGTGTCACGCGACATAGTGAAGGGCGGAGGGCCTTTTTTGTCCTTTTATTTTCTTTTTTAAACGCGTCTCACATCACCTCATCATTTTTTGGCGTTTAACAAATACGCGGCGTTTTTATTGTTTTTTTAGATCAGGAGCATAGTAAATATTTTGGCATTTTAACTAAGTATGGCTTTGATTGTTGTGCCAAGTAGGAGCAAGCCTATAATGTAAAAAACATTAGTAATTTTCTTGATGTTTATTTTTTTCTATCAATTGTTGTGTCATGTAGGATGCAGGCCTATAATGTGACAGGCAATTATGGCGTTTTGAAAAGATAAACAAATTCAATCTTCCATGTAGTGGCTTTTAATATAATAAATGTTTGGCAATAATGTTACCGTCTCTTCATTTTACTGTTTGCAATTACTGTTTCGTTCAGTTTCATCTGTCAATTAGTGTTGCTTTTTCTAGTAATACTTTGTTTGGCATTTTCTGGCGTTTTATATAGCAATATCGTGCTTTGCTAGCATCCGTTCTAACAGTTTTCATACTATCAGGCGTTTTGGTGTTTGTAGTTTTTTTGCGTTTTATACTCAAGTTTTTTTTATTAGTAGAGAATTAGATAATAAACAACAGTGAATTAGATAACAGACAATAGAAAATGAAAAAAAAAATTAAAAATTCTAATCTAATTTCTAATCCAAATCTTCATTGTCATTAGTCTCTTCTACTTTAACATTTTGAATCTGTTTTGAATACCTTATCTAGATCCTTATTTTCCTACATAATGCCCGTATTTTGAAGATGCTTATTTTTAGTGGCATTCTGTATTGTGGTTTGATATATACTTGTGTGGGGACATGTTGAAGATCAACGCCTACTCGAATGTATTGATTCATGCCATTCATATATCCATCAAGAACAAGGTGACATGATGACATATCAAGCCTTTGTGTGGTGTTAATTAGAACTGGCAATTTGAGACTGGTAAAATAAAAGGGGTTATTGGATTTTATCACCCCCAACTATCGGCCTTTGGCCGATGCCACCCGCAACTAACACTTTGACACCAGCCACCCCCAACTTGACTTTTTGTTTGCACTGGCACCACCCAGTTAAATCTGCACTAACTTGGTTTGTTTTTTATCCGACATGGCCAAATGTGATGAGTTGGAGCTTAATACATGGCGATGATGTGTCTTAACCCTCATATCCTTCTTTATAAGTTATAACCAGACAAGTCCAAACAAACCCTAATGTCCCATAATCTTCACGAGTATCCAATGGGCTGTTTTGTTAGCACAAACTCAACCAACAATCAGCCTTCTTCTTCTTCTTCAACAATATCGAACGCAGAGCTCACTCCAGATCTAACCTCCTACGAAGACGCATGTCAATCGGATCCGGAGCTCCAGTTCTTCGACTCCACCCTCCAACATCGAACCACCACCCTCATCAACAATCTCGTTTTCGGCCCCGAGCTCTGTTCATCGAACCACCACCCTCATCAACAATATCAAAGTTTTGGTTGATAAATTGGGGGCTGATATGGAGAGTATGTTGCAGAGTGCTGATTTTGTGATCAAGGAAGAGGATGTTGAAGGGGTGGGGGTGGTGGTGGATGAGATGAAGACGAGGGTGAGTCTGTTTGCAAAAACGATTGATGATAAGGGGCGTCTCCCTTTGGTAAATCTGTGCGTGAATGATTTGTTATTGGACAAATCTATTTTGTTTATCTTGCCCGTTGCTATCACCAAGAGAAATTAATCGGTATGCTTCGAACACTGGCCCCAAGAATACAACCTCAATTTGCATCTCCGATTTTGCCTTCAAGTATGCCGCTATTTTTCCAGATCAGATCTGTTTGTTTTAAAGAGATCTATTTGCATCTCCGTTTGCATCTGTTTGTTTGCATCTTCAAGAGATCTGTTTGTTCTAAAGAGATTTGTTTGCATCTCCATTTCTGATCTCTTGTGTAATAGAGATATACTGCCACGTATTCGCCACGTAATTATGTCCACGTAATCAAGAGTGTGACACGTAGGATCAAAAACTAACTCAGTTAGTAATGAGTTAACAGACCGGTGCCAGCACAAACAAAAAGTCAAGTTGGGGGTGTCGGGTGTCAAAGTGTTAGTTGCGGGTGGCAACGGCCAAAGGCCGATAGTTGGGGGTGATAAAATCCAATAACCCAAATAACAAATAGCCAAAAGTGAAACATGTCAAATGTGTCGAAAGTTGCCCAAAGGGTCTTTCTAATGTATATAACTTCCTAAAAATCATATTTCTATCAATGTTTTAAATACCGGTATGAACCGGCCGGTTATACCGGTTAAACCGGATATCGGGCATGAGTCCGGTACGATAAAGGCCGGTAAAACCCGAATACGGTATGTCTTATGTACCGGCGGTAAATCTGGTTCTACCGGTTCAAACCGTTGAACCGGTTTGCATTTTCTTAAGATTTGATTTCTTAATTTTAATAAAATACGATGTTAAGGTAATATTGTTCTTCCATATTTCCGGTAATTAATCTAGTGTCTTCTATTCCAATATTTCGTCATTGTTGAAACTGTTACTCACCTCGTACAATGTAATATTGTTTATAACTAATAAAAATATTCTTAAAATGCTTAATAGTTTACAATAAAAATAGTTGTTTTTAGATAAAACTATGATAAGTTACATAAATCCAAGTTGAGATTTGATTGTTTTTTTAGATGAATTTGTATTTTATGATATTTATAGGGTTAACTACTAACCCGGTTCAACCGCCCGATACAACCCGGTTCAACCGGTTGAACCATTTTAGAGTCCAACCCGGTATGACTTAAAAACCGGTTTTTAAAACATTGATTTCTATAATCATATCTGACCCATTAATTGTTTATATTTTTTATTAACAGAAATGGTGTTAGTGAAACAATACCATTTTGACCCGTTCTCAACATGTCTTTTCACCACCTCTGTTTTTGGACATGTATTCATCTATACTCCCGTCCCCTTATACCATTTCCATGATTTCTCCAATCATCCCGGCGATGATAAGGGGTGTAACTAATGAACACCTTGTTGATGCAGTTTTTGTGTGGATGTGGCTCAGTTCGGTTCGGTTCGCTTCAAGACCGACGTCGCGACATTCCTCCGTCGTGCGCCCCAGAGACCGACACACGACACAAAACTGGGTTTTTGAAATTTTATACAAAACACACTCAAAACCCACTCGAAAATCACACCGGAAACTCGGTTTTCAACAACAAATCGAGCCTTACGCTCTGATACCACTTGTAGGTCCCAAAACGGATCATCAGACTACGATGACTTCTTGTTTCGGGTGCTGTAACGAGTGTGGAATCCTCGTTGCGACACAAACCGAGCGAGAGAGCAAACACAAAACAAAGATTCAACGTTTAACGTACAATATATTGATTCAGCAGAGTAACACTTACAAAGATATTACAAGAAACTCACTAAACTCTACTGAATTGCTCTACCTTCTAAATGTTACAAGAGCTGCTTAAATAGGTGAACATAACTGCAACCCTACGAAACATAACTGGGCCAAAACATGGGCCCAAGAAAGACCTAAACTCACGAAATGCATGGTATTTCGTCCAGCACCTGCGAACAACTTACGCCTACGAAAGATGGTTCTTCTTGGATTGCATTCTTCGTGGAGTGTATGGCATGGCATGTTATAATCCATAAAGAAACAAGCCCAAATAAGTACTAGGCCCAAACAAGTATGAATAAATCATTGAACATGCATGGAAGTTTCTTTAGAAACTTAAATCTTTCATATATTCGGTCAAAGTTCATGACATCAACATGGTGATGTCATGGTGATGACGGTTCGCGGCTATTCTTGCTTCGTGTGTCGGTCTCTGGGGTGCACGACGTAGGAATGTCGCGACGTTGGTCTTGAGCTGAATCGAACCGAGCCACATCCACACAATAACTACATCAACACACCCAGCCGTAGCATGGACTATGGCTCAACCCCGTAGTCCCAGTGTATTTTTTTTTGGTTTTATATATTAGAATACCCCTAAAGATATACGAGGATACCTCTAAAAATATGAAAACTGGAATTAGTAGTTAGACCAAATAATAAGTTTCATAATCATCAAGCCCAAATTATAATAAAGCCCAGTTTAATTCAATTACCCATCGATTAAGGGCATGAAAACCAAACGTCGCAAGAGGCCAGGAGGTCGCAGATGCAGATTGTCAAAGAAGGGATCTTGATTCCCAAACGTCACATGCACAGAAACTGAACGCCTGAACCTGAACTGCCAAACAATCGCACATTCGCATGCACAATGTATTGGAACAACCAAACAGATCTTCGCACAATCGTCGCACACGCAGTTTGTGAGTTTTATTGTCCTCTAAATCTAATTTTTGATATCGGTATTTGATTTTTTGAACGTTCGATATCTAAATGTTCAATATATGTCTATTTGATTTTTGATAGTTTGATTTCTTGACTTCTTGCATGAATGTATTATGTTGTATGATGATTTTATAGAATTCTAGTTTAGACGTTTAGTAGTAACTAGTAAGTAGTTTGTAATTTTGTATATTTGTATAAGATTTAATTCGTTAAAGCCTAAGGCCCTTTTTTTTGGCTCGCCCAGAGCACTTGAATTTTCAGGATGGGCGCCGCCCCGTAATGTATGTATAATGTATGTAAAAAGAAATTTTTCTTCTATAAATGTACAGTAAAAAATTGGAATACCCCTAGATATTTCTTCTAGTCCCGCCACTAGCCATGATTCCGTGTTTCTTCAGACCCACCAAAATATTGTATGCCATTCTCCAAATTTAACACAATTTGCATCTTATAACTTGAAGTTACGGATCCTAACATGCTTATCATATGTATGACTTAATGTGTAGGTTTGTCTTATCTACTAATTGCCTATATTTTTTTTGTCTATATATTTTCTGATGTTGTAAATTTCAAAAAAATACTAATTATAGGTATCTCAAAGCTTTTGAGGCTAATTAGTAAATGGTATATAATGAATGTTGTGTAGTAAATGGTATATAATTAATGTTTTGTAACTTTTGAGCATACATGGGATTCATAGTATAAATTTTTTTGTTATGGTGTTTTGATATGTGTCTAAAGTGATTATACTGTGATTATACTGACTTTAAGTCACATATCTGATTATATGATAGTTTTGGGTAAAAATAACCATACTTGAAATTTGAAGATTTGGTAGTTAGTTGTAAGAAAGTAGATTATTGAAATAGGTATTTTAGTGGTAATCTGTTGTGTGTTTTTGTACAAGGTGGAGGAAGTGATGGCCAATTCGTTCACGACATAGAATTGGGTTCACAAGGTAATGAGTATATAGTAGTTTGTGTGACCGGATAGCTAGTTAACTAATTTGAAACGACTGGAATTGAAATTGTACAAAATATTAATTTATATTTGGATTTTAGTATGTTTCTCTGGATTTTGAATGATGTTTTGTATTTTCCTTCTAGAATTTTTTATCATTCAGTATAGTCGTTCAGAGCCATAATCAAACAATAACATTTCATTTAGCACAAAATAGTTTAAAAGGGTAAAATAGTCATTCTTCATGATCATAAGAGTTCCAATCAAATAACACTTATTGGCTCAGAGTTTCTTACCAATTCAGACTTTGATGTTAACAAAGGCAACAACTTTTGTATTAAAAAAATAACATAACAAAGACTTTGATGTTAAAAGAAGGTAAGCTATAATGTAACCGACATTGCTTTATAAAAGCTAATGCACACGTACTGGTTACATTGCTTTATAAAAGCTAATGCACACGTAATACGTCATGTTATCCATTCGATGTTTGCTATTTACCACCATCACATCGTGAGCTGGTCTAATTACTAGTTTTTTACTTATCAATAGAAAGAATTTAATATTATATTTATGCTTCCATTTTTGTATGAAGTAACTTTCTACCATGGTTAGTACGGTTTTATTATATCAAATCAAGAAACAAACAACCAATGTGTTCAATCTAATAACAAGCCATAAACAATTGACTGTTGATAACTCGAAAAGTGTTGTGATAGAACTTTTTTATTTGTAAGACTACGCGGTGTGGGGACGGCGTCGGGCCTTCACACCGCCCCTAGCCCCGTCACGGTCCTCTCCGGCTTGCCTCTGATGCCTAAGACGGGCCAATTTTCAAAATATCATGCCGTTCAACGGCTACTTCTCTGTTAATAATTAGGGATGACAATGGGTCGGGTTTGGGACAGGTTTAGGTAATACCAACCCCAAACCCGATTAGATTTGTTTGTCCCAAACCCGTCCCAAAACCCATTGGGTTTCTAGCGGGTAAATACCCATCGGGTTTCGGGTAACCCATTAATTTTAAAAAGCTTACCCGTTGGGTCTTCCCGACCCAAAACCTATCGGGTAACTACTAATCAGTTACATTTGGTATTATCACTAAAGAAAATATATCAAATAACTATAATGTAAACGGGATAAAATACCTATGTGTATAGAAAAAAGGATGTATTATATGTTTACATATTTAAAAATATAAAAGAAATTATATCGGGTATACAATGGGGTAAACGGGTTTACTTTATCGGCTAATAGGGTCGGGTAAACCGGTATATCACCAAATCCCAAACCCATCCCAAACCCGCGAAAAAAAATAAAAACCCGTCCCAAACCCGCTTAACCGACCCCAAACCCGCTTAACCGACCCCAAACCCGTCCCAAATGTGTCGGGTTTCGGGTTTACCCATCGGGTTCGGGTTCGATTGCCATCCCTAATAATAATTACTTACTTTATGTATAAATAAACATAATTCACCCCCATTTTGAAACCAGTCCAATATCTCTCTCTCTATAAAATTCTCCATATTTTATAAAAAAATTAGCCATGGATACATACAATCAAAACAACCCGAACCCAACCCTGAACCTGAACCCAAACTCGAACCCGCACCCAAACGTTTTCTCGGTACCCGGCTACTATCCGACGATGGATCCGAATTGGTCGGCATCGCAATTCTCTTTTTCGGGTTTCCAACAAAGCCCCAACACTTTGGCTCAAATGAACCAAATGCAATCCATGCAACAAATTTTAATGCGAAACCCGTTTAACTCGAAATTTCCATCGCAACCTCAACATTCACCGCCACCGGTAGAATTGTCTCAACCCGTACAAGATGAGGTTGAAGAATTTGTGCCGGAGACGCAACCCCAACCTTCAAACGAAAAAAAAAGGGAAGCAAGTGGCGCGTCTAGCCGGTGATCAACCTTCAAGACCGAAGGCGCAAACATGGTCAAAGATCGAGGAGGAGGCGTTAGTTAAGGCGTGGATTAGTACGTCAAAATACCGAATTTTTGGTATATAAAAATATATAAATTTTAATTTTTTTTAATTTATTAAAGAGAAAAATGTCCGGATAGTCCCTGTGGTTTGCCCGTTTTTTACCTTTCTAAAATTATAGCTATAGTCCTCAACTTTTTCAATTTCGTTCCCGGATAGTCCCTGGTGCGGATGGGGGTTAGTTTTTGGTGTCATTTGGATGTGAAATTACAAATTACCCTTACTATTAAAAATAACAATAAAACATTAAACCACCATCCCAAACCGTCTCCTAAACAACCACTGAAACCACCACACTCCACCATCACCTTTTTTTCGTCACCACCAACCTTCTAACACCACCGATGGAGGTGAATCGAAGAGGAAATAAGGGCGGGAATTGTGGCAGTGGTTGTGTTTGTCGGAATAGGGGTGTGGGTTTTTTATTCGGTTTGCAGATCTGACCGGGCGATGGTGATGTGTGCAAAATGCAACATATAAATTACATCAAATTGTCACACCCTGGCTTTGCGGAAGCGTGGGTTAATTGGTGTGACTTCTTAATACCATAGCTTAATCATAACATAGCTATATGAAAGTAAAACCATGCAGAATCATCCATTAAAGTCTTAATAACAAAAGTAACAACATTGTCTCAAAGTGTTGACACATGCAACGGAAATTACAACCTATCAAATGAAAACATTGTTCTTAAGACGCAACCACAACATAAAATAAAACACCGTTTAAGACTTGCGACTCGTCCAGGTAAAAGTCGCAATCCCTAAACGTGGATGATCCCGTAACTCTAACGCAGCGTAGCATACCGTTCCAGAATCCTTAGTTCCCTGAAATACATGTAAGTTGGAAAAATCAACAAAAATTGTTGAGCGAGTTCATGTGTAGTGAGTAAGTAAAACCTTTGTAAGTATAAAAACCCTAGTATGTAGCAAATAAGGAAATAAAGAGATCACCATTGGTTTGCAAGGCCATTGATATGTGTGAAGTGCAGTAGGAAGACTCAAACTTAACAGATTTTGCGTTGGGTACAAAGTCACCCCGAGGTCTGTTCTGATGGGCCTGGGGCTGGGCTCGCTACACCCAGATAGATCTACCGCTACTGTCCCTCGGTCCTATACCGAGGATTAATGGCCTTCAGTTCCCGCCTACCCACTCACATGATCTAAGTAGTAACCCTTCTTACGCTAACCATACCATGTAAAAAGTATTCGTAATCATAGTAACATGTATTTCACCCCCGCAGTTTAAAAACTGAAAACAGTTAAGAGAAAAGGGGGACATGAACTCACAGTGGTGCGTCTCTAACAAGAAATCTCCTGGTCAACCTGCTGTGTGACGACCTACACGTACTAACTCTTATTAGACGAACGGCCGTGCCTTAGCTTAAGGTTTAAGTTTTTGGGAAATAGTTAGACAACTATTTCGTGTTTACACTTCGTAATTATTTGGTAAATATATTCCTTCCCAATGATGGGGGCTTTAATACATGTGCATTCGTATAACTTCGAAATATATTATTAAGTCTCACTTACAATATATTTTAATTCCAACTCCAAAATATGAATATTTTTCCCAAAAATATTATATTTTATTCCATATAATTTTCCAAAATAATACTTTGACAAAATACGCGTTTAAGAGTATTTTCTGAAAATACGTAAGTTACGGATAAAGATCGGGTGGTATTAATAATACCGGTGTAACTTAAATATTATTGTGAAGGCGTTAGTATTTTTTTTGAGTCGTTAATATTCAGTAATATTATTTTTACCCTAAAAATAATATTTACGTAGTTCACAAAATAATCATAAAAATCTCACAAGTGATGTTATGTAAAATATATACTAAATATATATTTTAGCAAGTTTTATTTTGTGAAAATCCCACCTCCGACACTTGGAAGTTTCGTAATAAAAATCGTGACAAAAGTTATTTGGGAAAACAAGTTAAAAATTATATTCATAACACTTGTGATAAAAATATTTACAAGTGTTAGATTTTTTTGGAAAAATTTCGTCAGAGTTTCCTCTGTAACTGGAGGTGGCCACGCTTACAAGCGTATCATTTTTGTAACACCCCCAAAATTCCACCTGCGGAAACCTCGCGAGGCGTGTTACGCATCAGAGTTCGAGCCACCAATCACATTGAACCAATGATAAATATTTAGATAAGTCATGACATTAATTACCAAATAAGATGTCTACATGATATCTATTCTCAAAAGTTGTGTAGCGGAAGCATGTATTAATTCGTTTAGTAATAGTTTCATGATAACATTCAAAATCAATGTAACGTTTATAAATCACCCAAGAGTCTCGATCCATGACCACTCCAGCACTCCCAGATAGCAAGTCCATGTTCCAAACGTTAACGACCTACAAGCATGCAAACAAGTGTGTCAGACTACGCTGGTGAGTTCAAAGTGTTGCTTACGTGTTGTGTTACCAGATATATGTTAATGCGATTCAATGTTGTGTTACGATGTTGCTCAAGTTAGTTACCCTAGGGACTACGCCCTTACGTAACCGAGGAGTGTGCCTCTTAGCAACCCACTATGTTGTCCAGTTAGTTACCCTAGGGGAACCGCCCTTACGTAACCGAGGAGTGTGCCTCTAAACAACCATAGTGAAACCCAGATAATTAGTACCTAATAGCGCTATCAACTAATTACCCCATTGCCCTCCAGGCAATAACCAAAACCGATTAAGTTGTTTACCCAATGTTTCCCTTCCAAATGTTTACCAGTTGTCCCAAACCACCGGGACGCATGCTTGAGAAAAGTGCAGTGAACTCACCTTGGTTTGCTCGGTTAGATTAAACGTTCGTTAAACAATTGATCAATCAAATCCTACGATAGTTATACATAACAGTCAGTTCGCATACAAGCTTAGTGCGTAGTGTTACACATGTATTCATCAAACAGTGCGTTAGCATTTAACAGATTGTGCAAGTGGTATATGTCAATCAATAGTGCCCATGTCTCATGAAGACGTTTATCAATTCATGCTATCTACATTGTTACACGCATAACATCACAACGCTACTCAACACATTGCAACTACTCGCAACCTACTCATATAACCATTGGCCTAGCAAACATAATTTAGCTCATCATACACAACATAACCATCCGACTACTATTGTGAGTTCGCATAAACAACATGTTATTTGCAATTACATACATGCGTGTGGGTAGCCCATCGGGCCCAAGTTCAGCTTATTATCATAACTAGATATCAATACTAATTCCACACTTTGAGTCACAACAGCCAATTAGGCTTTGGTCCACAACAGCCCATTAGTATCCTCACGGTTCTCCACTCGCCATGGCACGGCCCAAAAGCCAATGGAGCGGGCCTGTTGTTTGCTGGGTCCAAGTTATCATGTGAACCCAATTGTTTTGCATACATAAAACATATATCAATTAACAACCCGGTGGATTTCTGATGTTAGTTTAAACCCCCCCCTAACTCAACTATGCAATTTAAAAGCCCACATACACCCTAAACCATCCCGTTTGACAATACTGGGCCCAGTTAAGCACCGGCCCATAATCAACCCTCGGCTCAACACAGTATGTATCCCCCATTTTTTTGAATTGCCACAACTATCATATTAGCACACAATATTCAGTAAATATTAAGTCCACAGATCCAATTTAATAGTTCACTGAATTACTAGATATTAAAATAAATTTAAATAACAATCATCATCATAGTCCGAATTGGATCGACTGTATTATGCTTCACATATAATTGGTTCTACACTAATTCCTGTTGTTCAACAATTCACGTTCTTATAACCAATTTGTCACTATGTATTCAGAAAGTTACATGCAGCATATTAATCACTATTAAATCACGAAATCATATATAACATACTAATTAACTACCTTATCAAGCCTCGATTATAAAACATGTCAAGGAACAGTCGTGTTGTTAGCACATATCATTCATGGTTCACGATTATACATAACATATTATCGGCCATTAATCAAGAAACAGTCCCCACACTTCGCATCATGTATAATACAATCAAAAGCAATACAACATCACTAACCAAAGCGTAATAGATGCACTAGCAGGCTTCTAGAAGGGGAGGGGGTTTCCTGCTGCCGAACAAGTCAGAAGGAAGATGCCGCACAAAGAAGATGGAGAATGGTAGGAGTTTGTTACGTTTTAAACTGGATAGAATCCTAATTCTACTAAATTTCGTATTCATAGGTTACCAGTCCATATTAATCAACTTGGGCCAGTTAGGTGTTGGGTTAGTTAACAGATTAACAAGCATGTTGGGCCGGCTCACTAATTTACAAAGAAGTTGGGGCCGGTTGGTCATTTAGTCGGTCATGGGCTCAAGCCCAAATATATTTATGCGAGATAAGCCCAAACAATGTATATAATTTGATTCGTATGGGCCGGACTAGGTTACCCGTTTAACAAAGCAAAGTTCATGAAAGAAAAATAGCGCGAAACTAACCTCGGAAGTTCGGGTTGTCACATCATCCCCAACTTGAAGGAAATTTCGTCCCGAAATTGGCAAGCGCCAAGTGTGAGAGAAACGAAGTGCGAAATCAGGATTGCTGCGGGTTCTGCTCAGTTGTGACATCATCCCCAACTTGAAGGAAATTTCGTCCCGAAATGTAGTAAATAGTCGCTGAGGAAGCTAGTTTGTTAAGCGTTTTCGCGGGGTGTCACAACATCTCCTTCTTGAAAGAATTTTCATCCCGAAAATTGATCTAAAACAATGGCTTGAAGTGAGTTCCGACGAACTCGACCTATAGATACTTTACAACGCCTGGGGGCTAATCTTGTGATCGGTGTAAATCGTGCACCGGGTACCGTACAGGTAGTGCCGCCATATCCTAAGCGCGAAAACTGCAGCTCCCAGCTCTAAATCGTGTGTCGTGTAGTTCCGTTCGTGATTCTTAAGTTGGCGCGGAGCGTAAGCAATGACCTTGTCACACTGCATTAATACACACCCGAGACCTTGGATGGATGCGTCACGATATACTATGAAATCATCTGTGCCCTCTGGCAAAGGGAAAATAAGTGCGCTGCAAAGCCTATCCTTCAGGTGCTGAAAAGCAGTCTCCTGGGGCTCTCCCTAACGATAGGTGACACCCTTCTGTGCCAGTAGTGTAAGTGGCTGCGCAATCTTCGAGAAATCCTTGATATACCGTCCGTAGTAACCTGCCAAACCCAAGAATTGGCGTATCTCCGTTGGCGTACGTGGTGCAGGCCAGTTCCTGATCGAGTCTACCTTGGATGGATCGACATGGATCCCATCCTTGTTCGCTACGTGGCCTAAGAAGTGGACTTCACGAAGCCAGAAGTCACATTTCGAAAACTTGGCGTACGGCTGTTCCTTTCGAAGAAGCTCCAAAATAAGGCATAGATGCTGCTCATGCTCCTCCTGACTCTTGGAGTAGATCAGAATGTCGTCGATGAAGACAATGAAGAACTTGTCAAGATAGGGTTTGCACACCCTGTTCATAAGGTTCATAAATACGGTAGGTGCGTTCAATAATATCAAACCATCCATCATGTCAAACATAAAGTATAGTAGTTAAAATAATTCATAAAACCCAATACGATTGATGTTCAAACCAAACTTTGTCTGAGTAGCGAAAACATAATAATGAAAACCCAAAATAAGTTATAAGTTCAAATATCGTTCATCGCGTCCCCTTGTCCTAACACGAAAGCTCGACCTCTTGCCTCGTTGCCATTGCTGTTGTTTCCAGCATTGTCGTTATTCTGGCGGTTGTTGTTGTTGGCGTTCTGGTTTAACTGAGGGCAATCCCGTTTAAAGTGACCCTCATCACCACACTGATAGCACCCCTTCCTGAAGCCCTGGTTCTGCTGGGGTGGTTGCCCCTGTTGTCCTTGGTTTTGCTGGTTCTGTTGCTGCTGGTGTTTGGGTTGTGAGGCCCTACAATCCCTGGCCTCATGGCCTGACTTACCACATTTGTTACACGTCCGACCACACGGCCCCCAATGATGATAGCCACACCTGTTGCATCGTGGTTTCCTCCCTGCATACGAACCCTGGCTGTGGTCGCTTCCCTGGCCTGGATTGACAGAAGACGACTGGCTGATGTTGCGGCTGCTGTTGTCTGGCCTTTTCTGAGTCTGGCCAGCACTAGATGCTTTGTCATGATCACTCCACTTCCGCTTGTTATCATTAGTGGACGCAGTGGCAGTGGGTGTAGCAGCAGTAGCGGCAGAAATACGCGGAGGTAACGAATCGCTTTCCACCTCTTGGTCCACAATCTTATGAGTCAGACGAACGATCTGTGTCAGATCATTGAGATGGGCTGCAGTGACCAAGCTCTTCACACGCGAAGGCAACCCTTTGATGAATAACTCAATCCTCCGGGACATAGGTCGGGATAAGTTTGGGCACATGTCGGCCAGTTCATACGATCGCTTCACATACGCTTCGACTTCAGATCCAACCATCTTCAAGTTATAGTATTCGTTTTCCAATTTCTGGACCTCGTCCCGAGGACAGTACTCCTCCCTGATCAGTTCTTTAAAATCTTCCCAAGTTGTGGCATTCGCTGCCTCGATGCCCAACAACTGTACCTGGGCGTTCCACCACGTTAGGGCACCATCAGCCAAGGTACCCGCAGCATATTTCACCCTGTCCCCAGCGGGACAGTTACAGATAGCGAACACAGACTCTGCTTTCTCGAACCATCTTAGGAGTCCCACAGCCCCTTCAGTCCCGGTGAAGGTCTGTGGCTTACAGTCCATAAACATTTTGAATGTGCACGCAGGCTGGTTAGGTTGAGGTTGCGCTTGTTGACCTAATTAACGGGAGGAAACACATTATAGGAATGAAAAGACGTGTACGTGGTATAAGAGTAAAAAGTACTTGGTACATTCCGTACCAGCTTGATAGGCTGCTAAAGCCTCAGCCACGCGAGTATTGATTAGGGTAGTCAACTCAGCCTGAGTCATGGTGATGTTACCACGTCCGTGTCCTCGTCCGCTCATGTTTCTATAGTTGGGAATAAACTGATTTAGGAATCGAAACGAGATAGGAGTCAAGTATCATACTGATATTTACGTACTACCAAGTTCACACATAGTAAGGCAGAACCCTTCTCACGCTCGATAAGCCTCACTGGGACTTGCATGCACCCCGCGTTATTATTAAGTGTGCACCCATAATAATAAGGCAATTTGCATGCTTATCTCAGTGCCTCTTAGCTTGCGCTCAAAGCTTCCCCTCGTTCAAACAACACAACAGATGATATCACAGTTTTATGGTTTACATGAGTCAAAGAGTAGTGTCACACTATCGAGTCACTATGGTGTTAAATGTTTCAGTTCATGTATGCTGTGAGTGTGTGACTACTAAGCAAGCAATGCATAAAGTGAGAGAGAGACGAACCTTGCAATCTGGAGCTGAGTGTCATGATCGATTTTCGAAGTTGTTCGGTTATAGTCTGGTTTTACAAAACGTTTTAAAACCTAGTTCACTATAACCAGTGGCTCTGATACCAACTGTAACACCCCCAAAATTCCACCTGCGGAAACCTCGCGAGGCGTGTTACGCATCAGAGTTCGAGCCACCAATCACATTGAACCAATGATAAATATTTAGATAAGTCATGACATTAATTACCAAATAAGATGTCTACATGATATCTATTCTCAAAAGTTGTGTAGCGGAAGCATGTATTAATTCGTTTAGTAATAGTTTCATGATAACATTCAAAATCAATGTAACGTTTATAAATCACCCAAGAGTCTCGATCCATGACCACTCCAGCACTCCCAGATAGCAAGTCCATGTTCCAAACGTTAACGACCTACAAGCATGCAAACAAGTGTGTCAGACTACGCTGGTGAGTTCAAAGTGTTGCTTACGTGTTGTGTTACCAGATATATGTTAATGCGATTCAATGTTGTGTTACGATGTTGCTCAAGTTAGTTACCCTAGGGACTACGCCCTTACGTAACCGAGGAGTGTGCCTCTTAGCAACCCACTATGTTGTCCAGTTAGTTACCCTAGGGGAACCGCCCTTACGTAACCGAGGAGTGTGCCTCTAAACAACCATAGTGAAACCCAGATAATTAGTACCTAATAGCGCTATCAACTAATTACCCCATTGCCCTCCAGGCAATAACCAAAACCGATTAAGTTGTTTACCCAATGTTTCCCTTCCAAATGTTTACCAGTTGTCCCAAACCACCGGGACGCATGCTTGAGAAAAGTGCAGTGAACTCACCTTGGTTTGCTCGGTTAGATTAAACGTTCGTTAAACAATTGATCAATCAAATCCTACGATAGTTATACATAACAGTCACTTCGCATACAAGCTTAGTGCGTAGTGTTACACATGTATTCATCAAACAGTGCGTTAGCATTTAACAGATTGTGCAAGTGGTATATGTCAATCAATAGTGCCCATGTCTCATGAAGACGTTTATCAATTCATGCTATCTACATTGTTACACGCATAACATCACAACGCTACTCAACACATTGCAACTACTCGCAACCTACTCATATAACCATTGGCCTAGCAAACATAATTTAGCTCATCATACACAACATAACCATCCGACTACTATTGTGAGTTCGCATAAACAACATGTTATTTGCAATTACATACATGCGTGTGGGTAGCCCATCGGGCCCAAGTTCAGCTTATTATCATAACTAGATATCAATACTAATTCCACACTTTGAGTCATAACAGCCAATTAGGCTTTGGTCCACAACAGCCCATTAGTATCCTCACGGTTCTCCACTCGCCATGGCACGGCCCAAAAGCCAATGGAGCGGGCCTGTTGTTTGCTGGGTCCAAGTTATCATGTGAACCCAATTGTTTTGCATACATAAAACATATATCAATTAACAACCCGGTGGATTTCTGATGTTAGTTTAAACCCCCCCCTAACTCAACTATGCAATTTAAAAGCCCACATACACCCTAAACCATCCCGTTTGACAATACTGGGCCCAGTTAAGCACCGGCCCATAATCAACCCTCGGCTCAACACAGTATGTATCCCCCATTTTTTTGAATTGCCACAACTATCATATTAGCACACAATATTCAGTAAATATTAAGTCCACAGATCCAATTTAATAGTTCACTGAATTACTAGATATTAAAATAAATTTAAATAACAATCATCATCATAGTCCGAATTGGATCGACTGTATTATGCTTCACATATAATTGGTTCTACACTAATTCCTGTTGTTCAACAATTCACGTTCTTATAACCAATTTGTCACTATGTATTCGGAAAGTTACATGCAGCATATTAATCACTATTAAATCACGAAATCATATATAACATACTAATTAACTACCTTATCAAGCCTCGATTATAAAACATGTCAAGGAACAGTCGTGTTGTTAGCACATATCATTCATGGTTCACGATTATACATAACATATTATCGGCCATTAATCAAGAAACAGTCCCCACACTTCGCATCATGTATAATACAATCAAAAGCAATACAACATCACTAACCAAAGCGTAATAGATGCACTAGCAGGCTTCTAGAAGGGGAGGGGGTTTCCTGCTGCCGAACAAGTCAGAAGGAAGATGCCGCACAAAGAAGATGGAGAATGGTAGGAGTTTGTTACGTTTTAAACTGGATAGAATCCTAATTCTACTAAATTTCGTATTCATAGGTTACCAGTCCATATTAATCAACTTGGGCCAGTTAGGTGTTGGGTTAGTTAACAGATTAACAAGCATGTTGGGCCGGCTCACTAATTTACAAGGAAGTTGGGGCCGGTTGGTCATTTAGTCGGTCATGGGCTCAAGCCCAAATATATTTATGCGAGATAAGCCCAAACAATGTATATAATTTGATTCGTATGGGCCGGACTAGGTTACCCGTTTAACAAAGCAAAGTTCATGAAAGAAAAATAGCGCGAAACTAACCTCGGAAGTTCGGGTTGTCACATCATCCCCAACTTGAAGGAAATTTCGTCCCGAAATTGGCAAGCGCCAAGTGTGAGAGAAACGAAGTGCGAAATCAGGATTGCTGCGGGTTCTGCTCAGTTGTGACAATTTTCTTTTAAAAAATTCAACCAACAATGTTCCCAACATCAACAAACAATGTTTCAACATCAAACTAGTTCAAAAATATACGTAAATCACAAACACATGAACTTGTGGATTATGTAAAATTGTTTAGTATCTTTCCATTATTTTTAATAGATCTTTCTATTGTTATAAATGAAATCGGTTTCTCGAAAGTCTTATTTTTACAGAAAATACATTTATACAACTTCTAGTAAAAAATTACAAAAATAATACTTTGTTAAAACCTTTCGTTACACAAGTGTCTACACACTTGTGTGTTCACAAAAACATCTTTGTTTTAAGAAAGATCCGGCTTCTAAACATGATTTCATTTTACACTTGGTTCTTCAAAAATACCACTTGTAGATCTTTAGATCTACTAGTTTAGAACTTCATTTTATAAGAAAAATCACTTTTACACAAGTTCATGTTCATATGTAGTAGTGTTCATCATCTAATCACTTTCCATACTTTAACATACACTAGTTCATGTTCCATGAACATGCTCTAGCCGGGTTAGATGACGATCCGAACTACTACTAGCATAAAACAACATAAAAGAACCATAACAAAACAAGATCCAATAGTTTTACACTAGTATTTATTCATTAACCACCATGTTCATCATTTTTAGTAGACTTTTAGTTTTGATCTCTAGTGTTCATGATTTTTATCCGACAAAACTCTTATTAACCACTTTAGACAAGATCAATAGGGTGTTTAGAGTCACTTACTACTAGCTCAAGGCTAGGAAAGAAACTAGACGAAAAACGGGTGGTTAATAGCGTTGTGGTGAGGTCCTTGGCAATCCGTAAACACCGAGCTTCCTTGTATGAGATCCTTCACACTTGTATGTTAATAAAATGCCTTGATCAAAATGGAAAATTGATGTTGGTGGTGCTTATGTCTTCGGCCGTAGGTATAAGAGGGAAAGAAAGAATTTTTTTTTTGTTAAGTGGTTTATGAATGGAATGTGTGATCCAATGGGGTTATTTATAATCCACCATTTCTATTTATCCAATGAATAAAGTGTAGGAAAGATATTTAGCATGAAGATTATTATAATAAAAAAAAATTAGTGGGGTGTCCCCCATGGGAGCCGAATTGGTTACAAGGGGTGGGTCATGGTTTGGTTCTAACTAGTTAATTAGTTAAGCTAGTTAGTTTAAGTTAGGAGGTTAAACCAATTTCTAGTGTGTTATGCATTATAGCGGGTGTTAGGGTATTCGGGGACCCTAACTAGCTCAGAAAAAGGAAAACAGTGTCAATGACAATATTTTTATGTTCCAGGTAAAGTCCGGTTGTTCGGTTGGATACTGACCCATTAAAGTGCTTATTAAGCATTTAAAGTGTCGTTAATATTATTTTTACTGACACAAGGAATTCCCGACACTTTGGAAAGTGTCTAGTATTATTTTCCCATGTTTTTGCACTTTACTAGTTTGCTAAAATGCTGAATTTTATATTAAAGTGCTGGATTTTGTGTTTAAATCATATTTTAGGCACATCCGGTCACTATAACTATCACCTAGTGACGCAGTTCTACAACCCTCATTTCCCTATACTCTCTACAGATGTAGTAAACTATCTCTGGCTCATACAGGCCTTAGAGGCAGTGTCTGCCTGATGCTGGCTATATCAGCATGTTTAATGGGTTATCCGTTCATTGTGCTACTGTGCTTTTGTGCATCAAGTTTGTCACTAAAGTTCTGTATGTAAATAATAGAGTGACAGTTAATAAAGTATGATGCTAGTATATGTACGTATCAGAAGTCAAGTAGCAGTTTATCCAGAATTATAAGCAAGCACAGTAATTAAGCAGTAATTAAATATTAATTAATTCGTACAGACACCTGATTTGGTGAGGGTTGTCACATTCTCCCCCCGTTAGAAAAATTTCGTCCCGAAATTTTAAGTTCTGCCGAAATTTTAAGTTCTTCTTCTAGTTGCAGGGGTCTTGGGAAATAAGTGGGGTACTTTTCTTTCATTCAGTCCTCACGCTCCTAGGTGTATTCAGGACCATGCCTTGCGTTCCAACGTACCTTGACGAGCTTGACACTGCTCCGGCGGGTTTTGTTCGCTTTCCAATCTGTAACCTCAACCGGTTCTTCGACAAAATGGAGCGTGTCGTCAATATGGATCTCATCTGTGGGAATGACAACAGTATTTTGCGTTGGATTTTTCTTCAAATTTGATACATGAGATGTATCGTGGACGCCATTTAGTTCGGCAGGTAAGTCCAGCTTGTACGCTACTAACCCAATTCTTTCCAGAATCTTGAATGGACCAATATACCGCGGATTCAACTTTCCACGCTTCCCGAAGCGTGCCACACCCTTCCAGGGTGATACTTTCAACAATACCATATCGCCAACCTCGAACTCTAGAGGTTTCCTTCTTCGATCCGCATAACATTTTTGTCGATCGCGAGCCGCCTTGATGCGATCTCGGATCTATGCAATCTTGTCTGTGGTTTCCTGTACCACATCAGGACCAACCAATTGTTTATCACCTGCATCAGACCAACAAAGCAGTGATCTGCACTTGCGGCCATATAGTGCTTAAATGGCGTAGCACCAATACTGGTGTGGTAGCTGTTGTTATATGAAAATTCGACCAATGGTAAATGCTTATCCCAGCCACCGCCCAAATCCATAACACATACTCTCAGCATATCCTCCAAAGTTTGTATCGTTCGCTCTCTTTGTCCATCGGTCTGTGGGTGAAACGCAGTGCTCAGATTCAATTGTGAGCCAAAAGCTTCCTGGAAGGATTGCCAAATCCTTGATACGAACCTTCCGTCTCTATCAGAGATGATTGAGAGAGGCACTCCATGGCGTGTAACAATTTATCTCATGTAAATTTCGGCTAATTTGCTCGTGTTATCCTTCTCTCTGATAGGTAAGAAGTGTGCAGATTTTGTTAATCGGTCCACTATTACCCAAATAGTGTCATGACCCTTTGGCGTTCTTGGCAACTTCGTTATAAAATCCATGGAAATTTGTTCCCATTTCCACTTGGGAATCTCAGGTTGTTGCAGAAGTCCCGAAGGCTTCTGGTATTCAGCTTTAACCTTGGCGCACGTCAAACACTTGCTTACGTAAACAGCAACGTCGCCTTTCATCCTAGGCCACCAATAATAATCTTTAAGATCCTGGTACATCTTATCCGCTCTTGGATGGATAGAGTACCGTGATTTGTGTGCCTCATAAAAAATAACTTTCCTCAAACCACCAAACAGAGGAACCCAAATCCTTTTCATAAAACATAACGTTCCTTCCTCGTTTGGTATTAACTGCTTCTCCATCCCGCGGAGATATTCTGCTTCAATGTTTCTTTCCTTAACTGCTTCTTTTTGCGCGGCACGTATACGCAGAGAAAGATCTGTTTGAATAATCATCTCCAAAGCCCTAACCCTTATGGGCTTGATCCTCTCTTTTCGACTTAGGGCATCGGCGACCACATTCGCCTTCCCTGGATGGTACTTTATCTCGCAGTCGTAATCGTTCAGCAACTCGACCCATCGTCTTTGTCTCATATTCAGCTCTTTCTGGTCGAATATGTGCTGTTGGCTTTTATGATCTGTGAAAATTGTACATTTCGTACCATATAGGTAGTGTCTCCAGATCTTTAATGCAAATATCACTGCGCCTAGTTCCAAGTCATGCGTGGTATAGTTCTTTTCATGTACCTTCAGTTGACGCGAAGCGTAAGCTATAACTTTCTGGCGTTGCATCAACACGCAACCCAAGCCTTGACGCGAAGCGTCGCAATATACCACAAAATCATCTGTACCCTCTGGTAGTGCTAAGATCGGCGCATTGCAGAGCTTGTCTTTTAATAGCCGAAACGCTTCTTCCTGTTTGATTCCCCAATCAAACTTCTTATCTTTCTGCGTGAGGAGTGTCAATGGTTGAGCGATTTTCGAAAAATCCTCAATGAACCTTCGATAGTAGCCAGCCAAACCTAGAAACTGACGAATCTCGGTTGGCGTCTTGGGAGTTCCTCAATTCTTGATCGCTTCAATCTTTGTGGGGTCCACATGAATTCCATCCCCATTTACCACATGTCTAAGGAATTGGACTTCACGTAGCCAAAACTCGCACTTTGAGAATTTGGCGTACAGCTGTTCTTTCTTCAGCAACTCCAAAATAGCTCTTAGGTGTTGTTTGTGCTCAGCCTTCGTTTTTGAATAAATCAAAATGTCGTCGATAAACACAATCACGAACTTATCCAAGTATGGCTTGCAAACTCTGTTCATTAGGTCCATAAAAACAGCAGGTGCTTTTGTCAACCCAAACGGCATAACTTGGAACTCGTAGTGTCCATAACGAGTTCTGAACTGTCTTCGGGATACTTTCCTCTTGTATCTTTAGCTGATGGTATCCAGACCGCAAATCAATCTTCGAGTAAAAACTTGAGCCTTGCAGCTGGTCAAATAGGTCGTCGATCCTTGGCAGAGGATACCTATTCTTGACAGTCAACTTGTTCAACTCCCGGTAGTCAATACACATACGAAGACTACCGTCTTTCTTCTTGACGAACAGGACCGGAGCTCCCCAAGGTGAGAAGCTTGGTCTAATGAATCCTTTGTCTAACAACTCTTAAAGTTGTGTCGACAATTCCTGCATCTCAGACGGGGCAAGTCTATAGGGTGCCTTAGCCACAGGCGCGATGCCTGGAACTAAGTCAATACGGAACTCCACTTGCTTCTGGGGTGGCAATCCTGGCAAGTCTCCTGGGAAAACTTCAGGATACTCCCTCACGACAGGGATGTCTTCGATTTTTGGCTCAGCGGCCTTCTTATCCACGATGTGTGCCAGGAAGGCAGCACATCCCTTTTGTAAACACTTACGAGCTTTCAGGCAGCTGATGATTCTTAAAGGCGTATCTCGCTTCTCCCCACGAACCACAATTATTTCACCATCTTCGGTTGGGATACGAACGACCTTTTCGTAACAAACAATTTCTGCCTTGTTGCTCGATAACCAATCCATCCCTACTACCACGTCGAAGCTCCCCAGCTGGACTGGTAGTAGATCCAAGGCAAACTCACGTTTTCCCAACTCGATTACACAACCTCTGACCACTTCATTAGCTTCTACTAACTTTCCATTTGCCAATTCGACTGAGTACGGGATATCTAGTTTACTAGCGGCTAATCCCTAGCATATTCTTAAATTCTAACGACACAGTATCAAACAAAACGGATGCAAGGCGTTGGTTTATAGGGAACGTACTAGTAACAACCTCGGGATCCTGGCGCGCTTCCTTTGCTTCGATGTTGAACACTTTCCCTTGGTCTTGATTCAGCTTGGGGCATTCCCTCTTGAAGTGCCCAACTTCTCCACAATTAAAACATTCTGGTACTCGACCATTCCCATTTCCTCTTCCATTTCCACCTTGGTTATTACCATTGCTCCCTCCTTGTCTGGGACTCTTCATCCCACAGGCATCCTGGTGGTGTCCCTTTCTCCCGCACCTACCGCACTTAGGCTTCCGACATCCACATTCGTGGTGATACTTGCACCCATCACGTCTTGGCTTAGTTTCTGAGTAAATCTTAACATCGGCTTGTTTGTTGTTAGGGCAATTTTTATTGAAGTGCCCTCTGTCTCCGCAGTCAAAGCAACCTCGAACAGATCTTTGGTCCTCATTATTATTCGTTCGGGTATCTTCAGTGAGTTTCCTTTTGTTCTTTCCGGTTGGCTCTACCTGTGTCTCCTTCTTCGAGTCGGGGTTTGTAAGATTTTCTAGTCTAAGCTCTTCCGTAGCGAGTACCATACCCATCTTACTTGCTGCAATAGTTGTTGATGGTGTTGTTGCTGTCATCAAGCTAATGACTTGAGGCGCCAATCCCCAAATGAGTTATCCCAAATTCTTCAATTCTGGTTCGAACAAGTACGGAACCATGCGAGACAAATCATGAAGTCTTTGTATGTACTCCTACACCTTTGGACCTTCCATTATCAGGCTCTGGAATTCACCTTCCAACTTCTGGGTTAACTTCTGGGTTTCCGTCTGGGAGCAATATTTCTCATGCATCATTCCTTTCAGCTCACCCCATGTTAACGCATAGGCGGCAGTCAGGCCCTTTATTCGAACCTGAAGATTCCACCATATTCGAGCTCCATCTTGGAACAGCTCAGAAACGTAGGGGACTTGTTGTTCTGGCGTACAACCGGTCATTCGAAAAATGGATTCCATACTTTCGATCCACTTTACAAAAGCTATGGCACCTCCAGTGCCGTCGAACTTCGGAGGCTTGTAGCTGAGGAAGTGCCAATGGGTACAGCCCTGGGGTGGGTTGTTATGGCCGTTGTTGTTTAAGTTACTTCCACTAGTTCCTCCTTGTGAGGCTGCATACTGCGCAATGGCGGCAGCGATGATTCCTTGAAGTTCTGCCTCGTTGGTAGGCATGCGTGTCTGGCTTCTTGGAGGCATCTTCTAAAAAGATGGTTCATGTGGGTCAGGTCATAGTAAGTAAAGTGTACGTATATAGCAAAAATATCATCACATAACATCTCATGTAATAAATAAATCAACACATAACATCTCATGTTATAAATCATACACAATCAATCAAAATATCACATATGATGAGAATACTGCGATTGCATTGCCATAAATCAAGACCACAAGGTAAAGTGTACAAGTACATAACTGTATCATACAACATCAACGACTAAGGGCTACATCACCCCAGTCCAAAATATCAAATCAGTGTCAACAATCTCCAGTATACATAACAACAAAAGTCAGAATCAATATGCGGTCTGCCAAAAGCTGTGCAATCTGTGCAATCGCCGTCTTCTTAACAAAAGTCCACCCGTGTCGTACAAAATAGCCCTACGCTGATGGCGGTGAAGGAGGGGGAAATGAGAATAGAACAATCGACGCATGTGGAGCCAATCCTCCTCCATGGCTCGGTGAGAACGCAACAGATACGCTAGCTGCTGCTCCTGAGTCCAAAAACGAGCAGCAGAGTCGGGAGATAACGGACGAGGAGGATGTGATATCGCATGGTGAGTCTGGCCCTAACACTGGCATGGTGGTCGCTGTGCTCTCTCAAGCTCCTGCACGCGACGTGTCAGTGCCTCATGCTGGATCATGAATGACCTGAGAACATCCTCTACAGAATAACCCATGTGATAAGGATGATAAGGATCAGATGGCGGCATGATGGGTGGCGAAGTCCAGAGGAACGGCTCACTAGATGGAGCGAAAGATGGCAGAGCAAACGGTGCAACAGGGGGAACCGCAGTATGATGAGAGATCTGTGGTACAAACTGATCTCCTCCAGGCATGAAAGGTGCATGGCCAAAAGGCTGATGAGATGACCCCTCCCCAGGACGTATATCAGCAATCAAAGGATCAACAGCGGGTACCTCAGCATGAATAGGGTCATGCTCGAATGCGGGGTCTGGAGCAACTACTGGCTCGGGGGCCACAGCAGGCTCCGGATCGTCAAACTCCATCTCGAAGTCAGCGGGATCAGCGAACATGGGATCAATAAGGTCAACAGGGTCCTCCATGGGCTGGTCTAGGTGTATAAACTCAATGTCCTGGTCTGGATTAAAACCAGGGGATCAAAACCAGGTGGGAAAACGGGGTCTGAATCATCACCAATGTCATGATCGATCGCGAAACTCGGGGCAGGGTAGGTGCAGAAGATGACACCCTATCGGGGTCTATGTCATGTGCATAGTGCTGCACTCCCTGCGCATGTGATGGTGCAGATGCCACAGACTAAAAGGAGTCTGGGACTGGTGAGTGGACAGGTGCCTCCTCTGCAAGAGCATCCGCGAGTAGCAAGAGATCGCTAGCAGCTATGTGGGCCTCGCCCTCAAAATCGTCCTCTAGTGGATCCTCGTCAAACAAGTCGACGTCGTCGTCAGCGACTACGTCAAGGAGTATATCAAGAACAGGGTAAGATGTAAGGGGTATAGGGGCAGGGATCACCGCAAGTGGTAAATCCCCAGCGATAGGGCCATCAGCGGGCTCAGCAACGGCATCGGGCAGCGCGCTGGAAATCATCGTCATCCGTGCTGGTGGTGTCCGAAGTGTGCACCTCGTGCTCTGATGACTCTCTGTCGTCCGACACTATGGGCATAGGGTCAGTGGTGTCCGACTCTCTGGTGCCGGATGAAGGCATATCGTCTGCAACACAAACACACATATGCACAAATAATCGATCATATAGTCAAATAAACATGTTAGTCACCAATAAGCAATCAAATAGTTCTCCTAGTCCCACTAGTCTAATCTCCTAGCCTCCCAGACTGAATCTCCTAGTCTCTTAAACTACCTTCCCAGCCTCTCGGACTGTTCTTCCTAGTCCCACTAGCCTACTTCCTTAGCCTCCCAGACCGAGCCTCAGCCTCCCAGACCGAACCTCAGCCTCCCAGACCGAGCCTCAGCCTCCCAGACTGAGCCTATAACTAACAAATAAAACGTGCTCAACTTTTGTTTGTAAAAACGTTTTGGATCTGGACTTAAGTGGTATGCAGTGTAAAAATGTTTTCGTGAGAGCCCTAGTGATCATAGTCTAGACTCGAGAAGGAATCCTAGTTCGCTATGATCAGAGCTCTGATACCAAGCTGTCACACCCTGGCTTTGCGGAAGCATGGGTTAATTGGTGTGACTTCTTAATACCATAGCTTAATCATAACATAGCTACATGAAAGTAAAACCATGCAGAATCATCCATTAAAGTCTTAAAAACAAAAGTAACAACATTGTCTCAAAGTGTTGACACATGCAACGGAAATTACAACCTATCAAATGAAAACATTGTTCTTAAGACGCAACCACAACATAAAATAAAACACCGTTTAAGACTTGCGACTCGTCCAGGTAAAAGTCGAAATCCCTAAACGTGGATGATCCCGTAACTCTAACGCAGCGTAGCATACCGTGCCAGAATCCTTAGTTCCCTGAAATACATGTAAGTTGGAAAAATCAACAAAAATTGTTGAGCGAGTTCATGTGTAGTGAGTAAGTAAAACCTTTGTAAGTATAAAAACCCTGGTATGTAGCAAATAAGGAAATAAAGAGATCACCAATGGTTTGCAAGGCCATTGATATGTGTGAAGTGCAGTAGAAGACTCAAACCTAGCAGATTTTGCGTTGGGTACAAAGTCACCCCGAGGATTAATGGCCTTCAGTTCCCGCCTACCCACTCACATGATCTAAGTAGTAACCCTCCTTACGCTAACCATACCATGTAAAAAGTATTCGTAATCATAGTAACATGTATTTCACCCCCGCAGTTTAAAAACTGAAAACAGTTAAGAGAAAAGGGGGACATGAACTCACAGTGGTGCGTCTCTAACAAGAAATCTCCTGGTCAACCTGCTGTGCGACGACCTACACGTACTAACTCTTATTAGACGAACGGCCGTGCCTTAGCTTAAGGTTTAAGTTTTTGGGAAATAGTTAGACAACTATTTCGTGTTTACACTTCGTAATTATTTGGTAAATATATTTCTTCCCAAGGATGGGGGCTTTAATACATGTGCGTTCGTATAACTTCGAAATATATTATTAAGTCTCACTTACAATATATTTTAATTCCAACTCCAAAATATGAATATTTTTCCCAAAAATATTATATTTTATTCCATATAATTTTCCAAAATAATACTTTGTCAAAATACGCGTTTAAGAGTATTTTCTGAAAATACGTAAGTTACGGATAAAGATCGGGTGGTATTAATAATACCGGTGTAACTTAAATATTATTGTGAAGGCGTTAGTATTTTTTTTGAGTCGTTAATATTCAGTAATATTATTTTTACCCAAAAAATAATATTTACGTAGTTCACAAAATAATCATAAAAATCTCACAAGTGATGTTATGTAAAATATATACTAAATATATATTTTAGCAAGTTTTATTTTGTGAAAATCTCACCTCCGACACTTGGAAGTTTCGTAATAAAAATCGTGGCGAAAGTTATTTGGGAAAACAAGTTAAAAATTATATTCATAACACTTGTGATAAAAATATTTACAAGTGTTAGATTTTTTTGGAAAAATTTCGCCAGAGTTTCCTCTGTAACTGGAGGTGGCCACGCTTACAAGCGCATCATTTTCTTTTCAAAAATTCAACCAACAATGTTCCCAACATCAACAAACAATGTCTCAACATCAAACTAGTTCAAAAATATACGTAAATCGCAAACACATGAACTTGTGGATTATGTAAAAGTGTGTAGTAACTCTCCATTATTTTTAATAGATCTTTCTATTGTTATAAATGAAATCGGTTTCTCGAAAGTCTTATTTTTACAGAAAATGCATTTATACAACTTCTAGTCAAAAATTTCAAAAATAATTCTTTGTTAAAACCTTTCGTTACACAAGTGTCTACACACTTGTGTGTTCACAAAAACATCTTTGTTTTAAGAAACATCCGGCTTCTAAACATGATTTCATTTTACATTTGGTTCTTCAAAAATACCACTTGTAGATCTTTAGATCTACTAGTTTAGAACTATATTTTATAAGAAAAATCACTTTAACGCAAGTTCATGTTCATATGTAGTAGTGTTCATCATCTAATCACTTTCCATACTTTAACATACACTAGTTCATGTTCCATGAACATGCTCTAGCCGGGTTAGACGACGATCCGAACTACTACTAGCATAAAACAACATAAAAGAACCATAACAAAACAAGATCCAAGAGTTTTACACTAGTATTTATTCATTAACCACCATGTTCATCATTTTTAGTAGACTTTTAGTTTTGATCTCTAGTGTTCATGATTTTTATCCGACAAAACTCTTATTAACCACTTTAGACAAGATCAATAGGGTGTTTAGAGTCACTTACTACTAGCTCAAGACTAGGGAAGAAACTAGACGAAAAACGGGTGGTTAATAGCGTTGTGGTGAGGTCCTTGGCAATCCGTAAACACCGAGCTTCCTTGTATGAGATCCTTCACACTTGTATGTTAATAAAATGCCTTGATCAAAATGGAAAAGTGATGTTGGTGGTGCTTATGTCTTCGGTCGTAGGTATAAGAGGGAACGAAAGAAATTTTTTTTTTTGTTAAGTGGTTTATGATTGGAATGTGTGATCCAATGGGGTTATTTATAATCCACCATTTCTATTTATCCAATGAATAAAGTGTAGGAAAGATATTTAGCATGAAGATTATTATAATCAAAAAAATTAGTGGGGTGTCCCCCATGGGAACCGAATTGGTTACAAGGGATGGGTCATGGTTTGGTTCTAACTAGTTAATTAGTTAAGCTAGTTAGTTTAAGTTAGGAGGTTAAACCAATTTCTAGTGTGTTATGCATTATAGCGGGTGTTAGGGTATTCGGGGACCCTAACTAGCTCAGAAAAAGGAAAACAGTGTCAATGACAATATTTTTATGTTCCGGGTAAAGTCCGGTTGTTCGGTTGGATACTGATCCGTTAAATTGCTTATTAAGCATTTAAAGTGTCGTTAATATTATTTTTAGTGACACAAGGAATTCCCGACACTTTGGAAAGTGTCTAGTATTATTTTCCCATGTTTTTGCACTTTACTAGTTTGCTAAAATGCTGAATTTTATATTAAAGTGCAGGATTTTGTTTTTAAATCATATTTTAGGCACATCCGGTCACTATAACTATCACATAGTGACGCAGTTCTACAACCCTCATTTCCCTACACTCTCTACAGGTGTAGTAAACTATCTCTGGCTCATACAGGCCTTAGAGGCAGTGTCTGCCTGATGCTGGCTATATCAGCATGTTTAATGGGTTATCCGTTCATTGTGCTACTGTGCTTTTGTGCATCAAGTTTGTCACTAAAGTTCTGTATGTAAATAATAGAGTGACAGTTAATAAAGTATGATGCTAGTATATGTAAGTATTAGAAGTCAAGTAGCAGTTTATCCAGAATTGTAAGCAAGCACAGTAATTAAGCAGTAATTAAATATTAATTAATTCGTACGGATACCTGATTTGGTGAGGGTTATCACACAAATTAGGCATAAAACTAACCCTGTTTTAGTACTAATGTTGAAAAAAATGTGTTTTTGTCTTCCTTTTGAATTTACAGGACCAAATGAGCTTAAACGAGCAAAAGTAACAAATATGCAGCAAAAACCAACATAAATACAAAGAAAAGGAATAAACGTGACATGCCCGACCCTCGACAGCATCCCCAAAAGCAAAAGCAAAAGCAAAAACAAGAAACAGAAGACTGACCACGGGTCGTGCCCACTGGACATGGGGGCGTGGTTAGGTGTCTACAGAAAAGACAAAGAATCTTGCAAAATTTTGGTAGTACAGATACGCTTCTACCCACGGGCCCGTGCCCAGAGAACACGTGCCGTGTGGAGCCCAATGCTGACAAATGCAATTAATGAAGGAAAAGAAAAGGATGGCCACAGGGGCGTGTACGCTGGACACGGGGTCGTGGCCGGGCTTCTGTTCAGGCTATAAATATGGGTGCTTGGCTCACTTCAAAGGCATCCTTTGGCATACCACTACTCTTCCACTTTGCCACTACTCCACCACCACTACACCACCAACACCCACCACCATCACCCATCATCCACCTTTAGAGTGTGTAGTAGTCTCGGGATCCAAGATTGATAGTAAGAGTTCTTGTCAATCAAAGGCCATGTTTGGCTAAGTCTCTTACATCACTTGGTGAAGACAAGTCTTTAATGTATTACTTTTGATTTCTTTAATCTCTTCGCACTTTTTATTTGGTTTTGTATTAATGACTTTAATAACTAGTTTCTTTCTTTATCATTTGTCCGTGGTGTCTTGGCGTTACTTTACTGTCTATATACAGTAAAAGATTTACACCATTCATATCTCTACGGTCTATATAGAGATATGTTGGCTACCTAGTCGGGGGGTTAAGGGAATGGTTTATTAAGGTTATTGCCTTGTTCAGTGTATAGATTCTTCAAGGACCTGGGTCAAGCTTACTAGGACCTCCTTCAATACCCACTGGTATTGGATGGCGGGGGTGCGAATTGCTTAATCCCCTCATATGTAAACTACTATTAATACATTAAACTGGCTACTTGTGATTTTATCCCTGCTGACTCAAACCACTTAGCCGAGGGTAACGTCACCTTCAAAAGAGGGGCCTACCACTTTTCGCATTAATAAGTTAATTAATTATCTTTCAATATTCCGACCCTTTGGGATTCTATCCTTGCTGACTCAAACCACTGGGTTGAGAGTAACGTCACCTTCAAAAGAGTGGTCTACTACTATAACTAAGATAATCTCTTAAAAAGTGTAAAAGTGCGAAAGTCATCAAAGGGTACATTAAAGGCGAGTCGGATCCAAGTAATTCATCTTGTCTATCTGTTTTATTTTATATTATTTCTGCATTTTTAGTTTTACTTTTTATGTTTAAAACCTTTTTCACAAAAATTTTAGCTTGATTAGACGTTGAGGATAAACCGGTACTAAAAGCTCTTGTGTCTTTGGACGACCTTGGTATCTTACCAACGCTATACTACGCTCACGATGGGTGCACTTGCCCAAGTGTGTGTTTAGTGTTAGTAGAATATCGTGTTTTATAAATTTAAAACTTGACTAATGCGTAAAAAAGGCTTAAATATCAATAAAAATATATCACGTTTCGCACACACCAATGGTCAGATGGTCAGAATGTGTCGCCACTGGCGGTAACGACACCTGCGTATGTTGTATCATGTCAGATGTGTTGTTTCCATTAGAAGCTTTTGAGTCAACTTTGTACCACCCCCGAAAGTCAACAACCAGCAGAATTGCGGGAGATATCTCCTCTTTAACATGAAACATTGCAACAAGGAACAAGGTCTACCAAACAAAGCTTCATGTTTTAAAATAACCTGATAATCCGGACATAATTATGGTTCATAGATTTAAACACAGATGTTGTTGAGCATAAAGTATATTTTAAGTTTTATAGCTTTCATATCTAGACTTTAATCTTAGTATGTGATTGTGATAAAGGCGGTGGCAATGATCACAACCATTCCCATCAACGGCTGACTAAAGCAAACCGATGGTCATTGGTGGTGGTGGAAGAGGTGTGAGTTGAGAATGTGAGTGTTGGTGGATGACTGGTTTTTTAGAAATAAAAGAAAGGATGGGATGACTGTGGTTGGTGGTGGTTAAAGAGTGGGGAAGATGAAGTGGGTGGGGTTGGTGGTGGGTCCTACATAAATTATTTAATATTAATTATATTTATTTTTAACTTTTTAGGTATTAATTTAATAGTAAGTGTATTTTGGAAATTTTACATCTACTTAACACCAAAAACTAACCCCCATCCGCGCCAGGGACTATCCGGGAACGAAATTGCAAAATTTGGGGACTATAGTTGTAATTTTAGAAAGTTAGGGACTAAAGGTGAAAATGAAAAAACCATAGGGACTATCCAGGCACTTTTCTCTTTATTAAATTTAAACTTTTTAATATACAAATTTTATTACATTTTAAAAATATAGGAAACAACCAAACCGGCGATGGATTTTAGAAGGGGATAGTTGCAAAATTCCTTTCGATTATGGAACAAGGTCCGTATCGCGATCTTGCTTCTAAGTGGCGAAAGATTCATCCGGTCGTCAACCGTTTTTGCGGGGATTATAATAATTGATATGTTAGTCGTCCAAGTGTGTGGAGTGATGAAAACGTTTTTAAAGAGGCTATGCGTAGATACGAAGATGGGCATAGGCAGGTTTTCCCACACGTCCGGGCATGGGAAGTGACGAAGGACAATAAAAATTGGGCGCCGGTTTCAAACGAGGTTGCAAGCGCTAAACGGACGAAAACCTCGGAGACTGGAACTTATAGTGTGGGGGGCTCGGACGCACGATGTCAGATAAATATAAACGACGAGCCGAAATTTAACGACGAAGAGAACTTAGTTCAAGAGGAGGTACGCCCCCCCCCCCTTAAGGGACAAAGCCAAAAGTGCAGCGGCTGCAAGAAAAACAAGCCTCATCACGGGGCAGTTTGAGAATGGATGACTTGATGGCCCAGTTCAACGCATACCCCAAGGTCACAGCCCAAAAGGTACAAGTGAAGAAATGTGAAGTAGATGAACGGGTAAGGTTGAAGCAAGAGGGGGTAGAACTAGAGGAACGGAAGATAATGACAACCAACATCAACACGTATCCGGAAGAAGACCGCCACGTGTTGCGTAAAATGAAAGAAAAGATCTCCAAAAATGTAATTATTAGGATTTTTAATTTTTAGCAATCTCGTATTTTTTTAATTTAAGGGTGTGTTTTAGTTATGTAATGTTTTTATTTAATATGTGATGGTTTTATTTTATAAGCTTTGTTATGTAATGTTTAAAAAAATGTTGAATTTTTTGAAAAAAAATAAATAAAAAAGGGGGAGACTCATCCTCTACGCCTTTAGTCTATTCTTGAAAGGGCATCTCTTTAGGTGCTGACGTGAAAGGCTATCCTCAAAGGATGAGGTTCCACCACACCTATGTTACTTCCTTGTCTTTGAATGAAGCAGCTGCCCCTAGATAAAAGGCAAGAGAGCGCCATCAATGTCTTCTGCCAAAAATCTAGACAAGACAAATCACCATGGGCCCTTCAACTTCTAAGGGCATACGGTGTTGAGTGAATCACCATGGGCCCTTCAACTTCTAAGGGCATACGGTGTGGAGCGGCAAAGGGAAGTGGCAAACCACTTTGCCACTCGGTAACACCACCACCAACATATAGTTTGCTGAAATGGTTGGGTAAATCGGTGATGGAACACCGATTCGGCAAGAGGGAGAAGGAGAGAGAGGGAGGGTATTGTGGGTGGGGTCCATTCCTATCTCAACCAATCACACCTTTTTCCTTTTTTTTTTTAAAATAGTTTACCACTTCACCAAGTGTTTAAACCATTGCCAACATTTTTCACCAAAGTTTAAACACTTTTACCTAATTGACATGGCGCGCTCTCATTGGTCGGTTTTTTGGTTTGCCACTTTAAAGTGTTTAACCACTCCTTATACCCTAAGTATCCATGGCAAGACTTTCTCAACAAAACTAAAAAACAAACAAACAAATAGATCAATATAAAAGAAATATTATAAAAATTTGCAGGATGAATCAAAATATATTTACTTCTAACACCATCTTTCTATTTGTCTCATTCAATTTTTGATGTTTCTAGTATAAAAGACATTGGATAACTACTTACAACAAAAATGGTAAGATATAATATTTACACAACTCTTTTATTTTGTGAAATCGTAACAAACGATTTATTGAGTGTTTTTGACAAGTTTAGTTATTACATAAGTACGAGATAATATGATATCTATGTGATAAAAGAGTTCACTCTTTTCATGACCATCCATTTTCTAAGCAGCTTCTTGTAGTTCCAGTGCAAACTCTAGTCCCCAAACCACCTCTTCCATTGCAGGGCGTTCACTCCCTATCTCATGCAAGCAACTACTCGCCACCTCTCCGAACTTCCTCAAACACCGAGGAGCGATCTCACCTCTAAGATTTGGATCAATGATTTTTTCTAAGGTTCCCTTTCGATGGCAACTCTTGCCCCATTCTGCCAAATTCACTTGCTCATCTCTCACTCGTTGAACGATAGCAGGTCTTGCACATAACACCTCAAAAAGAACCACTCCAAATGAGTACACATCAGATTTCTCAGTCAGTTGTTTGGTCCGGCAATATTCAGGATCGATGTACCCAAAACTTCCCTTCACCAGCGTGCTAACATATGTTTTTGACGGATCTTTTGAACCTAGCTTTGACAAACCGAAATCAGACACCTTAGCAACCCAATTCTCATCCAGTAAGATATTTGTGGACTTGACATCCCGATGAATTATCGCACGCTTTTCCATAGAGTGCAGATAATTCAAGCCTTTGGCTGCGCCAATGCAAATATCAAGACGTCTTTTCCATGGCAGAGGTGGATTGCTCGTCTTGTAGAGATGTTCTCTTAGAGTCCCGTGGGCCATGTAATCATAGACAAGGATCATCTCTCCATCGTCTTCACAGTATCCGATCATGGACACTAGATGGACATGACGTAGTTTAGACAATAGCGCTATTTCTGTTAGGAATTCATGAAAACCCTGGCTGGATGAAGGGTTGAGGCGTTTGATTGCTACGATTGTTGTAGCGTTGTCCATGTACCCTTTGTACACCTTACCGAAACCTCCACTACCAATGCTACAATTGTCATTGAATTCATCTGTAGCCATTTTGACTTCTTGTAGTGTAAAACGACGGCAGCGATCTGATGGCAGTGTTGTATCACTAGAAGTTTGACCCCATGATGACTTATCGGTTGTGGTGCTATGGTGTTTTACTCGCCTTTGTCGTCGAAATACTATAAGAATTAAGATAAAGAGTACCAAGACAACGCATCCACCAACCACTCCAATTATTGTGGTAAATGCTGGAGCCTTCTTGTTCCCTCTCATGGCAGGCAAAAGGCTTGTTAGTGGGTGATCTGGATCATGTTCCGGGTTTGGGCTTGAAAGATTACGGTTCATGCTCAGCTTAAATGCTTCCAAACCATTCAAATAAGCATCACTATATTCATCAGTGTTGGAGTTAGGATGCAAAGCAAGCCACAAATCTTGCTTGCTTCGGTGGCCACCAGAATTGTTGACAAATATAACGTAATCCATGAATGCAGGAAACCCGCTTCCATTAGTCCAGTAGAATAGATCAACCTCCTTCTCAGCAGTTTGATTATTTATAAAGACAGTAAAGACAGCCTGACCAAGTTTTGTGTATTGTTGTATAATATTGCAAAAATGGAGCCGAAGCAAGTAATAATACCCAGAATCAACAGGAAGTATCCAAGTCAGATTGTACTTGTCAGACTGATTGCCCATACTCCTCTGTGTTTGATAAACTAGCTCAGGAGCGGTATAATTGGGCGTTTCAGTAGTATACATGATCGGATTATTATAAAGAGGCGTCAACCCAATTGCAGCTCCATATATGTAGTTATTATCTTGATCCCATGACCTGTACATACCAGTATCATCGTTACCGGATATTTCTCCTCCACCCATGTTTAGCCTGTAAATATTCTCAAGTGTGGTGTCGTTATCAATAATGGGTCCTGAATACTGATTCACGAGTTTCGGTGTCTTGGCATTAAAATACAGGTTTTCAGGCATTGAAACAATCTCAATACCATTGATGAAGGCATATGAGTTGGGTGATGGTGTAAAGGTAACATTTAAGATTTGTGTGTCTTTTACATAGATGAGGAATTCTTTGACAACATGAAGATCCTGTGGACCGCTCATTCCAGCGCCAGATCGAGCCTTTATAAAGGAGGCAGCCAGGAAAGCGCTGAAGTTGGTTAAAAGAGAGTATCCATTGGATGATACATCAAAGAAAGATTGTTCGGTGTTGAGACCAGAGTAGTTGGCAGGATAGAAATGTAAACGTAGGAACTTGGGGCCTTGGGAGGAGACATGAAAAGTGTAGGTAAATGAACAAGTGTCAAAAATTCTAGCAGTGTAATAAGGGATTTGGGGGACAGAAGGATCAAGGTTGTCGGGGGTGGATGAAAAGGAGGTGGTGGTGATGTTGGAAGGCACGAATTTGGAATGTTCGTCACCATCCCAATGTCTCCGTTCATAATTTGAATATTTAGCTGCGGATGAACCGCAGTTGAGGAAGACCTGATCCGTCGGTATGTATGGTTGTGAGGTTGTGGTAGAGAAGAGGAGCACAAAAAGGAATGGTAAACTGAAGGCTAACATGGTTGTTAAATAGTTTGATTGATTGAATCCTAGGAGAAGAGCATCGATTATAATAGTATACAGTAGCTCATTTGCTTATTTAAGATCGAGTAGACTTGGAAAGTTATTCCAGGTCTTCGTCTTTAGGGAATAAGACTTATACGTTGTGCAGTGGGAATGTACCAAAATAAATTGACATGCATGTGGGCAGAGGAGATACTTGCATCAGTTGATGTGCACGTGAAAAAAACCATTTTAGTTTGTCAATAATTCTTAGAGGATAATCAACTGTATGGCTATAAATTGAAGTATAAACATCCAATACTGAAACATCGACTTTTATATAAAAGAAATATCACTTTTAAGTACCATAATTTTACATCCGTTCATTTGTGGTTTCTAAAATCTTGACAAGATATATATATATATATATATATATATATATATATATATATATATATATATATATATATATATATATATATATATATATATATATATATATATATATATATATATATATATATATATATATATATATATATATATATATATATATATATAGGGAGCCGCTAGAATGAAAACCACCTCGAGTTGTAAGAACCGCGAGAACTACACCCCACGGAGCGCCGTTCGCCATGATTTTTTTTTTACAAGTAGATGTGTATATTATAAACACAGCCGTAAAAAATCATGGCGAACGGCGCTCCGTGGGGTGTAGTTTTTTACACCACAAGTTTGGTGAAAAAAAAAAAGAAAAAAAATTAAAAAACACCAAACTTGTGGTGTAAAAAACTACATCCCACGGAGCGCCGTTCGCCATGATTTTTTACGACTGTGTTTATAATATACACATCTACTTGTAAAAAAAAAATCATGGCGAACGGCGCTCCGTGGGGTGTAGTTCTCGTGGTTCTTACAACTCGGGGTGGTTCTCATTCTAGCAGCCCCCTATATATATATATATATATATATATATATATATATAATATATATATATAAACAGAAGGCTAAGAACAATGAACGAAACTAAGGGGCTAGGAGGTTAGGCTAAGGAGGGACGGAGAGGATTTTAGTGTGCCATAAGGATGAATTTTTTGAATTTACAGATTGTTATCTCGTAATATGTTATCTCGTAATATTACGAGATAACATAAGGCTTGAGAATTTTTAAAATTCATCCTTATCTCGTAATATTAACAGATTGTTGCTTGGTAGGTGAAGGACATTATATACAAATCTATGCAAAACCAGTCTGGAGAATGCTTCTACCCTTTGCAGGGGAAGGAGACACCTTACAATTACAACACATTATCAACTTGGAAGACGAAGAAGGCAATAACTTGGAAGATTGTTCTAGTCCACAGTCCATAGACTCAACACTCAGAGATTTCTAAAAAGACATGATGAAAGCATTGACCTAAAGAGACAGGTGTACACAGCATTTCTAGACAGTATGGTTGCCCAGCACATGCATCTGAAAAAGAATCCATTATTGTAGATAGTGCCTATTGTCCTTTTTCTTTCTTTTATTTGTATCCGTTTATTTTTCTGACACTAGAGCAATATGTACAGTGTTTTGTTTGTAGGATAGCTTTTCTTTTTGCCTATATAAGGCATAGAATGTAGTTGTAAAAATCATCCCAGAATTCAATAGAAATTTCTTGCATACTCATTCATCCTTATGGCACACTAAAATCCTCTCCGTCCCTCCTTAGCCTAACCTCCTAGCCCCTTAGTTTCGTTCATTGTTCTTCATATTATATTCCAAAAAAAAAAAAAAAAGAGAGAGAGAGAGAGAGTCTTTTTTACCTTTTGTTACCCCTTGTTCACCCCGCTGTGCATAAATCTCAAGTTTTACTCAAGCTTCTGCCTTCACATTCAGGAACCATTTTCTTGTTACCCACTGTAAGAAATTTTTTATTACCCCCCTTATTTACTTTTTACTCTTATATTTTTACTTTTATATTTTTACTTTTTACTGTTCTTTCTTTTAAAATATTTCTTATATATTTTTGTTATTTCTGGTTATATTTCTTTTTACATATCTATGTTTATATTTCTGTTTATATTTCTGTGTATACTGATAAAAAATTCAAAAAATTGGTATATACCCCCTCTGATATGGTATCAGAGCAAAGGCTTTCCTAAAATCTAAAAGACTGAGACAAGCTCCATATTTTTACTGGCTATGAATGCCCAAAACTTTTTGTGGGGAACTCTCTCAGGTGAAGATTATGGGAAATGTTTAGTGCTTTGGTAACAAATTGGATGAGGATCTGTAGTTTTGTATAATAGAATTAAATTCATATTAATCTTAAAAAACTGGAATATAAGAATATCTAACAAGAAACTAAGGGTAGGAATTAAAGCTAAGGAGACGGAATTTATTAAATCATAGAGAACTCTCAATCATCTTCGCCATTCAAAAAATTTGAATTCTTGAATTTAGAGTTTACTGAAAAACCCATCATTAAAAACATTAATACAGAAAATTATAGTTTTATTTGCAGAATTAAAGATAATTGTAAACATAGTCTACATACAGATAACCCACATCTAAACGCTTTAACAGATCTGGTAATAAATCTCGGTTGTAACCTACAGAAAGATTCCATAATTAATAAACAGTTACTTGAAAAGATTTCGGTATATACAGAAGAATTTAAAAAATATTCTCAAAATTTAGATTATATAAAAGATCAAAATAACCAAATACTTAAAGAACTAAAGAGAAGTTGTTTAGAAAAACAAACAGAAAATATACAAAATAATAATATACAAATAGAAGTAGATAAAATCACATACGCTATAAACAAGCTTAACATTGAAGATATAAAAATTATTAAAAAACCAACACCATATAAACATTGGCAACCTCGAAAATGAATAACCAAATTTCAAGAAGAAGTAGATCTATACAAGAAGCTAGAAATTCAACAAGTAGTATACAAGATATAATTACATCTGAAACATTTTTAAATCGGATACTTACACGAGGATCAGGGTCTAATAGTAATAAACAGATAATACAAATAGAAGAAGAAATAGATGTAGACAGAAATATGGATTTGTACAATCAACACCAATTAGACATATTAAACCCAAAAATATTATATCAAACAGGTATATTTAATGTAAATACAACGTTAATAAGAAGTACTAGAGAAGAAAGTCTCAGAGTTCTAGATAAAACCGTAACTATAGATTTATTATCACCAGAAACTATACAAAGAATTAAACACTCTGGTAAACACTTTGTACATACAGGATTAATCGTCGTAGGCATTAAAGCTTTAGGACGAAAGAATTTAGGAACTAAACTATTGGCATTAATATTAGATAAAAGTTGGAAAATAGAAATGAAAAAAGCCATAATATCATGAATGGAAGTTGACTTAAGCCAAAATACAGCCTTATTCTATTGCACACCAGGAATATTAAAAGACATAAGAGATTTGCAAAATATAAAAATAGCTTTACAAACGAAAGGATATGAAAATTACGATGGAAACAATATAGTTATAAGTGTAGGAGTACTAGGAAAGGCTAGTAACAGTTCAGGAATGAAATACAAGGTAAACATAGATGGGATAGTTAAGGCAGTAGCATCAAAATCTATACAAATGATAGAACAGATTAAAATAGATCCCGAACAATTAACAGGTTTAGAATGGAATATAAACGATCTTCAAGGAAATGAAAAAACAGTTTTAATTCCAAAGAGGAGTTTTATATATGAAGGATCAGATGGTAAACAAAGTTTAAGATTTACAGATTTTAAAGAAATTACAAATGAGGAAAATAATGAAAATACTATGGAATAAAGTTTTATGAATATACAACAACTAGAAGAAGATGAAATAAACCCAATATATGATACAGAAAATGAAGACGAAATAAACACAGATTTCTTAAAATTTAAAGAGGAATATATGGATTACACTCTAATAGATTATGAAGACGAGGAGTTAACAGGTTTTAAAACATAAGAAACTAACAAAACAATAGAACAAGTAATAGATAGAAAATTTACAGAATTAAATATACAAGAAGAAGTAGATAATATGATAATAGAATGTATAACAGACCTAGGCATGACCTATGAAGAAAGCTATAAAAAATTACAAGAATTCTATAATTTACCATTAGTAGAAAGCATTTTACAGGGAAAAACAATGTTAACAGAGTTTTATAAACATGAACAAGCCTATATGGCTACAAAAGAAGAATTACAAGGAAAAAGACCTAGAATGGAATGGAGTGGAGATTCTAGTAATAGAACTTCACATGAAACCCTAGGAAGAGAACCCTGGACACAACCATCAATAGATTACAGTCAAGAATCAACACTAAGAGGAAGAGGTAGCAGGTTACCAATAGGACAAACATACAGTGGGAATATGTTGTTATTGGAACGGCAAAAACCCCAACTATGGATAGATGAAGTGTTAACATGGGAACAAACAGTAGTTAGAATGTGGGAAACAAATAAAAAAGATAGTATGGACATGTTTTCCTATCTATAACTACACTAGGACCAATAGCCCTAGGAATCTGGCAAAGTAAAAAAGCACAAGATTCGACAGAAATTAACAATTTAAAAGCTTTAGGAGATAATCCTTATAATTTCACATCACAAATCAGAACACTAATATTAGGAGTTGATCCAGCAAAAAATAATAGCCTAATACAAGATACAGCTATTAGAAATCTAGAACAGTTAAGTATAGCTGATATGAAATACATAAATGAATTTACACTAGATTTTACAAGATTGCTATCACAAACAGGAAAAGCAATGGATGATGATCTATGTGATAAATATTTTATAAAACTACCAGGAGATTTAGGAAAAAATATACATGAGTCGTGGAAGACAATATATGGAGAACATCACAATCTTGGAATAGGACCTAGAATAACTTATACATTTGGAATACTAGAAGATAAATGCAAAGAAGTAGCTTTACAAGAACAATTAAAAAGAAATGCATATGCATTCTGTAAAACAGCAATCTACACACCCCAAGCCTATGGGTTTTATGATAAAAAGAAAAATATAAGAAAAAACACTACTTATAACAAGAATTACAAAGCAAATTATAACAAAAACAAATATGTTAGAAAACTCCAAACAAGAAGATGCAAATGTTTTATATGTGGAGAAGAACAACATTTGGCTAACAAATGTCCTAATAAAAATAAGAACATAGAAAGGGCTAGCTTAGTAGAACAACTACACGATTATGAAATAGAAGCTATTAAAACAGACGAATCAGACAATGAGTCAGTCTATAGTATATACAGTGAAGACGAAAAGCCAATAACTAAGGTTACTTACACATACATGAATATAGAGGAATGTCAACATAACTGGGCACATCAAAGAGGTAATAATTATATAAAATGCTCGAATTGTAGATATTATCCTAGTATAGAGAAAAGATCACAATGTAATATATGCTTTCAAGAAATATGTTGCATTTGTATAAAGAAATTACATAATATAGATGTAGGTACTACATCAAAAACTATAGATACAAGTACCAACATGATTATAGAAAGGATAAATAAGTTAGAATTAGCAACTGAATTACACAGTCTAAAGTTAAGAGATATAGACAATAGAATTATAGAACTAGAAAGGAAGATAGGAGCTAAAATAGTAGAAGAATTAAGTCAACTGTCGACAGAAGTACCTGAAGAACAAGTATTTATACAGACTCAAGGATCTATAAATATGATCAATATACAATGCCGTTTATGGCTTGATAATAATAAATTTTTAGACTTAACAGCATTAGTTGATACAGGAGCATCAAAAAGTCTAATATCACATAGTCTAGTACCAGAACAATACCATAAAGAATTAAAATATCAAGTTGTAAGCAGAACAATTGAAAATAGATTAGTTGGAATAACACACTACTTAGAGCCTGTAGGAATACAGTTTTTAGATTTTTCAAACAATTATAGCATAAAGTACGACATACCACAGGTAAACATAAACCCAGCATATATACAGTCAAAAGACTTTGTGCTAGGATTAAATTTTATATTTGCTTTAAATGGTTCTATTACAGCGAATAGAAACTTTATTACACTCAGTAAACAAATCTATACAGTCCCAACAACAAGGTATATTAATATATCAAAGATTGCACAGAAGCGTGGTGGTCAAGGAAGTTTAGAATTTTTAAGGCAACAAAAAAGAAATAATCTGATAGAAAATGAAACTATAAAACTGTTAACAGACTTTCTAAGTCATGAAGTAGAAAAAGGAAAAGATATTACAAAAAGTATAAATCACCCTATGATTTTACATTTAGAAAAAGTTGGTCTTATAGGTGAAGATATTACAAAATCACATATAGAATACATATGTAAATTTAAACTAAAAAATCCAGATATTACTATAAGAACTGCTAATGTAGAATACAGTCCTTTAGACAAAGAAGAATTTAAAAAACAAATCCCTGAAATGATTAGCCAAGGATTAATTAAAAAATCAGAAAGTCCTCATAGATCAGCAGCCTTTATAGTAAGAAACCATAGTGAAATAAAAAGAGGTAAAGCAAGAATAGTATACAATTACAAAAGACTAAACGATAATACAGTAGATGATGGATACAATATTCCCAATAAAGACACTTTATTAAATCTTATACAGAAAAAGAAGGTTTTTCAAAATTTGATTTAAAGTCAGGATATAATCAGTTAAAACTTGAAGAAAGTTTTAAGCCATGGACAGCTTTTACATGCTCAGAAGGACAGTTTGAATGGAATGTCCTTAGCTTTGGGCTAAAGAACGCTCCTTCAATTTTTCAAAGATTTATGGATAGTATTTTCTTAAAATACGACTTTTGTTTAGTATATATTGATGATATACTTGTAGCAAGCCAAACAGTACAAGAACATGAAAAACATTTACAACAGGTGTTTGAAGAAATAAAAAAGAATGGAATAGTAATTTCCAAACGAAAAATGGAACTATTTAAAAGAAAAATATCTTTCTTAGGATTAGAAATAGGTAATGGAAAAATAGAATTACAGTCACATATCTCTACAAAGATACTTGATTTCCCAGAAAAATTTGAAAACTTAAAACAAATACAAGCCTTTCTGGGACTGGTCAATTATGCCAGAAAATTTAGAATTACCACTTGTTACAGATTACATAATTATTGAGACAGATGGATGCAAAGAAGGATGGGGAGCAGTTCTTCTCTGCAAACCAAGTAAATATAGTCCTAAGCAAGAAGAGAAAATTTGTGCTTATGCAAGCGGTAATTTTCAAAACAAAACAAGTTGGACTAGTATCGATTTTGAAATACAGGCATTGATATATGCATTAGAAAAATTCAAATTATTTCTTCACAAAGAATTTACAGTAAGAACTGATTGTGAGGCTATTGTAAAATTTATAAAGAATGATCAAAGTAAAAAGATAAACAGGACCCGATGGGTTAATTTACAAAATATTATCCAAGGAAGTGGATATCAAATCAATTTTGAACATATTAAAGGGAAAAATAATGGGATAGCCGATATGTTATCTCGTAATATTAACAGATTGTTGCTTTTAGATGGACAGGAAAAAAGATAAGGGAAAGGCAATACTTATACATCCTACACAGCCTACAAAAGCCTCTCCAATGAATACATCATCTGAAGAAGAGAAAACAGAGAAATTCATGAGCCAGTCAATACAAGCAGCAAGAACACAGAATTTTAGACAACTGCCTGCAACACTAACAGATCTCAACAATATTACACAGTTTTACAACCCGAGTCAATCAAAGGCTACAAATGTTCGTCCTCCAAAAAATAGGCATTTTACACAAAGGGCAAGCTCTCAATCACAGAATACACAAAATGCGGTTATCACCTTTGGTAATTATGCATTACAAAGATGTGATGATCCCAATACAAAGTTTCGCCCAATTATTGGGATGCAGCTAACAGAAAAACAACAGTGTTTACTAGATAACCTGTGGCATATTCAAACTATGCCTCAGGCCTCAACCTTTAAAGTCCAGGTGTTAAATGCATTAAGCATTTATTTTTATGAACAAAGCAGTAAAGCACCTGAGAAACCACAGAGGCCTAACAGAGGCCTAAGTTTACCCATTATGTCATATTTCGAGGCACAAAAATTGGTATTTTTAATAAATGGGAAACTGTGGCTAAACATATCCAATGCCCCAATCCAATTTACAAAGGCTTTACAGATTTTCAAAAAGCTATAGAAACAGCAAGAGAACATTTTGGGGTAAGTGGCTTTTACATAGAACCTGAAGAGGTTCAAACGTTTGCAGACATGGCTAAAATTAAACCAGAACAAATAATTAAAAATCAAGAAGAGTTGATCACTGAGTTACAAGATCAGCTTGTACAACAAGGAAAAAATACACACTCTATACAAGAAAAGATTGAAAATAGTCTGTTAAAACAAAAAATAGGTTTATTGGAAGCAAAAAATACACAGTTATTACAGAAGCTTGAGAAAAAAGATAAAGACAAAACAGATTTACACAGGACGTTTGAGTGTTTCAGGACCAGGATTCTTGATACACCCTGGCAGCAAAGCCTAAAACCAATTACAGAAAGATTCCCAGAATTTGAGAATCTTGTTTCACAGAAAGTTTGTGCAGAATTTCCTTTAATTTTGTACAATTTGCAACAACAGCTGATAGACATGGCATTCAAATTTAATAGCGAACAGCAAGGATTCAAAGTGGTAGAAAGAACGGATGAAAAAGGAGATGGAACTGGTCTTCTATTACTTCAAATATATCATCCTACAAAGTTGACAAATGAGCAGATAATTCAATTTTATCATCATGGTATGATTGATTATTTGGAAATAAAGTTAGAAAGAAAAACAGAAGATCTTCTCAACCAGCTTGGAGAAAAGGTCATCCTAATTGCAGGAAATATGGCAATTAGATCAACGACTTCGATCATTGGTTGTAAAATAATTTCCTCATTCCCTTATACAGATGCATACACATATAGACCAGCAAGAAAAAGGATTTTCATTGAACATAAAAGTAATATATGTCATCAATATCATCTACAGACATCAATGACAAAAACTGATATAGAGTTTTCAACTCTACCTTGGTTAAGTCATTCAGATGAAAAAAGTCCAGATAATTTTACACAATTTATCAAAAAATATCAGGAAACCCCAGAACTTCCTGATTATTATCCATGGAAGAATTATCACTTGGTAGGTGAAGGACATTATATACAAATCTATGCAAAACCAGTCTGGAGAATGCTTCTACCCTTTGTAGGGGAAGGAGACACCTTACAATTACAACACATTATCAACTTGGAAGACGAAGAAGGCAATAACTTGGAAGATTGTTCTAGTCCACAGTCCATAGACTCAACACACAGAGATTTCTAAAAAGACATGATGAAAGCATTGACCTAAAGAGACAGGTGTACACAGCATTTCTAGACAGTATGGTTGCCCAGCACATGCATCTGAAAAAGAATCCATTATTGTAGATAGTGCCTATTGTCCTTTTTCTTTCTTTTATTTGTATCCGTTTATTTTTCTGACACTAGAGCAATATGTACAGTGTTTTGTTTGTAGGATAGCTTTTCTTTTTGCCTATATAAGGCATAGAATGTAGTTGTAAAAATCATCCCAGAATTCAATAGAAATTTCTTGCATACTCATTCATCCTTATGGCACACTAAAATCCTCTCCGTCCCTCCTTAGCCTAACCTCCTAGCCCCTTAGTTTCGTTCATTGTTCTTCATATTATATTCCAAAAAAAAAAAATTCTTTTATTTGTATCCGTTTATTTTTCTGACACTAGAGCAATATGTACAGTGTTTTGTTTGTAGGATAGCTTTTCTTTTTGCCTATATAAGGCATAGAATGTAGTTGTAAAAATCATCCCAGAATTCAATAGAAATTTCTTGCATACTCATTCATCCTTATGGCACACTAAAATCCTCTCCGTCCCTCCTTAGCCTAACCTTCTAGCCCCTTAGTTTCGTTCATTGTTCTTCATATTATATTCCAATATATATAGGGTGAGGTTTCTCTACAAAGTGTGTTTTTCCTACAAAGTGTAGGAAGTGTTTTGGGCCATTGGATGAGTGGTTTTAATGGTTGAGATTAGATAAGTGGCATTTTTGTAATATATGCATTTTATTTAATGACTAATTTAATTGATTGAGGGCATTTTGGTAATTGAGCATGTTTTAAATAAAGAAACAACCATCATTCATTAAACTCTCACCACATTCTCACTCCTCATTAAATAAAATCTCCTAAAATCATGGATGAAGTTGAATATAAAAGATTTGATTGTGTTTAAAATCTGAAATTTACTAAATTGGAGTTTGATTTGTTTTTATCTAGGGACGAGAATCGGAGTTCAGTTTTGTTTTTTTATCAAGTATTGTGTTTTATATTAGTGATAAAACACATTGTGAAGAAACTGCGAAAAAAAATCTAATGGACCAGAAACTGATAAAACACACTGAGAAGAAACATGTGAAGAAAAACACACTGCGAAGAAAGTATGAAGAAAAACACACTGATAAAACACACTACGACGAATCTGTGAAGAAAAACACACTGATAAAACACATTGGGAAGAAAAACACACTGTGAAGAAACAGGCAATAAAAACATACTGATAAAACACATTGTGAAGAAACCAATAACATGTAAAACACAACGTCAATAAATAAAAAAATGCGTCCTTCATGAAACATAAACTTCTATAACACATAATGAGTAAACCTATAACTGGTAAAACACAACGTCAAGAAATTGTTCAAGAACGATAAGCTGGTGTGTTACGTGTGAAGAAACCATAAAACAAATAAAACACAGTGTCAAGAATACATGCACTTGCAAAAAAAAAAAAAAAAAACCAACTTAATCGAATACTGGCATGCCGAACAACTAAATCAGGATGCATTTACCATGATCACAATCAATCATTGCATTAGACATCAACATTTTTTATCCGCAAATACAAAAAAAAAAAAAAATCATCTGAAGGATAAGAGAATGATGCACATTTGATTCTGCGTAACTGATACAATTCCATAAATAAGATATAGGGTTTCCTTAAAAGTCTCATTTTGTTGTTTTAGATTTATCTTTTTCAAAATAACTTATTTATTGAATTACCATTGTACCCTTTAATTAAAATTCTCTAGATGACACATGTCATAACCATATCACTTCCTACACTTTCTAGAAAAATATGACTTTGTATCCAACTCTCACCCTATATATATATATATATATATATATATATATATATATATATATATATATATATATATATATATATATATATATATATAGAGAGAGAGAGAGAGAGAGAGAAGATCATGCGAGAACCACCTCTTATTGTGAGAACCGCGAGAACCAATGTGAACACACCAAAAATGCCTAAAAATAGCTAAAAATCACACAAATTTTTTTTTTTTTTTGAGTTTTTAAATATTTTTTATAAAAAAATCGCTACTTTTCGAAGCAAAAAAAAAAATTTAAATTTTTTTTTTGGCTTCTAAAAGTAGCGATTTTAACATAAAAAATATTAAAAATTCAAAAAAAAAATTTTGAGATTTTTTTTTTATTTTTTTAGATTTTTTTAGGTTTTTTGGGGGTTTAGTTTTTAGCATTTTAGCTTGGGGGGGGGGGTTGGGGTTTTAGGTTTTGGGGGGGGGGGGTTAGTTTTTTTTAGCATTTAGCTTGGGGGGGGGGGTTTAGGTTTTTTTTTTTAGGGGGGTGGAGGGGGGGTTAGGTTTTTTTTTTTTTTTTTGGGGGGGGGGGGAGGTGGGGGTTAGGTTTTTTTAGCTATTTTAGGTTGTGTTCACATTGGTTCTCACAATAAGGGTGGTTCTCGCATGAGCCCCTCCCTATTATATATATATATATAGGGCAAGGTTCATGCGAGAACCACCTTTATTGCGAGAATCGCGAGAACAAATGTGAACACAACCTAAAATAGCTAAAAAAAACCTAAAAAGAACTAACCCCCACCCCCCAAAAACCTAACCCCCCCCCCCCAAGCTAAAATGCTAAAAATAAACCCCCAAAAAACCTAAAAAATTCAAAAAAAAAATACAATTTTTTTTAATATTTTTTATGTTAAAATCGCAAAAAGTAGCAAAAAAATTAAAAAAAACAATTTTTTTGGCTACTAAAAGTAGCGATTTTTATATAAAAAATATTAAAAAAAATTTGTGTGTTTTTTAGCTATTTTTAGGCATTTTTGGTTGTGTTCACATTGGTTCTCGCAATAAAGGATGGTTCCTAGCGGATCTTTGTCCTATATATATATATATATACATACATACATATATATATATATATATATATATATATATATATATATATATATATATATATATATATATATATATATATATATATAGGGTTAAGATCAAGTGAGAACCACTTGGCTAAGTGAGAAACTTGAGAAGCATTCTGGACCACACATTTTTCCTAAGCTTTTCGTAATATACACATATGTATAGGTTAAAATTGACTATATACATATGTGTATATTATGAGAAGCTTAGGAAAATGTGTGGTCTAGAATGCTTCTTAAGTTTCTCAAATAGGGTGGACTTCTCTTAGGATCCCTACCATATATATATATATATATATATGAGAAGTCCACACTATTTGAGAAACTTGAAAAGCAATCTAGACCATACATTTCCCTAAGCAAAAAATGCAAAAAAAGGTGAAAAAATGCAATTTTTTTTTTGGAAAAATCGCAGCTTTTTCTTTAAGGATTAAATTTTTTATTTAAAAAAAAATTGGGATTTATACACATGTGTATATTGTTAATCTTTTAACTATACATATATGTATATTGTCAATTATACATATATGTATATACATGTTTAAAATTGAAACATATATGTGTTATAAATCCTAAACCTTATACCATAAACACTAAAGCTAAACCTTAATGCTAAACCTTAAACCCTAAAGCTAAACCTTAATGCTAATTCTAAACCCTAATGCTAAACCCTAAAGCTAAACCCTAAAGCTAAACTCTTAATGCTAAACCCTAAAGATAAAGCTAAACCCAAAAGTTAAAGTTAAACCCTAATGCTAAACCCAAAAGCTAAACTCTAATGCTAAACCCTAACGCTAAACCCTAAATACTATTACTAAACCCTAATGCTAAATCCTAAAGCTAAACCCTAAACCATAAAGCTAAACCCTAAACCCTAATGCTAAACCCTGAATACTAATGTTAAACCCTAAATAACACTTATTTTTCAATTTTAAACATGTATATACATATATGTATAATTGACAATATACATATATGTATAGTTAAAAGATTAACAATATACACATGTGTATAAATCCCAAAAAAAAATTTTAAAAAATAAAAAATTAAATCCTTAAAGAAAAAGCTGCGACTTTTCCAAAAAAAAAATTGCATTTTTTTTACATTTTTTTTTTTGCATTTTTTTGCTTAGGGAAATGTCTGGTCCAGAATGCTTCTCAAGTTTCTCAAATAGCCTACTACTGCTTCCCACATGATCCGTATCCTATATATATATATATAGGGAGAGGATCATGAGAAAACTACATATAAATAAGAAAACTAGAAAACTAACTAAAAAAACCTAAAAAAAAAGCTAAAAACATACCCACAATTTTTTTTACAATTTTTTATAAAAAAATCGCAGGTCTTTATATATAAAAAAATTGTTGTACTGCACATGTGCATTATACGTGTACTACACATGCGCACTATATCCGTAATAGTGCCGCACATGTGCAATACAACAAAAAAAAATTTATTTTTTTTTTTCTTGAATTTTTTTTTCGATGCATAAAAACCTGCGATTTTTTTATAAAAATTTAAAAAAAGATTGTATGTTTTTAGTTAGTTTTTAGGTTTTATCATTTAAACTAGTTTTCTCATGATCCATCCCCTATATAATATATATATATATATATATATATATATATATATATATATATATATATATATATACATATAATGAGAAGATCATTGGGGAACACTAAAAAAGTGGGGAACAGTGGGGAACCGACTCAAACGAACTCCGATTAGACTCATTCCAACGGCGTTGGAACCGACTCGTCGAACCCTAACTAGGATCTCTTAACCCTAAACCCTAAATCATAACACACAAACCCTAAATATATTAGGGTTTAGCCTTTAGGGTTTAGCTTTATGGTTTAGGGTTTAGCTTTAGGTTTTAGGGTTTAGCTTTAGGGTTTAGCTTTAGGTTTAGCCTTTATGGTTTAGCTTTTACGGCTTATAGTTTAGATTTTTCGGTTTAGCTTAGCTTTTAGCCTTATTTTTTAGCTTTAGGGTTTAGAGTTTAGGAGTTAGGATTTAGGGTTTAGGGTTAAGAGATCATAGTTAGGGTTCGACGAGCTGGTTCCGACGCCACTGGAATGAGTCCAATCGGAGTTCATTTGAGTCGGTTCCCCGCTGTTCCGCACTTTTTTAGTGTTCTCCAATGAACATTCCCCATATATATATATATATATATATATATATATATATATATATATATATATAGGATGGATCATGAGAAAACTAGTTTAAATGAGAAAATCAAAAAACTAACCAAAGAAGCCTAAAACAAACCTAAAAACATACCAATTTTTTTTTTTTTACAATCTTTTCTAGAAAAATCGCTACTTTTTATGTATGGAAAAAAATTAAAAAAAAAAAATTTTTTTGGTTGTACTGCACATGTGCACTAATACATAAAGCTTAAACCACTTAACCCACCCCCCACCAACACCCCCCAAAAACCTAAACACCCCACCCCCACCCCCCAAAAACCTAAATTCACTCTCCCACCAAAAGCCTAACCCCCCACCCCCCAAAAACCTAAACCCCCCACCCCCACCCTCCCGAAAACCTAAAACTAAACTCTAAACATAAACCCGAAAAAAACCTAAACCCCCCCACCCCCCAAAAACCTAAACCCCCTCCCCCCCCCCCCCCACACCCAAAAACCTAATCCTAATCTTAAACCTCTAAAAAAACTAACCTTAAAAGCTAAACTAGACTCAAAAAGCTAATTTTAAGCATGTATTGCAATTGTAGTACATGTTATATTGCACATGTGCACTACTATAATAATAGTATTGAAAACAAGACGACACCATAAATCTTTTTTTATGTCATAAAAAATATGCTCGAATATACTTGAATGAAAGATACAAAAATTTGTGATCTTTTGGTGTCATTTTTGTTTTAAAATGATAACGTATGGAGAAATGGGAAATGTTTGAAAAGTTATATATTTTTTTTTCCAATTTTACCCCTCCTTCATTAAAAGTCCCCCCTCTCCTACATTAAAAGTCTCCCCCCTCCTTTTTAGTGGTTTTTAGTTAGTTTTCTAGTTTTCTCATTTATATCTAGTTTTCTCATGAACCTCTCCTTATATATATATATATATATATATATATATATATATATATATATATATATATATATATAGGGGAAGGTTCAAATGAAAACCACTAGTTATTGTGAAAACTAGAAAACTAACTAAAACCCACTAAAAAGGAGGGAGGGAGGACTTTTAATGAAGGAGGGGTAAAATTGGAACAAAAAATATATAACTTTTCAAAAATTTCTCATTTCTCCATACGTTATCATTTTAAAACAAAAATGACACCATAAGATCACAAATTTTCTTATCTTTCATTCAAGTATATTCGAGCATATTTTTTATGACATAAAAAAAGATTTATGGTGTCGTCTTGTTTTCAATACTATTATTAAGTAGTGCACATGTGCAATATAACATGTACTACAATGTGCATTACATGCTTAAAATTAGTTTTTTGATTCTAGTTTAGCTTTTAGGGTTAGTTTTTTTGGAGGTTTAGGATTAGGATTAGGTTTTTGGGTGTGGGGGGAGGGGGGTTTAGGTTTTTGGGGGGTGGGGGTGGGGGGTTAGGTTTTTTTCGAGTTTATGTTTAGGGTTTAGTTTTAGGTTTTCGGGAGGGTGGGGGTGGGGGGTTTAGGTTTTTTTTTTTTGGGGGGGGGTTAGGCTTTTGGTGGGAGGGTGAATTTAGGTTTTGGGGGGGGGGTGGGGGGTTTAGGTTTTTGGGGGGTGTCGGTGGGGGGTGGGTTAAGTGGTTTAGGCTTTCCGTATTAGTGCACATGTGCAGTACAACCAAATTTTTTTTTTTGAAATTTTTTTTCCATATATAAAAAGTAGCGATTTTTCTAAAAAAAATTGTAAAAAAAAAAAAAAATTTTTTTGTATGTTTTTTAGGTTTTTTTAGGCTTTTTTAGTTAGTTTTCGAGTTTTCACAATAAAAGTGGTTTTCATTTGAACCATCCCCTATATATATATATATATAAAGTCCTACTTTTGTGAGAAGTGTGAGAAATAATGTGGTGATGACAAGTGTCCTATATCTAAATTAATTCATAAGGGTGAATTAGTAATTTTCTATTTCTTTCAATTGATTGATTAAAAGATAACTGCCCAAAATAACCGCCACCCTTTATTATTGGAATTCGAATTTAGGAATTAATTTACGAATTTGTGTAGTGTTATATAATTCTGTAGTGCAACAACCATTCAGAACTGTATAGTGTTATATATTTTTTATATAGTGTTATATAGTGTTACTTGGTGTTATATGGTGTTATAATATGGTTTTTGGTGTTATATAATTCTGTAGTGTTATATAATTCTGTAGCGCAACAATCAAAAAACACTATATAACAAAATAAATTATTAATTCTGTAGTGCAACTACCATTCAGAACTCTATAGTGTTATATATTTTTTATATAGTGTTACATGGTGTTATATAGTGTTCAGTGTTAGATGATGGATGCATAGTGTTATATAGTGTTATATTTTTCTGGTAGCATGTCTATGATGGATGTATAGTGTTATATATTGTTATATAGTGTTATATGACAGATGTATAGTGTTATACGTTTCTTGCAGCAGTTACATATTTTTCTGTTTTTAGAATTGAGGATCGATATAATTTAGCAATTAAATTTGAATAGCTAGTTTTTAGGAGATTAATGGGGGTTTTGGTTGTGTAGGATACGGTTACCATATTTAAAACATTGGAAAAGACACTATTGCCCTTCAATTTTACATAAGGTCCTTCTAATTTAAACACAATTTACATTTTTATACCCTATTGATCTCAACCATTAGATCAAATATCCAATGGTTTAAAACACTTCTTACCCTTTTCACATTTTAGAAACTTTTTAACATATCCCTACCCTATATATATATAGGGAGAAGATCATGCGAGAACCACCTCTTATTGCGAGAACCAATGTGAACACAATCAAAAATGCCTAAAAATAGCTAAAAATCACACAAATTTTTTTTTTTAATATTTTTTATATAAAAATCGCTACTTTTCGAAGCCAAAAAAAAAACATTTTTAAATTTTTTTTTGGCCACTAAAAGTATCGATTTGAGCATAAAAAATATTAAAAAAATTAGTTTTTTTTAGATTTTTTTAGGTTTTTTGGGGGTTTAGTTTTTAGCATTTTAGCTTGGGGGGTGGGGGGTTTAGGTGTTTTGGGGGTTTTAGTTTTTAGCATTTAGCTTTGGGGGGGGGGGGGGTTAGGTTTTTTTTTGGGGGAGGGGGGGGGTTGGGGGGTTTAGGTTTTTTTTTTTTTTTTTTTTTTTTTTTTTGGGGGGGGGGGGTGGGGGTTAGGGTTTTTTAGGTTTTTTTTAGCTATTTTAGGTTGTGTTCACATTGGTTCTCAAGGTTCTCACAATAAGGGTGGTTCTCGCATGAGCCCCTCCCTATATATATATATATAGGGTAAAGTTCATGCGAGAACCGCGAGAACCAATGTGAATACAACCTAAAACAGCTAAAAAAACCTAAAAAAACCTACCCCCCCCCCAAAAAAAAAAAAAAAAAAAAAAAAACCTAAACCCCCTCTCCCCAAGCTAAATGCTAAAAAGTAAAACCCCCAAAAAACCTAAAACCTAACCCTCCCCCCCCAAGCTAAAATGCTTAAAACTAATCCCCCAAAAAATCTAAAAAAATAAAAAAAAACACACAAAAATTTTGTTTTTTTAAAATATTTTTTTAAGTTAAAATCGCTACTTTTAGTAGCAAAAAAAAATTTTCTTTAAACTTTTTTTTTGCTACTAAAAGTAGCGATTTTTTATAAAAAATATTAGAAATTTTTTTTTGTGTGTTTTTTAGCTATTTTTAAGTATTTTTGGTTGTTTTCACATTGGTTCTAACGATTCTCGCAATAAAGGGTGGTTCCTAATGGATCCTTGTCCTATATATACATATATATCTATTACTATATATAATGTATATAAGAAAGAGAGTATGAAGATGTTGAAAATTAAGAGTTGTTTAGAGCATTCACATCCAATCCACCATCTTAACCCCTACATCTAAAATTTAAAAAGTTCTTCTAAATATTCACTCCATCCTATCCCCTATTTGATCTCTCTAACCCTAAATTCTAAAAAGATTGTACAGTAACTTTTCATGTATGAAAAGCTACTGTAGCCCCCTCATCTTCAACCATATCAATATCACCCGCCCATTTGATCTACTCCCGCCCATATCGTTCATTTCCTTTCCCCTCACATCCAGTGGCAGTGGTAGAACCTCACCATAACAAAAATCCTCATCTCGTTGCAGCCTTCCACGTAAGTTTCTTTGATTTCAGTAACAACTAAATCGTATTTTTGTGATTGTTCGTAATGGTAGGTTGTTAGATTCAGATTGTATACTCAGCAGCACCTCACGTGAGACATAATTCTTAATGCCTGTTGTACACATATATATATATATATATATATATATATATATATATGCAACTTTAATTTCTTGTTTATCTTTTGTATGTGTTGATGATATTTGGGGGATTATGTGATCTTGAGCTTTTTTTTTTTGTTTTTGTAAGATTAAGAATCGATGTGGTTTGTTAATTGTTATAAACAAGAAAGAGAGAAAGTTTGACTAAACAAGAATTAACCCTAAGGCAATGAACATAAGTTGTTGTCTTGAACATTTTAGGAGCTTCAACTGTGATAATTAGCGACCCTATTTGTAGCGATTCAGAAACATTTGGTGGCTCTTTTGATTCAGATTTATAAGTCTACCAGCACAACACAACTCTGAATACTTCGGATGCCCCACCACTATCTAAGAAAGGATAAAAAAGACTAAGCTTTAGACTAACAAGTTTAGTTGAAGGGAAATCGGGTCCAAATGTGTGTGTCTCAAGGGTAAATCTGTAAATGCCCTTTCTTCGTGGTTGTTTCGTTGTGTCATGTGCTTCATATTTATTGTTTTTTTCTTGTTTGTTTCATCCTAGGAAGTCGATGTGCCATGAGAGACTTTGAGTTGCCCTTTTTACAAGTATGTTAGTTTTGTAAACGAATATCATCTGTTTGTTAGCGTATTATACTTAGTTGATTGTTATTATCTGTTGTATTTTATATCCATCTTGATAGTAAATCAAATTAATACCTCTTTATAGCCTGTAGTGCTAAAAAACACTGTAGTTTTTTAAGGTTTTTATGCTAAAAAACATGCAGTTTTTTTGCTTCTTTTGCTGAAAAAACAGCACTTTTTTAGCGTTTTTTTTGCTGGAAAAAACCTGCAGTTTTTTGTCGTCGTTTTGCTCAAAAACCGACCCGAAAACCTGCAGAAACGTTGCAGCCTGCAGTGCTGAAAAACGTTGTAGAACGCTGCCTTTTTTTTGACTTTTTCGCTGAAAAAACCTGTAGTTTTTAAGGTTTTTATGTTGAAAAAAATGTCTTTCTTGGTCAATCGTTTGGCTGTGAAAACAAACAGGATGTTTTGTTGATCTATTCTCTTGTCCTGTATCAACTTTTCATTTGATAGTTTTTATCATTGATGCAGTTGTATTCACTATTCATTGCTAGTAGATTTATTCTAAACAATACTTTTATTGGCTTTATAAATAAAGCATCCAATTAACATCATTTATCTCTCGACCCTGTTTGGCTACTTTATGATAGTTTTTATCATTGATGAAGGATACTAATATTTTTTTTTTGTAATTTGCATTGCAGGACACCATATTAACTGATGTAGTGAAGAAGTACATTGGGAGGAACTGGAAGAAAATAGGTAAGCTTGCAGTCAAGTTGCACGTTTGATCAAATGGTCCGTACATTCTTTCGCAAGTTGTTGAGATACCTATCTTCGAAGAACAATGTACTCGCAAACGTCGTAAATTTATTCGACGCAATCATATTCAGGGACATGAGCGTTTATATCGTGATTATTTTGCAGAAAATCCGGTATATCCATCGAATCTATTTCGACGAAGATTTCGGATGAGTCGTCCTCTATTTCTCCGTATTCTAAATGAGGTAGTGGCTAACGACATTAATGTGTTAGAGAGATCTTTTGTTTTCACGGAACTTGCACAAGGGCGTGCTCCACCAGTCAATTACACAGTCAACGGCCACGACTATACTATGGGGTATTACCTTGCAGATGGTATTTATCCTAAGTGGCAAACTTTTGTAAAAACGATTCCATCACCAAGAGGGAACAAGAATAAACATTTTGCAAAAGCACAAGAATCTGCAAGAAAAGATGTCGAGCGAGCATTTGGTGTACTTCAACAACGATTTGCAATCATTCGAGGACCTTCACGAATGTTCAAATTGAAGGTACTAACAAATATAATGAAAGCATGTGTTATTGTTCATAACATGATCATTGAAGACGAACGTGATGATGGTGATAGTCTTAACATTGAGTATGATCAACTTGACGATGATCTCCCTGAATTGTCGCGCACTCAAACAAATGAGTTTATGGACTTCATCCAACGTCGTCTTCATATTAAAGATAGCTCGGCACATCATCAGCTTCAAGAAGACCTAATTGAACATCAATGGCTACTCTATTCCCAACAATAAACGATGTCGCGCTATATTAGATTGTTTTGTGAATGTTATGAGTTTGATTTAGAAATATGTTATGTGATGATCATTAGAATTATATATGTATGAGGAGAACTTATTAGCTCAACTTTTGTTTAAGTTTGCATCTATTTGGACAATTGAGTTGTAATGTGTTACCATCTTAAATTGTGGGTTGTTGTTTTCGCCATTTCTTTTGGAAATTTTTTGTTATGGGTCAAATAGTTCAGATCATATATTCGACTTTGTTGGTTTATGATAATAATTATTAGTATAGCTTCTATCAAAAAAAGTTATTAGAATAAATTTTAGAAGAAAATATAATAAGACAAAATAGATAGTAGTTAAAATTGTAAATTGAAGAAAGAGAAGAAATAATAAAAAAAGAATATAGAGATAGGTATAGGGTGTTGGATGTGGAAGGTTTTTTACAATATGATATAAATTTTAAAAAGTAAGCATTTTTTGTTAAATTATAAGGGTAAAGATGGTGGATTGGATGTGAATGCTCTTAACTTTTAGTGCTTCTCTCTATACTACTACTATCAGCATCACAGCATCTATATCACACAACTCTTTAAGAGTTTTACACCCTCACATGATCCCCACCGTCCAAATCCTACTTCTCAGATCAATGGTCCAAAATCATGATCCGTGTCACTCAACACCATGAGCACATCCTCCAACAGACTACATAGCCAAAATCCCCTCCAGACTTCACACCCCACTCATTCAAACCCTCAAATCTCACCTTTTCATCACATATAGTCAACCCATGTTCATTCTTTCACTCAACAACAATGGTACCAAAGGCTAACGACAAGAAACTAACGATAGATAAGAAACCTTTTCTTCACTCACCACTACCCCTCAAAAATTCGGTTGAAACTTACAACATCTAAACTCATTTATTAACGATAATGGTATTTGAGCAAGGTGATGGGATCATGAACTCGTTTATCAACGATGTTTTGAGAAGCCTGTTTTGGAAGCTTCGCTTTGATGCTTGAAAGGCATAACAAGAACAATACAGTTTTGTCTAAGAAGATTCAGATTTCAAACTGTTGTGTGGCTTGTTCTTGCATGGTGAGTTTGCAAACTGTGCGGGGTTTCTGAAGATACAAAGGGTTTACTAAGCATACGAGCTCTTAGAAAGGTTCGAGTAGGTGTTTGTGGTTTTCTTTGTTTTAGATCTGTTGGTGGATGTGATGAAATCAAATTTATATGGGTGATGGATTTTTATTTTAGACAGTGAAATGTTTTGTAATTTTTTGTTTGTTGTGTATAATCGGGTAATGCATGTTGGGTTTTTCTATATAGGTCTTTCACTTCAATGGTTAAGAGACAAAAACATGTGATGACATTCAAATGGCTCTATTCATTGTTCTATTGTACCTATTTCTTAACCAGTTGCACTTTGGATGTACATATCATTGCTAACTTCAAAGTGATTCCTGCATAAATAAAGCTTTATTCTTGGAATTCCATAGTCTGTTTCTTTAATCATTTATCTATGCTTTATCTAGATAAATAAAAGCTTAATTGTTGGGAAAAAAAAATTAGCCACAATATAATTTTTTTCAACATGTTATTTTCAATTGTTTATGTGGGCACGGAAACTAGCATTAACATCAATTCAGTTGAACATTTTAAAATATTACTTTGTAGTATGACATAGGAGAAGTAATTAGTTGGTTAGAAGTGTGAAAAACTTGATTAGGACCGGCCGAACCAGTAGACCAAATGTAAACCTTCTAAAATACATGTTTTTTATGGGTCGGCTCAAACCATTTGATCAACTTTGCAAATGAAGAAGACGACCCGGAACCCAAGACCCAGTTAACCTAGCCTATAAGGCTACTTTTTCTGATTTCTTTTATAGGGAAGATTACCTTTTCTGATTTATTTTTTATAGAGAAGATCTATGTCAAAGTCAAACTTTCAACAGTTGACACTGCAATACACAGTCTCCAATGCTTTCAAACAAGTGTTCTATTTTTTATTTTCGTCAAATAGTTGAAAAAGCCAAAAAGATAAAAACAAATCTTATTCTTTGAATTATCTAACCGGATCATAAAAGGTGAAGTTTAACTAATTCAATTCTTGCGTAAAATTCCAAAGTTCGGTATTGTTTTCGGGTTAATCAGGACCAAAGACTATCGTTCAACTCTAGGCTGCATCTTTTTACATTGTCTTTTTATATAAACTAGATGTTGGCACAACAACAACAAAAAGTATGCATATGTGAAAATACGCACGTGAAAATACGCACGTAAAATGGTATTTTTAAAGTAGATGAGCGAAATGGGTAAACTCGAAACATTAGAAACTTGAGGGTGTCAAAATGATATTTTACAAAATTTTTAAACACCGTAACAAATTAGTTTTTGAAAAAGAAATTATCGAACGGAAATTATTGAAGAAAATTTAAGTTAGTAAAAAACTTGATAGGCTCAAATCGTATATTACATATGGTACAATGCTAAAGTTGGAACATTAAAACTGAATGGATTAATTTGTAAAATTTGTAAAATGAAATAGGGGCTACAAAATGACAATTTACAAAGTGGAGGGGGGTAGGAAAAAATATACAAAGTAAAATCCAAAATGCTCATTTCTTAATCCATGAGATGACTAAAGTTGTTAACGGTGAACAAAATTATTTGAATTAAGAGAAAAAGGACGGGCTACTTATAAAAAATTGACCTTATTTGAATTAAGAGAAAAAGGAGGGGCTACTTATAAAAAATTGACCGACATTTACATTTAAGATTATGTATAATATGTTAATTGTTTTGTGGTACCCACAATACACGCATAACATTATACTTCTTAGATATTTGAGAAGTATATTTTTAGTGTGTATCATAATAAACACCTTGAAATCACAATACTTTTATTTACGTGTACTTTAAATTATAGGCCGATGAGTTGATGTGTATTATATTTAAAGTAAACTAGATGTAAGATTTGATGCGTTGCGGCTAGGGTCTTGTAACACCCCAAAACCCGAATGTTTATATTCGTTAAGTGTTATGATCGGGTACATCAAGAAATAAATAACTAGGTTATTCGTCCTAGTTAAAAGTATGGTAGAAACAAATAAGGAATGAAAGTTGTGTCAATTCTAATTAGTGAGAAAACTTGAGGGACCAAAACGGTTAGGATGGAAAGATGGGTTTTATTTATGAAAATCAACACACACAAACACACACATTCGTGTGTTCTAGAAAGGAGCAGGAGCTCTCATGAGAGCTCAAGAAACCCTAAACGTGAAGAATCATCAAATCGAAGGGCAAATCAAGGTCTAAATTCATGAATGAACACGGATTAATGATCACCTTCACAAGGGGATTGTAAGGTATGTCTTAAAAGTTAGATTGGTGATCTTTCACGAAGTGGGTTATGATGTAAATTGCGAATTTGTATGAAATTGTGAATGGGTGTGTGTTAGAATCATCATATTGAACATGGGTTATGCATGATTTAGGTTAATTTGATGTTTAGAGGTGAAACCCATTTGTTTTGGTAAGGATGATGACTTGAATGATCACCCAAGTCCAATCCTTGTTCACATCTTGTTGTGTTATGGTGTATGTAATGCGTTCTTGTTAGGTAGATTGAATGTGATATGAATTTGTTGATGTTTTTGTGTTAATTGATGAATGAAAGCATGAAGTAGGAAGTAAAGCATGAAACACTTGTACATTATGCATAAATTGTGGCATGCACACCAAGTGTTTGATGAAATGCCTAGGTGGGATTAATAGATGAAATGGTATGCAAGTAATGGATGAAATCGTATAATATGGGGATATGATGTATTTGATGATAAATAAACATGAGAAATCTATTTTTATATGGAATTCATGTAGGATTTGGTTGGCCATGTTATTTAGTAAAAGTATGCATTAGAATATTGTACTCTATGTTGGAGTGGTATGATGTTTACTACATGTTTGAATAATTGCTTAATCAAAATTGATAAGTAAAAGTACACTAAATGTGAAGCATATGAGATCATTAGAATAGGATGAAGTTAGAATGATGTTGGGTTGTTAAGCATAGGTCATGGTGTTAGTTGTAGAATTATGTTACTAGAATGAACGGAATTAAATATGTTTGGTATGTGCATATAACTAGATGATCATGTGGTTGTATGCTTATTGCATCGTGAGTATGAAATGTATATAGTGTCATTAGTATAGTCTACTATAATGACATGGATGTATGAGGTTAAGTCGAAAGTTCATATGATAAATTGTTGACTTTTTGAAAGTCAACTGTGCATAAGTAGCAATGTTGGACTTTTGTCACAATTGTGATATTATAGAAAGTCATATGATGCGTGTTATATCCATACGTGTTATATGTGATGACACGATGAATTGTATGAGTTTGAAAGATTAACTTGTGGAAATATGCCTTATGCTTGTTAGAATTGACTAATGAAAGTCAAATGTGAAACATGAATTTGATATGATTGTTAATATGTACAATCATGTATGCTAACAAGAATGTGAATGCGATGACATGAAAGTATAGGGATCATGTCAAGATGGATGGAAGCATGGAAGGTTAACGGGTCAAAAAGAGGCGAGGAAACGGATGCGAATACGAACACTAAAGGTAAGTGATTTCCGTAATCACTTCGTAGTACAAGTAAGTAATAAAGTGTTGTAATGAATTAAATATGATGTTTGAGGTCAAATATGTGTTAAAGTCTTTCGTCGTAAATGATGGGTTTAAGGTTGACCAAAATGCCCATGATGGGTATTTTGGGGTAAACGAACTTAAAAGTGGTTTAGAAGCAAGTTATTCGATTAGAGTAATGTTTTGGGCAGGTATGGAAGTGGGGATGATGGTTTGGTCAGTCATAGACCAATTAATGCGCGAATACCCTTAACGGGTCAAATAGTTAGAAAATAGTTAAGTCGAATGTATGTAAGTTAAGGATTTCCGTAATCCGGAGGTAAGATTTTATGTTCATATGATAGAATGTGAATTTACAAGCATGTAGGAAGAAACGGGAGGTCAAACGGGTAAACGGTTCAAAAGTTACGTGCGTTTTAGTGCGTACGGACGACGAAACGAACCTGCAGAAAACTGCAAAAAAAAACTAGAGGGCGTCGCCGACGGGTAGGGGTACCCAAAGGTGGGATCCTAAAGAATATGTAGTAATATGGTACCCAAAGGTGGGATCCTAAAGAATAAGTAGTAATATGGTACCCAAAGGTGGGATCCTAAAGAATATGTAGTAATATGGTACCCAAAGGTGGGATCCTAAAGAATATGTAGTAATATGGTACCCAAAGGTGGGATCCTAAAGAATATGTAGTAATATGGTACCCAAAGGTGGGATCCTAAAGAATAAGTAGTAATATGGTACCCAAAGGTGGGATCCTAAAGAATATGTAGTAATATGGTACCCAAAGGTGGGATCCTAAAGAATAAGTAGTAATATGGTACCCAAAGGTGGGATCCTAAAGAATATGTAGTAATATGGTACCCAAAGGTGGGATCCTAAAGAATAAGTAGTAATATGGTACCCAAAGGTGGGATCCTAAAGAATATGTAGTAATATGATACCCAAAGGTGGGATCCTAAAGAATATGTAGTAATATGGTACCCAAAGGTGGGATCCTAAAGAATAAGTAGTAATATGGTACCCAAAGGTGGGATCCTAAAGAATATGTAGTAATATGGTACCTAAATTGTGGGATTCTAAGTTAAGAATTTCCTTTACGTATATAGATGTGTATGTATGTATGTATAAAGGTATGTATGAGTGTATGCATGTATGTAAAGATGTAAGAAAGGTATGTACGTATGTAGATGTGAACGTACGTATGTATAAAGATATGTATGAGTGTATGCATGAATGTAGAGATGTAGGAAAGGTATGTATGTATGTATGTAATTGTGTATGTATGTATGTGTAAAGACATGTATGAGTGTATGCATGTATGTAAAGTTGGAGGAAAGATATGTATGTATGTAGATGTGAATGTATGTTTATAAGTAAGTATGTATATAAGCATGATTTAGACACGTTGAGTGTTAACGTTTTAATGGTGTACCTTGAGAATGAAAGGTAATGCAGGTACATTACTGAAGCCTCACCAGGGAATGGATACGCAGATGTAATGCTTAAAGTTTGAAAAATGACGAACAGTGAAGTGTTTGTGAATGAATCTTGTTTATATAATGTGTGCTAATGTATGAATGAATGTGGTGAGTGCAGGTTGTACGAGTCACGAGGATCTTCAAGGATTAGAGATCGAGGATCGAGTCACAAGACAGATTGTACGGAAACGTTGGTGTTGAAATTTAGAAAACCCATGTCATGCATTTAATTGTAAATGAGTCAATTGATGACTTCATGTGAAAATGGTTGTATTAAAATGAAGTTTTAAGTAAGTCAAGGTAATTATAAGGAAAGAAAGTTTATGGCTTGAACTTCCGCTGCGACTTTTAGTCAAATACGCATTAGGGTCTTACAAGTTGGTATCAGAGCCCTGGTTTGAGGGAATCAAGTACGAGAAGGTAAGTACTTGAACTCAAACTTGTGTGCTCTTGAGATAAGAAATCCGTACAATCCAAGACTCGATCAAGATCCAAAGGTAAAGGGTTGATGAAAGTATGCATTTATGTATACGTATAACAAAACTGACGGTTTTGTATGTGCAAGGTAAACATAAGTGTTGGAAGAGGATGATCCGTGAATGCAGCCTAGAATGAATACTAAGGTAGGCAAAGAGGTATTGAGACAAGTAGGCAAATGAGCCCAGGTATGTGAATTTAATGTAAGGATGTAAGCAATGGTAAAGTCCATTAAAGGAAGGAAAAGTTTTAAATGAAAGACAAGGATTGTATGTAATGAGGTACTGAAAGTGATACACGCGCCGAAACCTAAGTCTACGGACATAAGGTGACAATTACATGAAGGCACGAAACTACTATGTGGATTGTGTACCTGGCCAGTACACGAGAAACGTATGACGTTCGTGAGATTATGATAATTGTTACAGGTATGTCCGGTAGAGTTGAGTAGCAGGCGGGCGTGTGGGGGGAAATGGGAATTAAGACTCTCGGGAAGTTGAGAGTACTATGTAGGAATGAAAAGTATGAGTGATAAAAAAAAAATGAAGAATGTTGAATCCGTAAGAAGGTACGGATCAACAAGACATGAATGATATGTATGAATGAAATGTTTGAATCCACGAGATGGATTCAAGGAATGCAATGTATGAATGAAATGATTTGAATCCATGAGACGGATTCAAGGAAAGAAAGATATGAATAATATGTCTGAATCCGGGAGATGGATTCAGGGAATGAAAGTTATGAATGCAATGTTTGAATCCGTGAGACGGATTCAAGGATGAAAGGCATGAATGATATGTTTGAATCCGTGAGACGGATTCAAGGTATGAAATGCATGAAGAGAATGTTCGAAACCGCTAGACGGATTCAAAACATAGAAATAATGAAAGGTATGGATGCTATGATTGCGTCCGAAGGACGGATTTAAAATATAAAAAGGGATGAAATTAATCCACATCACAATGTGTCGACAGTTTGACCATGGTTGTGTCAAACGAGTCATACGGATAAATGTAAAGTAATAAACAAAAGAATGATCGTAATGGGCATGCAAACCTAAATTTTAAAGCGAAAGAAAGAAGTTCGAACAAGTTATGTGTTAAATATGTTAGTAATGGACTCTTAGGAGTCATAATGAATGACGGGCTACGACCCGGACAATAATTTAAGTATGAATGAGAAGGGTGAGTTTTGTTAAGAATACCAAAATGATGTAATGGATGTCCTTGTAGGTAAACATGAAGGGAAAGACGTACGAATGTGTACCTCTTTACATCTACGGTAAGTAAGAAATGTCAGTTTGACCTTGAAACGTCAAACTGCAAAGGTCGACAAAATAAGTAACCAAAATAAAGAATTGCATGTAAGGAATGAAGTGTGGAAAATGTTATAGCATGTGCGTAGGAAATTGTAAAGAATTATAGGTGAGTAATCACCTAGTTTAATGAATGCTTGAATGAAATGTGCTAACCGCTAAAATTGTAGATGATAATGTTAGAAACTCTTGATGTGATGAAACTAACCGAATTGGTGGAAGGATGTGCACGGGCGAAAGCGCATTACGCGGATGAATGAAATCTAGCCTGGTATGGCTAGTACTCGTGAAGAATGCGGATCGATCTGGGTTACGGATCGTCGATTGATGATATGAGATGAGGTCAGTAAAAAGTTTAACTTATGTTAGATAAGTATGAATTGGTTAATTGGGTACGACCTACAAAATGAATGATGGAATGGGTATGGTATAGTATGGGAAGTTTGATTTTTTTTTCAGTTGACATAAGAAGAAAACTATGTCATCAAGAAGCGAATCTCAAAGGTTTTGAGTGAAAAGTTCGAGTATTGGTTAAAATCTCATGGAATGAATTGCACGACACGTATGCTTATGCAAAATAAGTAAGGCACGAAATGAGAGGTATGGTAATGTAGAACGAATGAGGCAAGTTGAAGGTAACGTAAGGATATGTAAGGTACGAATGACTATAGAAAAGTAGAATGATGCTAACTATGGAGTTAAGCATGTAGGTGTAACTATGAAGTAGTAGTTTTGTTGTGATAACAAAACAAGAGTTGAATGTTATAGAATGTGTGTATGAAATGTAATCTTAAAAGACAAGATGAAAGTATTAGATCCGTTATAAACAAATCCTACGAATGAACGTATTACCACAAGCTTGAAGAAGTATGTATATTGACCTATTAAAAACGGGTCAAGGGAAATGAAAATGTTATGTGAAGGTATGGTGTGAAAAATATGGACTTATTATAAAAAAAAGTCAATAGTATGAATAAATATGAACTGAGATAGGATGATTACATATAATTATGATATGACTATGAAGTCAAACATAGATGTGTGTGTGTAAGAGGAAATGAGAAAGGTTTCGGGGACGATACCTTATTTAAGGGGGGTAGACTTGTAACACCCCAAAACCCGAATGTTTATATTCGTTAAGTGTTATGATCGGGTACATCAAGAAATAAATAACTAGGTTATTCGTCCTAGTTAAAAGTATGGTAGAAACAAATAAGGAATGAAAGTTGTGTCAATTCTAATTAGTGAGAAAACTTAAGGGACCAAAACGGTTAGGATGGAAAGATGGGTTTTATTTATGAAAATCAACACACACAAACACACACATTCGTGTGTTCTAGAAAGGAGCAGGAGCTCTCATGAGAGCTCAAGAAACCCTAAACGTGAAGAATCATCAAATCGAAGGGCAAATCAAGGTCTAAATTCATGAATGAACACGGATTAATGATCACCTTCACAAGGGGATTGTAAGGTATGTCTTAAAAGTTAGATTGGTGATCTTTCACGAAGTGGGTTATGATGTAAATTGCGAATTTGTATGAAATTGTGAATGGGTGTGTGTTAGAATCATCATATTGAACATGGGTTATGCATGATTTAGGTTAATTTGATGTTTAGAGGTGAAACCCATTTGTTTTGGTAAGGATGATGACTTGAATGATCACCCAAGTCCAATCCTTGTTCACATCTTGTTGTGTTATGGTGTATGTAATGCGTTCTTGTTAGGTAGATTGAATGTGATATGAATTTGTTGATGTTTTTGTGTTAATTGATGAATGAAAGCATGAAGTAGGAAGTAAAGCATGAAACACTTGTACATTATGCATAAATTGTGGCATGCACACCAAGTGTTTGATGAAATGCCTAGGTGGGATTAATAGATGAAATGGTATGCAAGTAATGGATGAAATCGTATAATATGGGGATATGATGTATTTGATGATAAATAAACATGAGAAATCTATTTTTATATGGAATTCATGTAGGATTTGGTTGGCCATGTTATTTAGTAAAAGTATGCATTAGAATATTGTACTCTATGTTGGAGTGGTATGATGTTTACTACATGTTTGAATAATTGCTTAATCAAAATTGATAAGTAAAAGTACACTAAATGTGAAGCATATGAGATCATTAGAATAGGATGAAGTTAGAATGATGTTGGGTTGTTAAGCATAGGTCATGGTGTTAGTTGTAGAATTATGTTACTAGAATGAACGGAATTAAATATGTTTGGTATGTGCATATAACTAGATGATCATGTGGTTGTATGCTTATTGCATCGTGAGTATGAAATGTATATAGTGTCATTAGTATAGTCTACTATAATGACATGGATGTATGAGGTTAAGTCGAAAGTTCATATGATAAATTGTTGACTTTTTGCAAGTCAACTGTGCATAAGTAGCAATGTTGGACTTTTGTCACAATTGTGATATTATAGAAAGTCATATGATGCGTGTTATATCCATACGTGTTATATGTGATGACACGATGAATTGTATGAGTTTGAAAGATTAACTTGTGGAAATATGCCTTATGCTTGTTAGAATTGACTAATGAAAGTCAAATGTGAAACATGAATTTGATATGATTGTTAATATGTACAATCATGTATGCTAACAAGAATGTGAATGCGATGACATGAAAGTATAGGGATCATGTCAAGATGGATGGAAGCATGGAAGGTTAACGGGTCAAAAAGAGGCGAGGAAACGGATGCGAATACGAACACTAAAGGTAAGTGATTTCCGTAATCACTTCGTAGTACAAGTAAGTAATAAAGTGTTGTAATGAATTAAATATGATGTTTGAGGTCAAATATGTGTTAAAGTCTTTCGTCGTAAATGATGGGTTTAAGGTTGACCAAAATGCCCATGATGGGTATTTTGGGGTAAACGAACTTAAAAGTGGTTTAGAAGCAAGTTATTCGATTAGAGTAATGTTTTGGGCAGGTATGGAAGTGGGGATGATGGTTTGGTCAGTCATAGACCAATTAATGCGCGAATACCCTTAACGGGTCAAATAGTTAGAAAATAGTTAAGTCGAATGTATGTAAGTTAAGGATTTCCGTAATCCGGAGGTAAGATTTTATGTTCATATGATAGAATGTGAATTTACAAGCATGTAGGAAGAAACGGGAGGTCAAACGGGTAAACGGTTCAAAAGTTACGTGCGTTTTAGTGCGTACGGACGACGAAACGAACCTGCAGAAAACTGCAAAAAAAAACTAGAGGGCGTCGCCGACGGGTAGGGGTACCCAAAGGTGGGATCCTAAAGAATATGTAGTAATATGGTACCCAAAGGTGGGATCCTAAAGAATAAGTAGTAATATGGTACCCAAAGGTGGGATCCTAAAGAATATGTAGTAATATGGTACCCAAAGGTGGGATCCTAAAGAATAAGTAGTAATATGGTACCCAAAGGTGGGATCCTAAAGAATATGTAGTAATATGGTACCCAAAGGTGGGATCCTAAAGAATAAGTAGTAATATGGTACCCAAAGGTGGGATCCTAAAGAATATGTAGTAATATGGTACCCAAAGGTGGGATCCTAAAGAATAAGTAGTAATATGGTACCCAAAGGTGGGATCCTAAAGAATATGTAGTAATATGGTACCCAAAGGTGGGATCCTAAAGAATAAGTAGTAATATGGTACCCAAAGGTGGGATCCTAAAGAATATGTAGTAATATGGTACCCAAAGGTGGGATCCTAAAGAATAAGTAGTAATATGGTACCCAAAGGTGGGATCCTAAAGAATATGTAGTAATATGGTACCCAAAGGTGGGATCCTAAAGAATATGTAGTAATATGGTACCCAAAGGTGGGATCCTAAAGAATAAGTAGTAATATGGTACCCAAAGGTGGGATCCTAAAGAATATGTAGTAATATGGTACCTAAATTGTGGGATTCTAAGTTAAGAATTTCCTTTACGTATATAGATGTGTATGTATGTATGTATAAAGGTATGTATGAGTGTATGCATGTATGTAAAGATGTAAGAAAGGTATGTACGTATGTAGATGTGAACGTACGTATGTATAAAGATATGTATGAGTGTATGCATGAATGTAGAGATGTAGGAAAGGTATGTATGTATGTATGTAATTGTGTATGTATGTATGTGTAAAGACATGTATGAGTGTATGCATGTATGTAAAGTTGGAGGAAAGATATGTATGTATGTAGATGTGAATGTATGTTTATAAGTAAGTATGTATATAAGCATGATTTAGACACGTTGAGTGTTAACGTTTTAATGGTGTACCTTGAGAATGAAAGGTAATGCAGGTACATTACTGAAGCCTCACCAGGGAATGGATACGCAGATGTAATGCTTAAAGTTTGAAAAATGACGAACAGTGAAGTGTTTGTGAATGAATCTTGTTTATATAATGTGTGCTAATGTATGAATGAATGTGGTGAGTGCAGGTTGTACGAGTCACGAGGATCTTCAAGGATTAGAGATCGAGGATCGAGTCACAAGACAGATTGTACGGAAACGTTGGTGTTGAAATTTAGAAAACCCATGTCATGCATTTAATTGTAAATGAGTCAATTGATGACTTCATGTGAAAATGGTTGTATTAAAATGAAGTTTTAAGTAAGTCAAGGTAATTATAAGGAAAGAAAGTTTATGGCTTGAACTTCCGCTGCGACTTTTAGTCAAATACGCATTAGGGTCTTACAGGTCTTACAAATTACGGCGCAATAAATCTATTTTATACTTCTCTATCAACCCGCTCGTTGCGTTGTAACATTTAAATTGCTATGTTTATTCATAAGTGATATTTTCATATACGTGTGTTCGGATATTGATACCAGAATTATGGTTGATATTTTCTTATTCGTGTGTTTGTTATTATATAACTAAGACATGTAAGGCTCATGGCACAGATAAACAACAGCAAAGTTACGAAAGGATTCATAAACTAAAAGAAAGCGAGTGTCGGGTTGTAAATTGTCGTCACCGCCGCATCGCGCGGGTTCCCTACTAGTATATATATATATACTATATATATATATATATATATATATATATATATATATATATATATATATATATATATATATAGGGTAGGGTTCAAGAGTGAACCATATTGTTTTTGTGAACAAAATGAACAAATCTTGTCCATTGATTTAGGAGATCTTGAGATTTATAATAATGACAATTTCCTAATTATTTATTTGTAGAAAATAAATGAAAAGTGTATAAGTGTAAAATATTAACTAGTTCTCTTTCCAATTAAATATTTAATTATATTCTCTCTCTTCATTTCTCTCACCAATTAACTAATTTATTAATTTAAAAATAAACACAATTACTATTCAGCCAACCTATTTTATACACATATGTATATCCATTTTATACACATGCATACATATGTAATTTGAATAATACATATGTGTACTTTGAGTATCCAATACAATTACATATGTGTATAAACCATTTATTAGTTCTGTTTATGTATATTTTATACACAGTTTCTATTCAACCAAACTGTTTTATACACATATGTATATCTTTTTTATACACATACATACACATGTAAATTAAAAAGTACATATATGTAAATATGTCATGAGAAAAGGTATAATCTCTACAAAATAGGAAACATGTAACTGAAATCAAGAATTCAAACAAAATGATTTAAATAGGAAACGTGTAACTGAAATCAAGAATTAAAACAAAATGATTTAAATCTAATTTATGAAAAGTAAAGGTAAATTTACAATCCTATCCATTTAATTAAAAAACAAATGGATGGCTGAGATTAGTTCACTCTGTTCACAAACAAGGATGTTGTTCACTCATGATCCTAACCCTATATATATATATATATATATATATATATATATATATAGGAGAAGGATTAGGAACCATCGTTTATTGCTGGAACCGCGAGTACCAATGTTAATACAACAAAAAATACCTAAAAAAATCCAAAAAACCCCAAAAAAATATTTTTTTTAACTATTTTTTTGGAAAAATCGTATATTTCGTCAATAATAAAAAAGAATTTCAATTTTTTTCGAGTAACAATTATCCTTCCACATATGCATATGCACCATTTCTTTGACAAAACCCGTAATTCATTACAAATATTAGACAATTGCACTTTCATTTACACTACCATATGTAATACACTACTTTTTTACATTACCAATATTAAAAATGCACATGTGCATCTATATGTATCAATATGAAATAAGGTGTTTTGGTACACTACTTTGAATACACTTTCCCTTTCATCTACTATATCATCCATAATACACTACCATTACCTCACCATCCATAATATAATACTGTTACCTCCTACCATCCATAATACAATACTATTACCAATATTTTCACTTTATTACATGTATATCAACAACATTTGTACCATCCAAACAACATATTACATCATAAAGTGACAACTATAACCAAACCATCAACCACTAGATATAACTAACCAAAAACATTGTATATGGGTCTACTTCTCCATTCAAAATTACAAACTTTTTGTAACAAAACACGTTATATCATGGTTATACATAATGATACACATGTGCATTTTGAATATTGGTAATGTAAAAAGTAGTGTATTACGGATGATATTGTAAATTAAAGTGCAATTGTCGATTACTGATAATGTATTACGAAATTTGTCAAAGTAATGATACATATGCACATGTGCACGGATAATTATTACTCGAAAAAAAAGTTTTCATTTTATTTTTTTTTTTGTAACGAAAAATAGCGATTTTTTTAAAAATGTATTAAAAAAAAATTTTTTTAGTGCTTTTTTATTTTTTTAGATTTTATTTTGTGTTTACATTGGTTCTCGCGGTTCTCACAATAAAGGTGGTTCTCAAATGAGCCTTACCTATATATATATATATATATATATATATATATATTGGATGTGAGTTGGCTACAAAGTCATATTTTTCTAGAAAATGTAGGAAGTGATATGGTTATGACATGTGTCACCTATAAAATTTTAATAAAAGGGTACAATGGTTAATCACTAAATAAGTTATTTTTGAAAAAAGATAAATCTAAAACAACAAAATGAGACTTTTAAGGAAACTCTATATCTTATTTAAGGAATTGTATCAGTTACTACGCGGAATCAAACATGCATCATTCTCTTATCCTTCAGATGATTTTTTTTTTTTTGCATATTGCGGATCAAAAATGTTGGTGTCTAATGCAATGATTGATTGTGATAATGGTAAATGCATCCTGATTTAGTTGTTCGACATGCCAGTATTATTAACTTGTTTTTTTTTGTTTGCTTGTGCATGTATTCTTGACGTTGTATTTTATTTGTTTTACTCATTATGTGTTATAGCAGTTTATGTTTCATGAAGAACGCATCTTTGTATTTACTGACCTTGTGTTTTACAGGTTATTGGTTTCTACACAATGTGTTTTATCAGTATTTTTTTTATTGACTGTTTCTTTAGTGTGTTTTTCTTCACAATGTGTTTTTATCAATGTGTTTTTCTTCACAGATTCGTCGCAGGGTGTTTTATCAGTGTGTTTTTCTTCATACTTTCTTCGCAGTGTGTTTTTTTTCACATGTTTCTTGTTTTTCTTCACAAGTTTCTTCTCAGTGTGTTTTATCGGTTTCTAGTCCTATTAGATTTTTTTTTCGCTGTTTCTTCACAATGGGTTTTATCACTAATATAAAACACAATCTATACAATTAACCTAATAAAAGCCTTAATTAGGGGACACATGTCCTCCTCCTAGGGCCTCTAAAGCTAATTTTCCCGCCATTTTTTCTAATCCCTTCATTTCCCTCATTTGCAACCCGACGCGGGATCCGAATGGGTGATTCGGGTCATTGTTGTTCCTTCCATATATAAAGCAAGATGTCTTCTCTCATACTCTTTGTGGATTAGGGTTTTTTTTTGTTTCCATTGTTCCTCTTCATCGGATAATCCCTCATTCGCATTCTGTTTGGAGAAAACCTAGCCGCAGTACATGGAATCAAGGTATTCATCTTCTTTTTGTATCAATCAGATCAAGAAGCTGAACATTCTTGACCCAGATCGCACTTTGTTTCCTCTTTCAACAAATCGATCATCAAATCGGAGCTTCAACTGTTCTCCATGGGTACGTACTTCATCTGATTCACTATTGTAACCTCTATAATGATAAACATCGTGATTTTATAATTTCAATCTGTAGATCTATGTTTTCCTGCAAGATCTGATTTTCATATTCATTCGTTTTTTTTAGGGTTTCATAACAATCGATCTGTTTACAACTACATCAATGTATGATTGCGATATTAAGATATTATTATGATAAGGTGTTCTTATGTGTTCTTTGTAGATCCAACATAGATTTTTTCAATATTTATTGTTGATTGTTATCTTGATTTTTTTTCATCTTTTGATTTGTGAATCGTTTGAAATTAAGGTTATATTATGATTTCTTTCTTTTAATCATGTTGATCTCTGGTATGTATGTAGGTATTATTATTATTCATAAATTATTCATCTTTATGAAAGATCATTTGTTTCTTGATCAGGTTTTTATTTCATTTATAATGTTTCTTGATCATTTTTTTTTGTAGCATGAGTTGTGAATCTTGAATTATTGAATATTGATCTTTGATGGGTAATTGTTGATTTTGATGATTTTGTTAGTTGGTGGCTTCGTTGTTGTTGATAGTGAGATTGAAATGATAACTATTTGTGCATGATCTGATAATAATTTGTTTTGTTTATTGGATTTTAACTTAGGTTAATTTTTTGTTATATTTATTGAGATTTTGTAGCTTATGTTTGTTGTCATCAGTGACATCATCAGATGTTTTTTCATCAGTTGAAAATTGCTTACAATATAAATTCTTGAAATTCAATTGTGTTTCAACCCAACTAAGATCATTGGATATGATAATAAGGGATGTTTGGATGTGTGATGATATGATTATTTAACGGTCAAATACTTACTTTAATAGCAGCCCTAGCAAAATTGGTCATCAAAGGATAGATGAAAATTGCTTATATACCTCTGTTTTATATGTAACGAAACCGTGTTTTATTAGGGGCGGTTATGTGATTATTTGAACAAGTTTTTTTACTGTACATTTATAAAACGAAGTTTTTTTTACTATACATTCAGGGGTATCCTAATATTTGATCGGAGGTATCCGATACAAAAAACGGAGAAAAAAATGTGCACTTTGTCAAGAAAGTTGAGAGGTATTCTGGGCATCCCCTAGCCCCACGTAGAACCGCCCATGTTTATGATTATATGATTATTTTGGAAAATTGCTTATAAACTTTTTATTTTATTTGTAATGAAACTATTTTTTATCAGGGGTGAACAAAGCATGAACGTTTACATATGCACAGTTAGTGAAGGCAACTAAACATTTTAAAGCTGCTTATTTCTGGGTGAACGTAGATTTGGCAAAGTTTATAAGGGAAAATTCGAAGATTCTGATCAGGTTAGTGAAAATCGGTCTTTGTTTTGTTGTATTTTAGAGGTATATTCTTGACTTTTGTGACTCAGGATGCGTATGGAGGCTCTGGCATTGTTTCCACGAGGGGAGGCTGGAGGCTACCTAGTCAGCAAGGCGGGCTAAACAATTTGTGATGTAAGTGCCAAACAACAAGGTCCTTTGTATCTTATGTGTGTTTTATAATTGTTCCATTTTTTGTTTTTGTTGAAACTAAAGGATAATGGCCTTCGTACTGATTTTTTCTACATATTTTGGAGCTATAATGTGCAATTAGAGCTAACAAAAGATGAAATTTAATCATCGTATTCATTATTTGAATAGAGCCAAGATGAGGATATTATTGATTGTTTACACATATCTAAACAACCAGCTTTTGGTCATCCTTTCCTCAAAGACGATAAAGTCCAGGTTTCTTCGCTGTTGCGGATATTTGTGTTTTTTAAGATCACCATGGATTTTTTTCATCATTTTAATCTTACGCTAAAAGTTGTGTGTTTGTGTGTTGCATGGTTCTAGATTTTTATTAAACGGCTCAAACGGGGTCCAACAGGTCTGTTTTATTCATAGCTACACATTGATATTCTTGATTTTTCCACCATTTAGATAAATATCTCACCAACACTGTTGCTTTATTTCATCATATTAATCTTTAGTGATGTGCATTTGGTACCGGTACCGAATTTCCCGTACCGAATTGGTACCCATTTTTTGTCGTTTTCGGTACCCGTACCGGTTCGATACGATACGGGTAGTTTACCGGATTTTGCCTTCAAATACCGGTACCGTAGCGTACCTTACTGAACATTTTGGAGCGAATTTCGGTACCGGTATTTTCGATACCGGTACCTAATTGATCTTACGTAAAATTGTTAGTAAGTTTTGGTGAAGAAAATTTGCAAGAACTTCTGCACATGATTTTCTTTAGACAAACCATACCATGGAAGAAACTATAAGCAATTCAATTCTAATTGGTATGCAAAAATCAATTTTGTAGTTTTGTAAGTATTTGACAAAAATATCATGTAATTTCCGATCTAATTGTTGTCGCCAGGCCAAAAGGGCAGCTCTTATGGCATCTTTTATCATTTACAACATAGGGAAAGATAACATTTCACCAGGGCTGCATTGAATTTGGTATTCATATATATATGTATATAGAAAAAGTATATTGTACATTACGGCTTAACGTACTTCACGTACGACAACGTGCGTGATTTGTTCTATAACATGCGTGATTAATGTTTTCAATATGCGTGATTATTGTATTTCAACATGTGTGATTTTGGATTTTTGAGTTATAACGTGCGTGATTTTAAAATGAACATGCGTAATTACCTGTCGTACGTGATGTACGTTAAGCCGTAATGTACGTTAACCTTCGTCTATATATATATATATATATATATATATATATATATATTGTCATATACCATTAAGCAAAACGAGCAATTATGAGTTAGTTACTTACTTACATATGAATTGTTCAATTTGTTTTTATTTTATTTCTAATAGGTCAATGGTTACTAAACATATTTCTCTCTTTTTTTTCGTTTTTTTTTTAATTTCTCAGCTAGAGAGTAGTGAAACTCTAGAACAGGTTTTGAAAAAGCAAAGTAAGATTAAATACAGAAGAGGAGAGGGAGATCATTGAACCTGAAGTAAGATCTAAACATAATTACTTATATGGGAGAAATGAGCAATGTTGTGTTGATCTTGATGGGTTGGGTCAAAGTCGGGTAATGGATTCGGGTCAACATCAGATTGGGTCTAAATGGGTCTTTAATAAGCGAATGGTAACTGAAGTGATGATAGTCAACGGTTATGTTGATGTTGGTTACGAAAGTGGTCTCCGGCGGCCTGGACACAAGCTGCTTAGAGGCGATAAATGTTAATTCTTGAGATTTACATCATGAAATGTTTTATAAGTATGACGTATCACTTCTATTATTTTACATGTTTGCGATATGTTTTAATTTGATTTGAATAACTACTAAAATTTCATAGGCTTAAAATTATAGCAATAAAACAAAAGGTTTAGATTTGTATTATATGGGAGTTGTACATATGTATTATATGTTTTAACTAGATTAGAATAACTACTAAAATTTCATATGGGAGTTGTACATCTGTATTATAGTGTGGTGTTCAACATTGACATGGTATCAAAGTTTTCTTCAAAGAGTATAGGATCTCTACTCATTTGAATCTGCCTCCATGTATTATAGACCCATTTCCAGGATTGAGATAAAAACAACTTAGAGTGCACTTTCTAAGAAGCTGGTGGCAAAATAGGTGCACACGAACTCGAGCGGGGTGGGTAATGGGTTACCACATGTAATTTTTCCGTTTCGGTCTAAACAGGTTGGGTTTACCCAAAACCCTTTTTGTCCGAAATTCCGTATTTTGAAAAATAATCAATGACAAAGGTAAACTAACAGTCGGTTTTAAGTTCCATTAAAGTTGTTTTTAAACCGTAGAATGTGAACCGAACTCTATAAATCTTAAACCCACCGATTTACTTCGGGTTGGGTGGATTACAATGGTTTATGAAGATCTATAAGTCTAGGAGTATTTCTGTGGTAACATTCCCATATCTGTTTGCTGTGATGTTTGGTGATTAGGGACATTATATTTGCTTTATATTGACAACTTTTTATATATCTATTAATTTGAACATATATTTATATTAGTAAAAAATAAGTTTATTGTTTTTAAATTTATTTATTTACTTTCTCTAAAATGATGGCAGGTTAACTCTGGTATATTTGGCTATGTAGTGATTCTAATGTTGACATGTGAACATATTTGGTTGAAGGTATGTTAAATTATTTTAATGCAATGTTGAAAACCTAGTTTAGATGTGGAAATTTCAGTCTAATGGGTTACAATGGGAGGTTAATTTTTATTGTTAAATCACTCTTAACGATAGTTTTGGATTATTAAGTCAATTGCTAATCTGTTGTGTGCACACTTAAAAAAATATTTAATGTACACAATTTTCTTAATGCATGATAGTTAGCAAGCCGAAACTTCGATCCAAGTTACCTCTGGTAATATGTTCTAATATCTTTAAAATTACCATGGCCCATGTGTTATATAAATCTTTCATTAAAAAATAAGAATATTTTTTTTTCGTTCAAATGAGTCAAGACTTGACAAGTTCCAACAAGGCATGACCATGCCCATGACCATGACCACTTACCTTCAAAGCAATTGTTGTTAATAAGTTTGAGTGACGTATGGATTCAAATGATCTAAGTACAATACATTTTACATTTCACTAGCCTTATCTTTCATTCATACTAAATTCAGTCTTAAATTTGTTTGATTATAGAATAGTGAGTTGACGCACAGCCCAACCCAGCGCACAAGACTTGAAAGCCCAACTTTTAGTCGCAAATTTAGGTGATTTTTCGACTAAAATCCGGAAAAAATGAAATCCCCTAATTATATGTTATTTTGGTTGATCCTTCCCAGAGGAAACCATCATAAGGTTAGAATTTCTTTACTAAACCACCTTTTTCTATAATTACTAAAAATCTAGCAACTATTATAGTGCACTGTCATCAGTGGCGGAACCAGAACGATTTAGTTAGGGGGTCATCATAAGCTTATATTCTATACTGGTTCAAATTAAGGGGTCCATCTCTAAGTTTGTTCTTCAAAAACTCAAAATTTATAAATAAAAATTCAAAAAGTTCTGGTGACCGGAGGGTCAACGGACCCTCTTGACCCCCCTCTGGTTCCGCCCCTGACTGTCATTAATGCCATGATGTTCGTATTTGAAAAAGAACAAAACATGTTTTAGTTTATTCCATTTGCACACTAAATTGTTCATTGAGTTTAATTATCTTTTTTATTTTGATGTCAATCTAGAATTTGTAAATGTGATTATAAAAGGTATTTATATGATATGATTGAAGCTTTATGCATCTATTTTTACGGGATTGGATGTAGTTTGAGCGAAAGCATTTAAAATTTCCAAGTTAATAAGCTCCATGACTAATTTCAACCTTGAATTCATATAGATGGACTAAAAGTCATCATCATAACCCCCAAAATGATAGTATGTTGATATATGGTCTGTGACATTTAAAGTGGGTTTAATTGATTAGCTATTTGCAACATCATATGTCAAATCATTCTGCTCTAAGTTGAGTCAAGCTTCTCACACCAGCAAAATTGTCAAGTTTCATAAAGCATTCACCTTTATACACCATCAACAATTTGATAAAAACGCACCAATTTGATAAAAACGCATGTTAGTGATATTTGATAAAAATAAAAGTCAGCTTTACCCAAAAAAAATTGTGTTCGCTTTACCCAAAAAAGATAAAAATAAAAGTCAGAGATATTTCATGTAAGGTAGTTTATTTGTCCTTTTGCATGCATTTTATACACCAAAACATGAAATTTTTAATAGATGTCAAAATGGGTCGTTTATCTTAGGTAATTGGTAAAAAAACATGTATTTTTTTCATACAGCTCAACATGGGTCAAAGTCTACCTTTTTTTTTTTAAAAAAAAACGGGTTGGTTGTTTTTCTAGATTCGTCTTAGAATTCACCAGATAATATGAGTTGTAGAAAGGGATGTTGTATTTACTATATTTATTGTTATGTTGTTTAGGTTCTTGGGATAGAAAGGCTAAAGATTTGAGCTTCAAGAAAGGGGATTAAAGTGTTGTGTTACTTTGAAAGAACGTGCAACCAGGCTTCCATTGGAGATGATACCAAACAGGTTACTAGGTAAGAAGTGTGATTCAACAAGCTATTACTTAGTTTTGGAATAATATGTTGGAAGTTTTTTTTTTTTGTCCCTTTTTATATTGTTCATGAATTTTATGTAATAAAGGTCCAAAATATTTTTATATTCCATCCACCTCTTGCATACAAATTGATTCAACTACTTAATGGATGATATCTGACCCTTCTGATTATTGGCACAACCACATGATCCTCTTAATTTTGATTTGAAACATCGATAATGGCGACTCTTGACTGTTACTCTGTCGTTGATTTCTTCGCTGAATGATGCAATTCATTTATATCAAAAATGCCTAAACGAATAGTTAAGACTCAAACTTACATAAATATCAATATAATATCAATGAACGAATTAATTAACCCATGATACTATGCAATTCATTTACATCAAACATGCATAAACAAATAGTTAAGACTCAAACTTACATAAATATCAATATCAATGAACGAATTAATTAACCCATGATACTTTTTTTAGTATGTCGTACAATTAGTTTTTAAAAAGATTGCAACCAAAGGACTAAATTAGGATCAGATCGTTATCATTATGAATAAACTTTTTGTTTTATTTATATCAACTGTACGTTGGTTGTTTTTTTTTACTTTTTGAACCTAAGAGTTACATAAGCTCCAGCAATTAGAAGTATTAGAGTAACAGGCTTTCAATTTATATTTCAAAACAAAAAAACGTATTTCCTTCATTTACTTATCTTTTCGGATTTGTTAGATAGATAGTACGATTCTTCGTTGTATTTTAATCTTCAACTTCAGATTTCCATAATAAGCCCATGCGTACAGTTTCTTTATGATCAGTATAAAAATAAGAAATAAGAAAACATATCATTTCTCAACACCGCGAAATTCACGGGTATTAGCACTAGTACTTGATAAAAAAACAAAATTAAACTCCGAATCTCGTCCATAGATAAAAACAATCAAACTCCAATTTAGTAAATTTCAGATTTTAAACACAATCAAATCTTTTATATTCAATTTCATCCATGATTTTAGGAGATTTTGTTTAATGAGGAGAGAGAATGTGGAGACAGTTCTGCAAGAAAAAAAGGAATGATGGTTATTTCCTTTTTTTTCAACATGCTCAATTACCAAAATGCCCTCAATCAATTAAATCAATAATTAAATAAAATCCATATATTACAAAAATGCCACTCATCTAATCTCGATCATTAAAACCACTCATCGAATGGCCCAAAACGCTCCCTACACTTTCTAGGAAAAACACACTTTGTAGAGGAACCCCGCCATATATATATATATATATATATATATATATATATATATATATATATATATATATATATATATATAGTAGGGTTCGCACGGAAAGTGTGTTTTTCCTAGAAAGTCTAGGAAGCGATCTGGTCCATCCGATTGGTGTGTTTAAGGGTTGAGATTAAATCAATGGTAATCTTGTAATATTTGAGGTTAATTAATTGATTGTTTTAAATGAGTAGGGACAATTTTGTCAATGGCCGTGTTTTAAATCAATTAGATAACCGCCCAGTTCATAAATTCAAGCGATTTTCCCTCTCTCTCTCTCCAAACCCATCTTGGAAACCCCAATCCCTACCAAAAATAACTACAATCATGGAAGAAGATAACTTTAGAAACGATGGAGAGCACCGGATCAAATTAAAACACTTCTCCAATCTCCACCATCTCCGAGTTCATCATCACCATTCAAATATTGTTCTTATCATCTCCGTTTTCTTGACGATGTGTTTTAACAGCAAGCAAATTAATACAGTTGTGTTTTAGCAGCAAGCAGATTCATACAGTTGTGGTTTAGCATCCAGATTCATACAGATGTGTTTTAACAGCAAGCAGATTCATACAGTTGTGTTTTAGCATTCAGATTCATACAGATGTGTTTTAACAGCAAACAGATTCATACAGTTGTGTTTTAACAGCAAGTAGATTCATACAGATGTGTTTTAACAGCAAGCAGATTCATACTGTTGTGTTTTAGCATTCAGATTCATACAGATGTGTTTTAACAGCAAACAGATTCATACAGTTGTGTTTTAACAGCAAGCAGATTCATACAGATGTGTTTTAACAGCAAGCAGATTCATACTATTGTGTTTTAGCATTCAGATTCATACAGTTGTGCTTAGCATCCAGATTCATACAGATGTGTTTTAACAGCAAGCAGATTCATACAGTTGTGTTTTAGCATTCAGATTCATACAGTTGTGTTTTAACAGCAAACAGATTCATAAAGTTGTGTTTTAACAGCAAGCAGATTCATACACTTGTGTTTTAGCATTCAGATTCATACAGTTGTGTTTTAACAGCAATCAGATTCATACAGTTGTGTTTTAGCATTCAGATTCATACAGTTGTGTTTTAACAGCAATCAGATTCATACCCTGTGTTTTACCATCTTTATATTGTGGGATCTATAAAAAAATTGACTTTAGCCCTGTAAACTGTTAAAACATAGCACCAAGAACATGCTGATAAATTCCAGTAATCTTCTGAACAATGGAATATGCGATGTAATGTGACATGGAATTTTAGTTAATGAACACACTGACTTCCAGATTTGAATTCGAAAATAATAAAAATTCTGAAAATCATGGAATTTTAGTTAATGAAGATACATTCCAAAAATAAAATTAAAATGTGAAATTATATGATAGCCCTTCTACTTAAAATCCTTCAATGACACATGTCCAATTCTTATTCCTTCCTAGACTTTCTAGGAAAAATAGACTTTCCACCCAACTCCTACTCTCTCTATATATATATATATATATATATATATAGGACAAATATCCGTTAGGAACCACCCTTTATTGCGAGAACCGCGAGAACCAATGTGAACACAACCAAAAATACCTAAAAATAGGTAAAAAACACACAAAAAAATTTTTTTTTAATATTTTTTATATAAAAATTGCTACTTTTAGTAGCCGAAAAAAAAATTTTAACATAAAAAATATTAAAAAAAAAAATTTTTAAGATTTTTTTTTGAATTTTTTAGATTTTTTTAGGTTTTTTGGGGTTTAGTTTTTAGCATTTTAGCTTGGGTGATTTGCGAGAACCGCGAGAACCAATATCGTACATTACGGCTTAACGTACTTCACGTACTACAACGTGCGTGATTTGTTCTATAACATGGGTGATTAATGTTTTCTATATGCGTGATTATTGTGTTTCAACATGCGTGATTTTGGATTTTTAAGTTATAACGTGCGTTATTTTAAAATGAACATGCGTAATTACCCTTTGTACGTGATGTACGTTAAGCCGTAACATTACTACGATATACTTTTCCATATATATATATATATATGAGACCGCTAAAATGAAAACCACTCCCAATTATAAGAACCGTGAGAACCAGTTCCTAACCATTAGATCTTCAACATGGATGGATGAGATTAAAAGTAATAAAAACTATTATAAAATTATTTTTGTCTTATTATGTTTTTAATATTTTGTTGTTAAAGGGTATTTAAGTAAATTTGATTTTTTTGTCTTATTATATATATTATTTTTATTACATTTTTGTCCTATTGCATTAACTATTTTTTATTATAAATCAGATTTTTTTATTAAAAAAAATTTTAAAATAAGATTCTTTGATAATTTTTTTTTTCAAGATTTTCAAAATGGATGGATGAGATTGAAACATTTTTAAGAGCCGTTTTTTACGCCCTGTTTTTACGCTCCGTTTTTTCGACCGGTTTTTTACGCGCCATTTTTTACGTTTTGCGTTAAAAAGTTTTTACATAAAAGTGTACGTTTTACATTTCTGAGTTAAAAAGTTTACGTTTTACGATTTAATTTTAACGTTTTAGGTTAAAAGTTTAAAAAAAGTTTACGTTTTACGTTTTCCGTTAAAAAGTTTACGTTTTACGTTTTCCATTTTCCGTTAAAAAGTTTACGTTTTACGTTAAAAAGTTTACATTTTACGTTAAAAAGTTTACGTTTTTATGTTAAAAAGTTTACGTTTTACGTTTTACATTAAAAAGTTTTCGTTTTACGTTAAAAGGTGTACATTTTAAGTTTTACGTTTTACGTTAAACTTTTTATGTTTTACGTTAAAAAGTTTACGGTTTTAGCTTTTACGTTAAAAATTTTACGTTTTACGTTAAAAAGTTTACGGTTTTAGGTTTTTTTTTTCAAAAACTTTTTTACACAAACCACACAGAAAACAACGGAAGACAGAATCACAACCAAATCGAACGGATCAAAACCCACATAGTTCACTGTTCAAACCACACAGAAAATAACGGAAGACAGAATCACAACCAAATCGATCTCTTCAAGTTATATAAAACCTTTTCTTCCAACTAACAACAATTCAAACCAATGCGACACCCAAATTGAGTCGACCCGGTTTGAGCAGTCACTCGCTGTGTTGACTCGGTTGACCCGAAACTAAAACCTGAACCAAAATGAGAATCTGTAACATTATAACCGAGGCTCGAACCAAGAACTCGAGACTTTTGAACCAAAAACTGATTTTGCTTGAAAACATCCCCAAACTGACCCGAAACATAACCTCCACCACCACTGCCACTGCCGTAGACAGTGTGGCTCCGACGGTCACGTCGCCGTCAGACCACCACCGTCATCATTATCGATCATCTTCAACATCATCATGCCGGTTATCATCATCCTTATCGAGTATTACCAGAAGTGAAAAGAAAGAAACAAGAATTTAAAAAAAAAACAGAACTAGCAGATCTACCGATCTGCAAATCGAAATAAGTGAGGGTGCTTACCGGACTGAAACTTGTTGTCGTCGCTGACCGAATTGGAGCTCGGACGTACCCCCACCTTTACCGTCATCATCCAAACACCTCCACCTTCGTCATCAACGTGTCATCATAGTCACTGGTGTTTTGTCGGGATAATATAACCATGCCGCCACTTAAACCACGCCGCCGTACAGCTCCTTCGTCATCGGAACACTCAATTTGGGTTTTTTTTCCTTTAGGTTGAAGAGAGAGAAAGGTGAGAGATTATAAAGAGAGAGAAAGGTGAGAGATTTTAAAATCTCTGGTGGCATTAAATGGAGAGAGAGGGGGATTTGACATTTGTGGTAAATGACCAAAATACCCTTTAGGTTGGCATATTCTGATTGGTTGAGAGTGGTTCTCGCGGTTCTTACAACTGGGGGTGGTTTCTATTTTAGCAGCTCTCTTTCTCTCTGTATATATATATATATATATACACACACACATATACATACATATATATATATATATATATATATATATATATAACATTAAAATTAGTTTAGACATCTAATTGTCATTCAAAAATCGGGAGTTTTACATATCTGAATTAGATCAAAATCCAAATTGTACTATAACTAATCTTAGTTGAATGTTCGCCAAATTACGTAGACATAATTGGTAAACCTTTTATGTAGATCAGGTATATTAGAAGAAAAATTAATACATAGGCCATATTACAATATTATGGAGTCTCTTCATAGTTATATGAGGTCATGGTTATCTGATAATAATCTACAATGATTCATAATATTTCAATTTACAAGCACTTAGGGGGTAGAGGTGGTTATCACTTGTACAAATTCCATCATTCACAACATCCAATCAAGTTCCGCCATGTCATCAACCATTATTCCATCAGTCACAACCTTTTTTTAGTGGAAATGCCCATCACTCACCACCACACCCAACAATTTCCCCACAACCAAATTGAGCGGGAATCGAACGAGTATTTTTCGAGCGATCGTCGAGCGATCCTCTATCGTCAAGTAGTTTGGACAGCCCTACTTTCTAGTGATAAAGGATGAAACATCAGAAATATTGATCAATCTTTTTACAAAGTCAGAGAATCTACTAGAGACAAGGATCAAGCGCATAAGAAGCGACAATTGCACGAAATTCAAGAATCGGTTGCTGGCTATGTACTGCCTTCGCAAGGGGATAGTACATCAATTCAATGCTCCATACACACCACAACAAAATGGAGTGGCAGAACGAAAAAACAGGACTATAATTGATGCTGTTAGGACCATGCTTTCTGATTCTAAGCTTCATGTCCTATTTTGGGCAGAGGCAGTGAATACAGGTTGCTATGTTCTGAGTAGGGTTTTGACGGTTAAACGACATAACAAAACGTGTTATGAACTTTTGAGGAACCGTAAACCAAATTTAGAAGGGTTTGAACCATTTGGGCTACCATGCACAATAATTAAACATAAAAACCAACTGAAATTGGGTGAAGTCACTGACGAAGGATTTTCCTAGGTTATGTAGATGGCGCACGAAACAAGAGATTTTTAATCAAACAAATGGTAAAATTGAGACGGTTTTTGATGTTGAAATTATAACATATTAGCCCAAACAGTCCAGCCCAGGTCCAGCAAAGTTATATGATTATGATTTATTCTTTGAATCTGTTAAATTTCTTGAGTTTGCTGATGCTGGTGACGTGGAGATAATTCATAGCTTGATTAGGGATGGAGATGAGAGTTCTTTCTGTCCGAGATCAAGTGTTCCAATTGTTGATGTGCTAGGAACTTCCTCAAATGTGAATGAAGAAGTAGCGAATTCGAGTGATAGCGAGTCTGAACCTCTTGAGGGGGAGTACTTTAAAATTCCGTTTGCTAATCAAAATGGTCAGGGGGAGATTGGATCATATCTAGGGATTAAATTGGATGTTGACGCCATTGCTACTACACGAGCAAACAGAGATCAACCAGTTGACAAGATTATAGGTGATCCGAATGCAGGTGTTCAGATAAGGAGAAGTATATCATAAGGTTCATGCTTGTTTACTACGATTGAGAAGACTGGTATTATCAACGAGTGCTTGTATATCTGTTTTATTTCTCAAAAGGAGCCTAAAAACATTCATATCGCTCTGAAGGATAATTCGTGGGTAGAAGCTATGCAGGAGAAAGTAGCTCAGTTTAAGAAGTTGAAAGTTTGGGAGTTAGTTGATTTACTAGAAGGAGAGAAAGAAATTGGCACCAAGTGGGTGTTCAAGTGTAAGAAAGACGACCGAGGGATCGTGACAAGGAATAAAGATCGGTTAGTAGTAAAAGGGTTCAATCAGTAAGAAGGGATTGACTATAATGAAGTGTTTGCACCAGTTGCAAGGTTGGAAGCAATTCGGCTGTTTCTAGCGTTTGCATCTTTTAAGGGCTTCAAAGTTTATCAGCTTAACGTGAAGAGTGCATTTCTTTACGGGAAAGTAAAAGAACTGGTGTATGTCTCATAACCAGATAGGTTTACTAATCCAGACTATCCAGATTGGGTGTACAGATTAGATAAGGCACTGTATGGTTTACATGAAGCACCCAGGGCGTGGTACGAGACACTGTCGACTCATCTTTTAGCAAATGGCTTTGAAAGGGGTAAGATCGATAGTACACTTTTCATTAAGAGGAAGAAGGAAGATTTTCTGTTGGTACAGGTATACGTGGATGATATCATTTTTGGTTCATCTGATGAAAGCATGTGTCATGAGTTTGAAGTGGTGATGAAGAGTAAGTTTAAGATGAGTGCAATGGGTGAGTTATCATTCTTCTTGGGGTTGCAAGTTGAACTAAAGAAGGATGGGATTTTTATTCATCAGACGAAGTATGTGTATGTGTTAGGATCCGAGTTTCTTAGATTGTGTTGTTTAATTAAAATGAAGATGAAACAGAGATATAGATTGCAACGGAATATGAAAGTAAACTTTGAATACACAATCAATGGAAGAAAAGTTTAAGCAAACATGTTTAACATTGAGTAGAATGATTGTATTTAATTACAATAATCAAATTAAATGCATGCATGCACAAGACTCCCCCGCAGCCTGAGCTCAATAATTGTTCGTACAGAATGACTTAGAAGAAAGAGCAAATTTTAATCAAATTTGCAACCTTTTTAGAAAAAAAAAGGTTGCATATTCAATATAGCTTTGCAACTTTTATAAGAAAATGTTGCAAAAAATCTTCTAATGCAACATTTATGTTAAATTAAGTTGCATTAAAAGTCAAATGCAACTCATCTGAAAAAGGCTACTTCTAAAATGTTACATTAGGCTTATTTTCTAGTAGTGATGCTTCATTTTGTAGTAGTGTTTGGACTTGAAAACCAATACAAGGAAATTGACTTTGGTGAAAGTGATTTTGGTGGAGATTTTTAATTGGGTTTAAGACTTTGGAGGGAAAACTAATACATTAGGAGGGAACTAAGTGTTATAGAAATGTTATTAATGGGTTTAGGAGGGAAATAGAAAAAAAATTAAAAAAAATGCTCCAAAGTTTTAGTGGCATATGCAAACTGTCATTAAAACCTATTGAAAATTTTAGTGGCATACTCAAAGTGCCATTAAAAACTAACTTAGTGGCATAAAGACTAAGTGCCACTAGAAGGGTATGCTAATAAAATGTGACAGACATAAAGTGTCATTAAAAACCTAAATTAGTGGCACAAATGCTAAATGACATTAAAAATGTGTGCCACTAAATGGTTTTTTTTTGTAGTGGCATTACATTAAGCGTTGCGTTAGAAAGACTAGAAAACTCACCGGTAAGACAAGTTGTGTCAGCATTTCTGTAGAACACAATCAGACAGTGGATTTAGGGCCTAGGAGTAGATCCAATATCAAAAATACATTAAAACCTAAGTGTGGGAACAAGGGTTAACATATACACTTTCCGGAAGCTAAAATAAGCACTAAAAGGCACCCGAAACTCACTTTAAATGCTAATTCAGCATAATTCAGCCATAAGACATCATTTAAACATTTAAACACTGAAATACCACGCAGAATTGATGTTTTAGTGTCCACAATAACTTGTAAAGTGTCAGGAATTAAAACTATCACGAAAGGTACTTCATACCTACTAAAACTGCGCAATTTAGCACTTTAACGAACCGATAACTGAAGTGCACTTTGTTACCAAGAACATGTAATTCCTAACTTAGATATGGCATAAGTGCACAAATTCTTTTCGTAGAGTCATAACTTTATCATCATTCGACAATTCACAAATTCAATTCAAATGCACGACAATTATCTAAGAATTCAAAATCAAAATACAACGTGTCACAATCAAAGTTCAACAATGTTCAACCCTAGAAACTTACAAAAACCTACAGCGGGGTGAAACCTCCAAGAAATTAGCCGCTCATGATCGGAAGGACTTGATCACCGGATGTTGAGAACTTGAAATTGGCCATCCTGAAACTTGGAGAATGATGGAAGGATGATGGTTAGGGTTTTGGTGAGTGATGGTGATGAAAGGATGGAGGAATGGATGATCTAGGGTTTAGCGGATGATGATGATTATGAATTGGATGATAATTCGATTGATTCGGATGATGGATGGTGATAGAGATGGATTGGAGATGATAATGGTGGTATGTTGTGGCTCCTAGATCAGATTCAAAACTCAATTAGTGTGTAACTCTCCACAATAATGGTCTAAGATCCAATAGAAATCGTTGCCCACTCCAAAAAAAAAAACAACTTCAGCGTTTGAAGAAATTAAGGCCCATCGCCGACGGCCTGGGGACCTGTCGGCGACGGCCTCTCATTTGCTGACTTCTCCCTGACGCGCTATCTTCCTGGATACGAGCAATCTGGCCGACGGGGTTTTTAAGGGGCGTCGCCGACGACCTCCCCAGCTCCTACTTTCAGTTTTTCCATTTTGTACTCCCGGTTGATCCATTTGATGTCCCGGTGGTCCGTTTTTCGCTCCGCTGACCCGTAAAGCTCCCGAAAAGCTCCTTAAACTTCGTTAAACCTGCAAAACCCAAATTTAATTAAAAGTAGACTATTCGGGATTAAAAGTTAAGTAAAAACCCAAACTTAAACATAAACGAGCACCATTATTCGACCACGTATCACATCCCTACACTTGTCTTTTGCTTGCCCTCAAGCAAATCTGTTTTTCACTTTCACGTGGGTCGAACAAAGAATACACTCCCCATTCCCGAGATGAAGGTTAAGGTCAATTGTCATGGCCAAGTTCAAACTTTTTACAATTTACAAAATATTTAACGGTATAGTGAATAATCACATATAAGATGGTTATCCAAGACTAACCCGCCCTTGAAACCAATAAATCATGCACATCCCTCACAATGTCTCTCCACTCGGTTTATAAATTGGCCAAATTTTTATGATGTATTAGCACTTTCAAAAAGTAATCCTCAAAACCGATTAGAACACGTACCCGCATAGGCTTGCAACTCAATCATTCTCCACCACCGAACACGAATACTAAGCACAAGTCATAAGGTCTTTGCAAGGGTTGTAATGGGGATAGGCTAAGGGTAGGAAATAGGATATTTAAAGTGGCTAAGGTAATGAAAATTCGATTTTTATTACAAAACAACTATTCTAAATACGACTAACTACCAACATCAAACTAGAAGGCAACAATTTTTTGCCTTTTATTCCACAACTAGGAACACATATTTTTGTTTTTTTCTCAATGATTTTCTATTCATTTTCGCAACATTTTCTGATTTTTTTTCGTAAACAAACAATTCACAACTATACAAACTTAACTCCTATAATTGAACTTCAATCACACGGGTTTAAAAGAAAAGGTTTAAGGTTATGGGCTAAATGGGTTGTCAAATGAAAGGATTAGGCTCAAAGTTAGCTACTAAGGGATAAATTTTTGGGTAAGGATAGATAAATGGTGTAAAAGGAAAAGGTTTACCTAATGCCTTAATCATTCTTGTGCTTGTATTCGGCCTATGGTCTCAAACGTATCAAAAGTCGCAAGTTCTACAATACATGATTAATGGTCCACTCAAGAAACATAAATATGTAATTCTATGATGTAAGAATGGCTCAAAACCTCACATATATAAAGGGTATGGTATGTGACATGCATTATGTGCTAGTTTCTTAGGCGGATTATTCCCAAATAACCACCCGCTAAATACCCGTCATGCTATTAATTTGAACTTGACCATGACAAAGACCAAATGGGTTGTGCCATCCCTCGTTGACTTAGTTACTTGTGCTTTAAGATCGCTTTCGAAACAAGACATTTTTGAAAAATTTTTGAAATTCCCCCCCCCCCATCCCCACACTTGAGGTCAACATTGTCCTCAATGTGTAGTGTTTAAATGAACGGGTCAAAATCAAAAAACTTTTACTACTCCCCCATCCCCACACTTGAGGTAAACATTGTCCTCAATGTGTAAGAACTAGAGTTTTTAAATCGCACAAGGGATGTGACACGGTTAACCTCCCAAAAATTCCACCCCGAAAACTAAAATACAATTACAATCCAATTATTACTAACTAAGAATCAAGGTAAGGAAACGCATCTACCTGATTTTTCTCGCTAGATGCTCATGTCTTCTTCTTCTCTTCACAAAAACAGTCGTCCCTCGAACACAATGTACCTTCAAATCTTAACCCTAGTATAGAAGCATGTTTCTTACAACCATTAAAATTTGTTAGCTACTTAGTTCTACCATTTTTATGAAAGTTTTACCAAGTCATACGTTAATTTACCTTCATTTATGTGGAAAATTAATTTACAACAACAACAACAATCCTAACTCACTTTCGTAGGAATCACGGTTGCATTTAGCTTATGCAACAAGCCCTTTTAAACCCCCAATAGCTTGGGAGGACGAGTAGGTCTCGTGAGGGTTATATAGGGAACACACCCACAACGTTCATTTAACTAGGAAATAAAAGAAATACTAACGAAATAAAAATAAACAAAACAAAACTATATAACAACAACAAAATTCATACCTCACCGTCACCGCTGGTATCGCTCGTTCGGGTCGACTGGTGGGTTCGGGTGGTATGAGTAACCAGTGAAAGCCTCGAACATCTCCCGGTAGTTGTCAAGGGGACCCGGCTCTCCTTGTGCTGGCGGCTGGAACTGTGGCGGAATGAAACTAGACCCTACTGCCTTGGGCCAATGAGGTGATGGATCAGAGGGGCCTCGGGGAACAGGGAGGTTGGAGCAGTCGGTCCACCCCGCGTGTTCTGCATAGGGGAGGCCGGCTTCCCAATCTCTCTGGTGTCGCTCCTGATCATGGAGGACTTTGGCGTTATTAATAGCCAATTCAGTGGAGACGTACAAAGCACTCCATCGACGGCCTTCCAATGTATTTTGCTCGTTTCATTGCCTCTCCTCATTTTCCTCCCATGCCCGTCTCCGGGTCACCTCTTCCTGCTGCTGTTGTACCAAATGCTCCATTTGTGATCTTTGTAGAGCTTGGAACATCTGCTGCTCCTCCATTTGTCACCTCTTCCCCGGCAACGGCGCCAAAATTTGAACGGAGTGTCGCGCTCCGGTCAAAGATAATATTTATATGCCTTAATTACCCTTAACAAATAGCTAGTAGTAGTAAGGGGTCGAACCACGAAGAGTACATGGTCTGCGAATGGACTTAGATTGAATTTAAACAAATGTCACAACTTATGAAGCTTGCTAGAATATTTTTTGTGTGGTTTTGTTTGATTAAAAAGTTTGTGAAGTAACTAATGAGGTTGATTCAATTAATTAACGACTAAAGATTAATGAATTCAAGAAAACTTAATTTGTAGTTTAAAGCAAGAGAAGTAAACAAAGTTCACATCCGGTTCGGCAATTGAAGTTCTAATATTTCAACTCGTTTTAGGTTTGATTCAATTGCAAAAGTGATTAACGGAATTAGTGTCGCGTGATCAACGTCGTAAACAACGGACCGCAATGCACTTTGTTATCAAGAACCTGTAATTCCTAACTTAGATAAGGCATAAGTGCACAAATTCATTTCGTAAAGTCATAACTTTATCATCGTTCTACAATTCACAAATTCAATTCAATGCACGACAATTATGTAAGAATTCAAAATCAAAATACAACGTGTCACAATCAAAGTTCAACAACGTTCAACCCTAGAAACTTACAAAAACCTACACCGGGGTGAAACCTCCAAGAAATTAGCCGCTCATGATCGGAAGGACTTGATCACCGGATGTTGAGAACTTGAAATTGGCCATCTTGAATTTGAAGTGGTGATGAAGAGTAAGTTTAAGATGAGTGCAATGGGTGAGTTATCATTCTTCTTGGGGTTGCAAGTTGAACAAAAGAAGGATGGGATTTTTATTCTGTGACAACTGGCACTTATCCATGCATTCTGTACAATAATTAAATAGTAATCTGTGATTTAATAACTGTGCATGACTTAGGTTACAAGACGAATGAATTTCTAATTTTATAATACATACAATGGCATTTCATGTTGCAAGACTTTTATCATTACTACATGCAACACAATATAGTTCTATTAATGCACAGAGTAGAGTTAGCACAGTTATCAGACAAACTAGAAGTACCGATGGGAGTTCAGTACTTAGACAGACATGATGTTAAGACACAAAATAAGCCCCAGGACCAAGTGTTACACGAGTGTAGTGTGTAGGAAAGTAGGGATTAAAAACCTGCCTTCCTAGTGATGACATAGGTACCGGAAAGTGCCGTAAACACACTAAAACTGCAAAATTATGCAGAAAATAAATAAATTCAGCAAAAATTTAGCTTTTAACAACTAAATATAATGCATAATTATGATTTAATGGTCCTGAATACCTTCCTAGGTGTCGGGAATCAAAACTGATATGAAAGACAACATAAAGCACACTAAACTACGCAATTTAGCACTTTAACGAACAGTAACACGAAACGAACAACCGGACACTACCCGAAACATCAAATTCTTACTAAAAGCATTGTTTTAGTGTCACAAAGCTAGTTATGGTCACCAAACATCATAACAGATCCTATAAACATATAACACATATAACCCTAACTAGTATACTTGAAATCTAACTATAACACCTAACTTACCATTAAATGTTACACTTTACCCCCCCCCCCTTTTGATGACTGGTTAGGAGACATGGACCCAACATGAGATTTCTTTGTTATATTTTATAAGATCTTGTTGAGGAATATGCCAACATATATGCCATATTCTATCCTAATGTTGGAAGTAATTTATAAAAACCCATAAGACTTAAGCATGATCATTCTTCATCACCTTCACCACACTTCTCCTTCTTCTTCTTCCCCTTGTCTACGACCACTACATCACCACCATACTTCCACCATTTTGAACCATTCTAAGGAGGTTCTAAGGTGCTAGGAGCTTAGTTAGGGAGCTTGGAAGCATCAGATTTGGACGGACCTTTCTCAAAAGCTATTAACCACCTATTTTCTTCATCACCTTGCTTCTTGATCTTCCCTAGCCTTGTGCTAGTAGTAAGACTCTTGTGATCTCATTTTACTTCATATTATGTTGGTTAAAAGATGATATAAGTTGTTAAACATAAAGATCATGAAGAAACATAAGCATAAACATGAACATAAAGCTCTAAATCATGAAAATCAAAGATGTTTAAGTGTATGTAATATACTTGATTGTTGATTTCTTGTGTTTATGATGTTGATCATCATAAGAAGCTTGCTAGATTGTGATTAAACACATAATCTAGCAAGTATGAGGATGATTCTTGAAGAAAATCATAATGATCATCCTTTATGTTAAACATGAACTTGAAAATAAACTTGTTTTAGTGTATGATGATTTGTGATACATGTTATGAGTCTTGAAAAAAAAGGATTTCAAAGATAATATTTTCAAGAGAACAAAGTTATTTACAAGATTTTCAAGATCATGGTTTTTAAAGAAACTAATCATATTTTTAGTGATAAATCAAGTATAGAAATATGTTATTAACAAGAGAAATACAAAATAATTGTTTTTGGAAAAATCATCTTGTAAGTTGTAAAGGAATAGATTTTGCAAGAATGTGATTATTAAACAAATAACCATGTTTTAGAAGGTAACTTAACCTACTAAATAACATACTAAGTTACTACAACTTTTTACAAAATTTCAAGTTCATGTCAAAGTGTAAATTGCATATTTAAAGCATATGGTAAGTCTTGAATGATTTGTTGATGATTGATGATGATTTATAAAAGAAAATGATATGCTTTGAAAGCATGGAAACCTCCATTTTAAGGGGAAACTATGGCAAATTTTTTCTAAAAATATAACACTTAGAAAAAATTATTTTTAAACAAATAATTACAAGTATATTTTAAACCATGAAATTTATAAAGTTTGCCATAATTTTTGTCACAAGATTATATATATTGGAGGTTGGTTTTTGATAATAAAAGTGACTAAATATATATTTAGGAAAATATATATTTAGATGTCACCATGTGTGTGATTATTTGTATATTATGTGTATTAGTTATATTATTTTAGGGCTTGAAATAATATAACTCACCAAATTACAAGAAATTACAATCCAAAAATACTACCAAAATTCCAAGAAATAAATACATAAATTATACCCAAAACATTGGTGAAACCGAATAAGGAATATAACTTACACAAATATTCCGGAATTAAAGTCATAAGTATATTTTGGTAACGGTATTTTGGAAACCAAGAGAACAAAAATATGATTTTCGTGAGTATTATAAAATAAATCATATTTTTGATAAGGAGAAAATATATTATTTTTGGTAAGTAAAAATATATATATTTTCTTGGAATTATTAGAAGATATATTATTTTTGGGTGATTACATGTTTGCTTACTTATACATTGTTGATTATATATGTATGTGATATTGGGTGATTACATGTTTGCTTGTGGTAATATGTACCTCATAGACAATTATGGAATGTTGTCTAACCTACCCCATACCTTAACTAAGGCCGAATACAATGAGCGCATTTCCCAAGCTATAGCGCAGCATGAAGCCCTCGGCTCTGAATACAGTGGTGGCACTCCCGGTAGTAACCCTCCAACTGGCTGCACTTATAAACAGTTCCTGGACTGCAAGCCATTGAATTTTGATGGCACAGGAGGTGCTGTTGCTTTTGTTCGTTGGGCAGAGAAGATTGACTCCGTTCTGAGAATGAGCAAATGTTCGCCTGAGCACAGAGTTACCTATGTCTCAGGGTTGGTTTTGGATGGCGCACTCTCCTGGTGGAACCTTCAGGTTCAGACCCTTGGTGAAGCTACTGCTTATGCACTGAGCTGGGACGAGCTCAAGGAATTGATGCGAAAGAAGTACTGTTCTAGGGCCGAAATTCAGAAGCTTGAGACTGAGTTCTGGAATTTGAAAATGGACGGGTCGAAGATCTCTGAGTACGTCCAACGCTTTCACGACTTGTCTAGGGTTGTTCCCTACTTAGTCGAGCCGGAATTCAAGAGGATTGAGCGATTCATTTGGGGACTTGCACCTCAAATCCTGAGCATGGTTACTGCCTCAAAGCCTCCAACCATCACAGAGGCTATCGATTTGAGTGTCACACTTACTAAAGAAGCTCTGCGTATGGGAAAGTTTTCAGGATCTGAGGCAAACAAGAAAGAGACTCATGTGGAGTCTTCGGGCAATAACAAAAGGGAGTCTTTGAACCTAAAGATAGGCACCCAAGCCAGTTATGAAAGCTCTAAAGCAAACAAAAGAAGGGAAGTGGACCCGCCTCGTGGCATGCAAGCTTATGGAGCCACCAATAAGGCCGGTGGTAAGGTTTACTTAGGGACTAAGCCGAGATGCGAGGAATGCAAATTTCACCATGAAGGTCGATGTCTGAGGCCTAAGTGTGGTAGGTGTGGAAAAGAAGGGCACAGTAAAGATGCCTGTTGGGCGAAGTATCCCAAACAAGGAGGAAGCGATGACGGCAACCAAGATGGAAGAGATAATGGTAAAGTTCCAGGTTGCTACAAATGTGGTGAAGTGGGGCACTTTAGAAAGGATTGCCCTAGTAAAAACCAAGCAAGGAAGGGTCTTCACGATCGGAGCTCGTGAAGCACGCCAGGATCCAGATGCGGTTACAAGTACGTTCCCTATTAACCAACTCTATGCATCTATTTTTTATTAATACTGGCACCGACTTTAACCTTGTATGCTTAGAACTTAAGAAACTACTTGGCCTAGTTTCGAGTAGAATAGATGTCTCGTATTCTTTAGAATTGGCGAATGGAAGGTTAGTTAAGCGAAGGGGATGATTAAGGATTGTATTTAGGAACTTAGAGAGCGGGAAACCCCCCCCCCAGTTACCTTTGATTTGGGAAGTCACAATATTGTAGTCAGCATGGATTGGATATCCAAGGATAGAGCTGAAGTTGTTCCTCATAAGGAAAGTCATTCGCATTCCTCTTGCGAATGATGAGACACTCATAGCACACAACCTTCTTGCAATAGATGCGAGGGCACTAGGCCCTATAAGGCAGTGGATTTGCGACATCTCACATTGGTCGTAGAGACACAGAAGCGCCTCCAAATAGACTGCATAGCCTTCCCTGCTGTAGGATCGTGTTTCGACCCGAACGAGTCATTCAGAGGAAATTATATCAAATACAGGTGCGGAAAACAAGTATTTGACTTAGGAACAGCTAGCAAATCACTTTAAACTTAAAATTGTATTGATTTCTGACAGTGTACATTTAAATCTCGATCCGGCAGTACTTCGGTACGAGTTACAAGGCAGTTACATATGTTTCGTTTGAAAGGCTATATATAGGAGCCAAGGATTCGCTTGAACATACAAGCCATTCAAGCGGAACCTTCAGCTTGACATTCAAGCGGAACCTTTCTATGACATACAAGCAGAACTATCATCTAAGGCCATACAAGCGAAACCTATTACAAACACCTATACAATCTCCTGTTTTCTAGTAAAACGTGCCCTGATCTAACACTCTAAGATTAAGACTCGATCCAAGACGAAGTCAACAGATGTAGTGCACCAACAGACTCCCCCTCAGATGTTGACGGAGTCGTCCATCGAGTCACGACAATGCTGTGTTTTCACATCTTCAGTCTTGATCAGTCTCTGGGCTTCTCTCTTACTATCTTCATCTCTTTCTCTCTTATCACCAACAAGCTCCCTCACTTTGATGTTGACATCTTTTAAGTTCCTTAGCTCCAACATGCACTCCCCCTCAAATATGACTTCTCCTGAACAAAACTCTACCACGAACATAAGTTTTATGACAAACATTTAAGCATATAAACTGTCACAAACACATCAATCAATCAGATCCTGATGAACCACTTGGAATTGTAACATTTTCTTATCAAAACAAAAACACAATCTCCCAAACCAACTGTTCATCATGTTTAGCACTTAGAATTTTGAAAATATGTTTTTCAATATCAGTCGTCGAAAATCTTTTTGACTTTTTCAAAATTATGCTAAAAAACACTAAAATCTTTTTGGTTTTTCTGAAATAAAGTAAATGCAGAAATGAACTATTTACAGACAATATTTTTGTGAGTTCATGCAAGAGGATCATATCAGTTATAAGACAAATCACCAACACCGTTAAGCTTTAAACATTCTCAGTTTTAAACAATTTACCTAGATTGTCAGTATATTGATCCACTTTAAATTTTCACACAAATTTCAATCGATTCGAGATACGATATTAATTGTTTTAGAAACTTAAACTTAATTGTGTATCACTCCACTTGAATATACTCCTGTATCCAGATCCCAATATTCAGTCTTACAGGTGAGTATACCACAGATGATATCTGTAAAGGGTTATGTGTGAGGGCCGTGAGAGCTCAGGTCGATCCTTCCGTATACGCAGAGAGATGGCGGCTTCGTCTTTCGGTGGGTCCCCTTTAGAGGATCTTTTGTTACAACAGCAGTGACTATCAATTTTATTGTTTTATCAACTTACTGAGGGCGATGCTGTGTTTCAAGCATTTGCAGAAAGTATTATCCGAGGACTAGGTCAGTACTTCCATACAACAGAAGTCCCAGGATAATACCCCAGATATCACTGAGTATAAAGACCTAGTATCTCAGAATACGGGACCTTTCAAACAAGATTTCGGGGGTTACCCATATATTCAAGAATAGTTACCCACGAATCAAGCAAGTTTGAATTAGGTTTATATCTCGTTTTAATTTACTGAATGTGCGAAAACCTACTGACACATCCGCAGTAAGATTGTTTATCACATTTTGTCTTTACATTTCTTTAGCATGTTGTGATAGTCCACTGATGTACTATCATTTCCTCTTTTATGCAACAAGAACTCATTTTTCAGTTTTATCATGTTTTTGGCTTTTTCAAGTTTTCTAATGTTTTTGAATTTTCTGAAATTTTCTACTCCCCCTAAAATACAAACACATTAACGAAAATTGAAAACAAACTGTACAGAAACATGACAACCGATATTAAATCACATCAATTCGCCATACACTTGGCATAAACAATCAGAACTCCCCCTATCAACAAACTATTTTCCCATTTAGATTTCAAAACACTTAAGTTTGTTTTAATCAAAATGGTTTTTTCGGAAATTAAGTTTGGTTGATTTTACCACTTGTAAATTTATCAATAACAAGTTCGGGGTTGTGGTTCATCATCTTGTCTTCCAACCAGATGTAGGAAAATACAAGTACACATTAATGTCCTTGATTTACCATATGCAATCAAATCATCTACTCACTTGTAATTATAACCAACAAACATAAACAAACCTCTTTACCGTTTGTATGATTGACGTTACCGAATAAAACTTAAGAAAGATGCCGATTCATGCTCCACGCTTACCAACCTGGGAGCTCCGGCAAGTCCTGAGACTTACTGTTCGTAGTATGTACCATCCCAGTCACAAACCAGGGATGGTTCAACCTTTTCCTTCTTTGTTTTCTTCTCATAAAATTCTTTAACCCCTTTGACTTTTTGATCAATCATCTTGCCAAAAATATGTTTTACCTTGGGGTTAAAGACCTTCTCAGCATCAAATTCTTGTTTATCATTATAAAATTGGTTAGAAATTTCAATTTTACCAATTTTCTTTTTATAATTTTCAGCCCGAAGTGATGGAAACTCCTCATCATTAACAATCAGAACCGATTTTTCATCTTTTAAAATAGCTTCACATTTTGAAACAATTTGTGGCTCAATTGATTTTGTGGAATCAGTTTCATCGCCCAAAGATAGCTCCTCTGATTTTGACCTATCAGAATCATCGCTAGAGCTTTCACCAGCTTTCTTAACAACCCATTTCTGGTTGTCAGATTTAGCTTTCTTCTTGTAGAACTTGTTCGAACACTCACCAATTTCAAATTTAGAATTTTTAAACAATTTTTCTCTATCAATTGGTGGTTCGAACACAATCACTTTCTTTTTGAGTTTATCAGATACTCCCTGTTTTGACTGTATTGCCTTAAAACAGTCTCGGGCAATATGTCCAGTAATGTTGCATCGGAAACAGGTTCTCGTATCTGTATTCTCCTCGGCCATCTTCTTCAATTCATCTTGCTTTTTTGCTATGAATTCATTATTTGACTGTCCCCGGAAATTTTTCTTTTCTTCTTCTTCAGATGAACTCCCTGAAACAAATGTCACTTTTGATTTAAAATCACAAACATATTTTTCATTTTTCTGTTTTTCTGTAGGAGTAAAACCTAAGCCTTTCTTTTTGAAATTACCGTCATGGTTTGATTTCTTTTGGAAACCTGAACCAGAACTGTAATTCTTTTTCTTGTTTAATCTTTGTTGTATTCTTGAGGTGTAAGGTCTTGGTTTTTCATTAAGACATAAGTCTTTTATTTCAGAAATATTAATTTCTGTGAGTTTGAAAACCTTGTTTATCAATTCAGTTTTGACACCTCTTATTGGAAATTCCTCATCAGAATATAATTTGTCAGAATCATTCAAAGTGTAAGCAACTTTAAACAATCCATCATCCAAATTAGATTTTGACAACAGAAACTTTCTATCATAAACTAATTTGTCCTGTTTTTCTAGTTTGACACAGAGTGCTTGACCCAGACTTTGACTCTGACGCAAACTCCGACTCCTCAATGTCATCGTTTTCTAACACATGATCCACGACTTTCTTCATCAATTGAGACTGTTGATCTGTGTCAGACGATGTAAACACGACATCAATACTATATACTATCTGGTAAATTTACTGATGACTCCGACTCCCACTGTAAATTTGTTGCCTTTTTGACTCTTTCATCGTTTGGGTATCTTGGCAAATATCCATTTTCCAGCGGGGGTGGACACTTGTTATAACTGACACCTTGCTTCTTACCAGAATCTTTCTTGTCAGTCTTTTTCTTCGTGTCATTCTCCTTCTTTTCAGAAGTCTTTTCATCATTAATTTTTTCAGCTTCCTTCTCTTCAGTTACCTCATCATCTTCCCAAACCTTCATACTTTCAACTGTCGGATAAATCCTGTCAATCACATATGAAGTACATGAGTAACTTTTTAACAACCGATTAACTCTTTCAGTTTCAGTTCTTTGCAACTCAAGCTTTTATTCCAAAACAGCACACTTCTCGATGTAATTATTCACAACTTTCTGTTTGATCATGAACGCTCCCTGAAGTGTCTTCATTGCTGTTGCTTGTTCTTCACTCGTTTGGTTGTATTGATTCATTGCTTTGTTCAGCACATCGTAAGATTCCTTTAAACTGTTCAAGTTGTAAATCAGTGTGCTGTTCAGCTTCTTTATAGCTTCACAGTTTTCACACTTCACTGGAATCTTTTTCGCATCAACTTCTTCCTCAACCTTGAATTTAGGAACTTCTTTCATCTTTTGTCTTCTTATCACTGGAACATTCTCATCATCACTGCTCACTGGTGTCTTGATCTTTTTCTTTTTCTTCTTGGCTTTATCATCATCACTATCATCTTCAACCTTTGCCATGAAAGCAATGTAAGCTCTATTTTGATCAGGAATATAATCATCCCAAGTAAAATTTTCCCAGCTGAAATCCTCTGGTAACTTTTCATCTTCTTGATCAATCAAACAAGCTTTTGCATTATCTGGAATATGATTATCCCAATTGAATGACTTCTTTTCATCTGGATTAACCACACATGCTTTCTTTCCAGAATCTTCAATTATTGGTTTTCCATGTGCAGTTTGTGCTTGATGTTGATGTTGTTATGATGGTGATTGAGCAACCTGATGGTAAATGGCTTTTCTGTAATAATCATTGTTGTTATTAAAAGGATTCTGAGCTCCACTTGCTTAGCGATTAGTGCACTCCCTTTTGAAGTGTCCTTTTTCCCTGCACCGAAAACAAGTGACTTTAGATTTGTCGAAACCTAAAGTAGAAACATTAGCCTCACGAAGATCATCTCTCCCTGTGATTTGCTTGAATTTCTCAGCTTTCCGTAACACGCTAGCCAAACACCATTTTATGTCCATCAGCTCCATCTCTTCACCATCTATCTGGTCGTAGTCTTCCTTTGTTAGCATTGGATTCCCGATACGACCTGCAACAAAACAACTATAAGATTCCAAAACCATTCCTAATAAAGACATTTGGTTTTTAGCAACTTCCTCAGAATAATCTTGATCATTTTCAAGATTTAATACAATATTGCACTGAAGTTTCTTCCCATTTTTCGTTGCTGAAATGTTTGGATCAAAAGATGAAAACAATGTAAAACTTGTTTTGCTGCTTGATCCTTTAGATGAACTTTCAGATGAATTTTTTACACTGTAGGCAGTCTGAACTTTCGGAGATAGATTTGATGATTTCTCATTCACCCCTTCTTTATAGTATAACCCGATATCCTGTTCACCATCAAAATCTTTCATTCGAATAACTTTTCGTTGTTCCGTTTCTTGTGCTTCGATCTTTTCAATAAACTTGCTGAGTGTCAAATTGCTAAAACCTTTCTTGTTTCTTAACATCATAAGATATGTGCCCCAAGTTTCATATGGCAAAGCATCAGCAAGTTTTTCGATCAACTCTTCATTGTCTTTCTCAATACTCAATCTCTTCATGTTAGCAAGCAAATTGCAGTATCTTTCGATAATCTCTCTTGTACTTTCATTCTTTAACCCGCGAAACAGATCAAATTCTTTCTTTAGAAGCGATTTCTTGCTTTTGACCATTTCTTCACTTCCACGAAACTTTGACCGTAAAGCTTTCCAAATTGAATATGAAGTTCCATTGTGTTGCAAAAGCACCATAATATCCTCTTTCACTGCTTGTTGAAGAAGACTTAACATCATTTTCTCATCTTTGTATTTCTTTCTAGCATCCGCACTTAGATCTTTTATCGGAACAGGCTCTTCATCATCATTCAGTGGTCGAACATATTTTGTCTCCACACATTCCCAAGCATCTAGGTAATTAGCTTGTACCCAATTCTCAAAACGACCTTCCCAACCTTTAAATTCTTCTATGTTCATGAGTTTGGGTGGTTTTTTCATTGTACCCGTTTCGTTCTCGAGCATTGTATTTTGTGCAAAAGTGATCGGTGTAACCGGAGTAGCGAATGCGTTGAAAAATTCCTCGTCCATTTTCAAATTTTTACAAAATTCTCACAACAGTCCTTATAAGCGGAACCACAGAAGCGAAACTATTTAGTACACACAAGCGGAACAGGTAAGTTCAAATAAGCGGAACTTTCTGAAATGTTCACTGAAGCGGAACTATTAGGTACAGACAAGCGAAACTGCTTGTTCAAGCAGAACAATGAAGCGAAAATGTCTTTGAAGCGAAACTTTGAACTAAAACCACTGAACGTTGAAGCGAACCCTTCGACCTATGAAGCGGAACCTTCTGAACTGATGTATCTAGAAGCGAAACTAACGAACTTTGAAGCGGAACCTTTGAAAAGATGACACAATAAGCGAAACTACCTTGATCGTTGAAGCGAAACTATGAAATGTCCGTTTAAGTGGAACCAATTCGGACATTCAATTGACCCATTTTTAATGCGAATTTTAACACCAAACTTTCCAGGGTTTATCTTTATACTGATATGCAAAATCCTTGAAATTCTGAACTGATTTTGACCGATAAAAATGTCTGAACTGAAGAAAGAAGATGTAGAAGAAAGAAATCTTGACAAATTCAAGCTATTCTCTGCAGAACTCCTCCTCCTGAAGCTCTGATACCAATTGTAGGATCGTGTTTTGACCCGAACGAGTCGTTCAGAGGAAATTCTATCAAATACAGGTGCGGAAAACAAGTATTTGACTTAGGAACAACTAGCAAATCACTTTAAACTTCTAATTGTATTGATTTCTGACAGTGTACATTCAAATCTCGATCCGGCAGTACTTCGGTACGAGTTACAAGGCAGTTACATATGTTTCGCTTGAAAGGCTATATATAGGAGCCAAGGATTCGCTTGAACATACATGCCATTCAAGCGGAACCTTCAGCTTGACATTCAAGCGGAACCTTTCTATGACATACAAGCGGAACTATCATCTAAGACCACACAAGCGAAACCTATTACAAACACCTATACAATCTCCTGTTTTCTAGTAAAACGTGCCCTGATCTCACACTCTAAGATTAAGACTCGATCCAAGACGAAGTCAACAGATGTAGTGCACCAACACCTGCTCATGTTGTCGATAAGGAGACCAAGAAGCCAAAGCCTAAAGACATCCCCATGGTGGAGGAATTTCCAGAAGCCTTTCCTGAAGACTTGCCAGGAATACCTCCACAGCGACAAGAGGAGTTTAGGATAAACCTAGTACGAGGAGCGGCACCAGTGACAGATGACGCCTCACCAACTAGCTTCGTCCGAGATACATGAGCCTCCGATGCAACTGCAAGAGCTGCTAGACAGAGGAAATCTACCACGCCGAGCTTCTCACCCTGGGAAGCCCAGTGTCATTCGTTAGGAAGTAGGACGACAATTATTACATGCGTACATAACCTAATCTGAGAGGAACTCAGATGAACTAATGAGGAAAAAGTATTACGCATAGGTTGCAGGGAGATAGACAACTAACCATCAAGGATCGGTACCCCTTACCGAGAATCGATGACTTGACGACCAACTGCAAGGTCCCAGCTACTATTCCAAGGTGGACTTAAGGGCAGGGTATCACTAGTTGAGGACACAAGAAGAAAGTTGGCAGTTTCCGTTTTACATCAACTTCAGAGAATTGGATATCAAGGACCGATATCCTTTGCCAAGGATTGATGACTTGTTCAACCAATTGTAAGGTTCTAGTTACTACTCGAAGATCGACTTGGGGTTAGGATGTCCTCAACTGCAAATACGAGAAGAAAGTATCCCTAAATCGACCCTTAGGACTCGCTTTGAGCATTACGAGTTCCTTGTCATGTCGTCTGGCTTAACAAATGCACCGGCAGTATTCATGGACCTCATGAATCGGGTGTGTAAGCCGTACTTGGATAAGATTGTGATTATATTTATTGACTACATTCTTATGTGCTTAAGGACCAAGGAAGGTCATGAGCAACATCTGCGAGATATCTTGGAAGCTTTTGAAGAAAGAACAGTTTTGTGCCAGGATGTCGAAGTGCGAACTTTGGATTCGCGAGGTAAGATTCTTAGGATACGTGGTGGAAAAGAATCAGATTCATGTCGACCCTGCAATCAAGAACTAAGGAGTCCCTAAGACACAACTAAGAACTTTTGGGGATTGTAGGCTATATCAGACGACCCCTAGAAAATCTTTCAAGGACTGCTCAACCACTAACAACCCTAACCCAGACGATACCTATCTTGTCTTCACCTGACAGTACCAATAGAATTGCGGTTTTTGTGACATTTCTCGACAAGGTCTCAATTGCGTGTTGATGCAACGAGACCAAGTCATCGCGTACACGTCACTTTGATTAAAGGATCTTGAGAAGAAACCTTGAACTAGGTGTAGTAATTGCGCGTTGAAGATTTGGCGTCATTACTTGTATGGGAAAACGCTGCACGATCTTTACTGATCACAAGGGTTTGCAGCACACCGTTGATCAGAAGGACTTGATCATGAGATAACTAGGTAGAATGAGATACTGAACGATTACGACTATGAGATTAAGTATCACCTGAATAAGGCGAGCATTGTAGCAGACGCCTTGAGCCGCGAGGAACACGCAAAGCCTCTAAGGGTGCGAGCCAACATTCACACATTCACTTTTACTCATCAACATTGAAGCGAATCAATGAATCTTCAACAACGAGTCTTAGATTGATTTTACACATTCACTTTTACGCATTCAGTTTGTTTAAAATTGATAGTGTGTTTGATTGCTTGTTTGCAGGAAATCCAAGGTGATTTGTCAAGAATAGGATCCTCGCCCGAGAGAATCCTCACTTGATTTGTTATTGCCTAATCTTTGATATTCATTCGAATAGTCATTTGTTTGTCCGAATTTCATTATCGTTTGGAAAACTCGTTATTGTGAATCTTTTGATACCGGAGATGAATTCTGAAATGTATATTGCACTGAATAAGTTCAATAATTTTTCAAGTATCGATGGAGAATCGATTGAAGAATTGATCAAAAGATATGTCGAGTTGTATTGGGAGATGGTGAGATTGAAGATAAACAAGACCAATGAGGAATTGGTTAACAAGTTAGCAAATGTGTTACCGAGCAATGGGTGGAAAACGTATTTGTCAGATTTGAGGAAGATATACTTAGACGTGAATTTGAGCTTGTTTATCGAAAAGATTCAAGCTCGAGAACTTGAATTACAAAAGATTAGTAATACAGAAGCAGCTGATGAAGTAAAAGTCAAATATGAGGATATCATTCGAGAAGAAGAGGAGCAGGTTAAAGAAATTTCAGCTATCAAGGTGGAGAAGAAAGCTGAAACTGTAAATATGATCGAGAAGTGCTCAAACTGTGAAAATCTGAAATCCGAAAATGCCAAACTCCTGAGAGATTTAGAGAGTTTGTCATTAGAAAACGAAAATCTTAAAAATTCAGAAAATGTTTTGAAAAATCAAATGAAAAATTTTGAAAATGAGAAATTAAAAATGGAAAAGGAATTTCAAAGTCAAATAAAAATTCTTGAAGATGGGAGAGATGTGTTTAGTAAAAACAACATCGAAAAGCAAAAAATGATCAATTCTCATCTTGAAAAGATTATTCGACTTGAAAAGGAAAGTGAGCAAGCTCGAAAGACAATCAGTGAGTTTGAAACAAAATTGAAAGGTTTTGTGATTTCTTCAAAGTATGTGAACATTTCATGTCCAAAACCGATCAATTCTATTCCAATAAGTGACGATGTCACAAACTTTGGCAATTTCAAAGTTGAAGATTGTGATGAGAAATCTGATGATGAAAATGAAAAAATTGAAAAACAAAAATTGTTTTTAGAATTAGAAGAAAAATTCAAAAATACTGTTTTGCGATCTACTGAAATAGGTGAATGCTCAAAGCAAAAACCTGTTAAGAAGATTGTTGAACAAAAACAAATTGTTAAAACATCAAAAAATGTTCAAAAAGAAAATAAAAGCTCATCAGATCGATCATCCAATCGCAATCAAAAAGTACAAAAATTGAAAAACGAAAACTCAAAAATTGTTGGTAATAAGTGGTGCAGGTCAGACCACAGTGCTCAAGAGACAAATCCAGCAATCAAGAGGAGAAAGGAATATCACCAAGCCAAACAGTGCTTTGATCTGAGCGTTTGGTATGAAAATGGTAAATGGTACGATAACAGAGAGTGTTACCGGTGTGTTTATCAAGGACACATTGCTGTTAACTGCCAGAGTTGGAGTGATGAGACAAGAAGATGTTATAACTGTCAAATCCAAGGACACATTGCCAGAGATTGCCCAAGGAGATCAAATGAAAGATTGAGGGTTAATTCTCAGAAATCAGCAAAGAAACCAGTCACTGTCAAGCCCAAGAAACTGAAAGTTTCAGAACAGAATGTCAAAGAACAGAAGGTCCAAGAACCTAAAATTCAAGAAAAGAAAGTGAAGCTTTCACAAGGGCAAAAAGACAAACTGCGAAAGAAGAGGAATAAGGCCAGAGAATATCTGGAGAAGATTTTGTCCTCGGATAAAACTAGAAAAACAGATAAAGGTTCTGATAAATCGACTTGCTTTCCAAAGGATGACAATTCAAGCAAAACGAATTCATCAGATGCAAATCTGAGGACAGAATGGAGTGTGAAGAAAGGAAATGTTCCTGGCGATGAATTTGTTTCTTCGGAAACAAAGGAGCCATGTTCTGGCGATGATTCTAATTCGTCAAAATCAGAGGAGCCACAAGTTGAGCTCAAAAGTGAAAATTCAGTTCCGCCAATGGATGACACAAACTTTCCACCATTGCGAACTGAAAATTTTAAACAAAACGATGGTAAAGTGAAAATTTCGAATCAATTCTATTCTGAAAAGAAAGAATTTGATGTCGAAAAGGCTTTTAATGGAAAAGTGAAAAATATTTTTGGAAAGATGGTTGAGGGAAAGGTGAAAGGGGTTAAAGAATTTTATGAAACAAAAAGGAATGTTCAAACCCCGAGTGAAAATAACTCAAATACACCCAAGGCTGGTCAGGCTTGGGTGCCTACATTCGTTGCTTAAAATCCTGACTTGCCGGAGTTCCCAGGTTGGTAAGCGTGGAACATGAATCGGCACATTTCTTGAGAAATTTCACTCTGGTGATTTTTCGTCTTTCAAAAGATAAATCAGGGACATTAAGTTGTACTTGATTCATCTTTCCTACAGGTGGTAACTTGAAAAACAAGGTGATGAAACCCCGAGTTATGAAATGACACACAAAACTAATTTTCCGGAAAAACCATTTTGATTAAAACAAACTTAAGTGTTTTGAAATCTAAATGGGAAAATAGTTTGTTGTCAGGGGGAGTTCTGATTGTTTATGCCAGGTGGATAGAGAATTGAAGTGATTCTCATCAAGTTGTCAAATTTGTACAGTTTGTTTCAAATTTTCCCAGAAAATCAAAATTGAAACATATTTTGATTTTAGGGGGAGGAAAATTTTAAAAAATTAGAAAATTTGAAAATGTCAAAAACATTAAAAATTTAAAAATGAGTTTTGTTGTGAAAAAGAGGAAATGATAGTAAATCAGTGGACTATCACAGCACGCTAAAGAAATGTAATGTCAAATGTAATAAACGGTCTCACTGATGATGTGACGATAGGTTTTTGTACATTTAGTAGATTTATTCGGGATATAAACCTAAAATTTCAAACTTGTGAAATTCGTGGGGAACACTACTTGGATATATAGGTAACCCCTGAAATCTCGTTTGAAAGGTCTCGTATTCTGATATACTAGGTGTTTATACTCTATGATGTCTGGGGTATTATTCCGGGACTTCTGCTGAACGGTAGTTCTGACCTAGTCCTTGGCTAATACTTTTCGCAAAATGCTTGAAACATAGCATAAAGCCCTCAGCTGATTAGACAATAAAATTGATAATCATCTGTTGTAGTTGAAAAGATCCTCTAAAGGGGACACACTGCTAAGTCGAAGCTGATATCTCTCTGCTGAACGGAAGTTCTGACCTGAGATCCCTCAGTTCTCGCATTTAACCCCTAATTTATGTACATATATCATTGTAGTATTCTTGCCTGTAAGACTGAATATTGGGATTCTGGATGCGGGAGTATATTCAAGAGGTGGGACACATGAATCGAACTAAGTTCATAAAACACTTAAATAGTATCCTGAATAGATTGAAAATTGTATGAAAATTTAAGAGGAAAACTATATCGTCAATCAACGTGAATCGTTTAAAACTTAAAATGTTTAAAGCTTAACGGTGTTGGTGATATGTCTCAAAAACTGATATGATCCTCTTGCACAAACTCACAAAAATATGTTTGTACATATTTCATTTCTGCATTTAATTTTTGTTATTACATTTATGTTTTTTTATTTTGAAAAATCCAAAAAGATTTTCGACAACTGATGTTGAAAAACTGATATTCAAAATCTCAAAGGCTAAACATGATGAACAGACAGGTTGGTTAATTGGTTTGAAATGTTTAAGATGATTCAGTAAATTGAATCAGAAATTGGAATGTTTCAAAGTTGATCAATTTTTAAATGTAAAAAATTCTCAAATGTTTAGTTGATTCATTAAGTTGAATCACAACTTTATTGGTTTGTAATAGAGAGGTTGAGATGTGCAGGTTTCTAAATCTGTTGATACGGAAAGCCAGGCCTCGATCCCAAAAGCACAGAAGCTTGACGAAAGAGGGAGTCTAAAGATTCTGAAGAAAGAGAGCAACGGAAGCTGAAGACAGATCCACCGGGATTCTGTTCAAGCAAGAAGATTCAAGAGAGAGAGAAAGACAAAGCAGATACGAGTTTCACTACGAGATTGACTACGGCAATATCCAAGGGGGAGATTGTTAGTACACGATTGTCTATCGCCTTCGTCAATCCGAGTCGTAGTGAGAAGCCGGAAGAAATCAAGCGCATAATGTCATACTTAGTTAGAAATGGCAAGGTGGCAAACTTGTAATTAATGAGAACTTTCATTAAGTTGCCTTGACCATATAAATAGGAGGTTATGTCATGATTTTAGTTAGATTTTTAGAAGAGTTAGGAGAAGAGACTTGGAAGACTTCTAGAGAGAGAATGTCTAGAGAGAGAAAGTGGTTGTAATCGTGAATCTTGTACCGGAATTGTCACATCTTTCAATAGATTTACGTTACTAGTATGTTATTGTGTGTTCGGTCACGTACGTTCACGGATTCCGCACGTGAAACGTTCGTTACGCAATCGAACGCCGTAAAAACCGGTCCTACACTTAGAGATGAGCATACAGACAAATCTCATTACTTGGATTCGTGAAGCTGAGCAAGAGGTGCTCAAACCAGAAAGTCTTCGAGCTGAAGCGTTACGTAGAATGGAAGTGCAGTTATTACCTAAGGAAGACGGAACCTTATACTCCATGGAACGACTTTGGCTTCCGTTTCACGACAATTTACGTATGCTTATTTTGGGACAAGGCTCATAGGTCAAGGTACTCGATCCACCCTGGATCCGACAAGATGTACCAAGACTTGAAGAATTAGTATGAGTAGCCCAAGATGGAAGCTGATATAGCTACTCATGTGGGTAACTGTCTTACTTGTGCCAAGGATAAGACAGAATACAAGAAACCATCAGGGCTACTGCAATATGGAAGTAGGAACGAATCTCAATGGATTTCACTACAAGCTACCAAGAACCCAAAAAGGTCACGATATGAATTGGGTCATTATTGATCGACACACCAAGACTGCACATCTTCTGCCGATCAATGAGGAGGACAACACAAGGAAATTAGTAGAGATTTAGCCTAGAAAAGTTGTGGCACGTCATGGAGTGTCTGTTTCTATCTTGTTCGACCGAGATGGTCGTTCTGTGCCAAGGGTATGGCAGACGTTTCAGAAGGCGTATGAGTCTCGGTTGAACCTTAGTACTGCATTTTGCCCTCAGACGAACGACCAGAGTAAACGAACGATACAGACTATGGTGGGTATGTTACGTGCTTGTGTGATGAACTTTGAAAAAAAGTTGGAATACTCACTTGCCTTTATTCGAGTTTTCCTACAATATTAGATATCACACTGCTGTTTAGGCCGCTTCGTGTGAAGCTTTATAGGAACGTAAGTATCGATCCCCGTTGTGTTGAACGGAGAACAGAGATAAATGATTTACTGGCCCGAGTTGGTTCAGGAAATTATAGGCAAGATTATTCAGATACGTGGGCGTATCAAGTCAACACATGGTATAGAGTAAGGCTGCGCCGATAAGCGGCAGAAACTGTTGGAATTTGAGATAGGTGGTATGGTTTTAATGAGAGTCTCGCCTTGGGAAGCCGTGGTACGATTTGGAAAGCGTGGGAGGTTGGACCCACAGTATATTAGACCTTTCGGGATCATGGAAGGGTTCTGGACCACTGCTCACAAGCTGAAACTTCCAGAGAAATTCAGCAGTGATCACGACACGTTTCACGTGTCTAGTTATTAGAAGATCCTGACTCTAGGAACAGTCGTTATTCCCGCAAACAGGATTCACATCAACGACAAAATCCAATTTATTAAAGAACCTGTTAAGGTTGCAGACTGGAAGTCCGCAAAACACGGAGAAGTCGTAATTGATTTGTTAGAGTTCGTTGGAATTTATATCATGGCCCAGAGTTTACTTGGGAACATGAAGACCAAATTAAGTCTAAGAGACCACATTTGATTCACCACTCCCCTATGACTGATGGCATAGCCTGAATTTTGGGACAAAATTCTTTTAACGGGGGGAGAATGTGACAACTAGCACTTATCCATGCATTCCGTACAATAATTAAACAGTAATCTGTGCTTTAATAACTGTGCATGACTTAGGTTACAAGACGAATGAAATTCTGATTTCTGTTATATACATACAATGGTATTTCATGTTGCAAGACTTTTATCATTACTACATGCAACACAATATAGTTCTATTAATGCACAAAGTAGAGTTAGCACAGTTATCAGACAAACCAGAAGTACTGACGGGAGTTCAGTACTTAGACAGACATGATGTTAAGACACAAAATAACCCCCAGGACCAAGTGTTACCCGAGTGTAGTGTGTAGGAAAGTAGGGATTACAAAACTGCATTCCTAGTGATGACATAGGTACCGGAAAGTGCCAGAAACACACTAAAACTGCAAAACTCTGCAGAAAATAAATAAATTCAGCAAAAATTTAGCTTTTAATAACTAAATATAATGCAGAATTATGATTTAATGGTCCTGAATACCTTCCTAGGTGTCGGGAATCAAAACTATCATGAAAGACAACATAAAGCACACTAAACAACGCAATTTAGCACTTTAACGAACAGTAACGAAACGAACAACCGGACACTACCCAAAACATCAAATTCTTACTAAAAGCATTGTTTTAGTGTCACAAAGCTAGTTATGGTCACCAAACATCATAACACATCCTATAAACATATAACACATATAACCCTAACTAGTATACTTGAAATCTAACTATAACACCTAACTTACCATTAAATGTTACACTTTACCCCCCCCCCCTTTTGATGGCCGGTTAGGAGACATGGACCCCACATGGGATTTGTTTGTTATATTTTATAAGATCTTGTTGAGGAATATGCTAACATATATGCCATATTCTATCCTAATGTTGGAAGTAATTTATAAAAACCCACAAAACTTAAGCATAATCATTCTTCATCACCTTCACCACACTTCTCCTTCTTCTTCTTCCTCTTTTCTACGACCACCACATCACCACCATACTTCCACCATTATCAACCATTCTAAGGAGGTTCTAAGGTGCTAGGAGCTTAGTTAGGAAGCTTGGAAGCATCGGATTTGGAAGGACCTTTCTCAAAAGCTATTAACCACCTATTTTCTTCATCACCTTGCTTCTTGATCTTCCCTAGCCTTGTGCTAGTAGTAAGACTCTTGTGATCTCATTTTACTTCATATTATGTTGGTTAAAAAGATGATATAAGCTGTTAAACATAAAGATCATGAAGAAACATAAGCATAGACGTGAACATAAAGCTCTAAATCATGAGAATCAAAGATGTTTAAGTGTATGTAATATACTTGATTGTTGATTTCTTGTGTTTATGATGTTGATAATCATAAAAAGCTTGCTAGATTGTGATTAAACACATGAACTAGCAAGTATGAGGATGATTCTTGAAGAAAATCATAATGATCATCCTTTATGTTAAACATGAACTTGAAAATAAACTTGTTATAGTGTATGATGATTTGTGATACATGTTATGAGTCTTGAAAATAAAGGATTTCAAAGATAATATTTTCAAGAGAAAAAAGTTATTTACAAGATTTACAAGATCATGGTTTTTAAAGAAACTAATCATATTTTTAGTGATAAATCAAGTATAGAAAAATGTTATTAACAAGAGAAATACAAAAGAATTGTTTTTGGAAAAATCAGCTTGTAAGTTGTAAAGCAATAGATTTTGCAAGAATGTGATTATTAAACAAATAACCATGTTTTAGAAGGTAACTTAACCTACTAAATAACATACTAAGTTACTACAAGTTTTTACAAAATTTCAAGTTCATGTCAAAGTGTAAATTGCACATTTAAAGCATATGGTAAGTCTTTAATGATTTGTTGATGATTGATGATGATTTATAAAAGAAAATGATACGCTTTGAAAGCATGGAAACCTCCATTTTAAGGGGAAAGTATGGCAAAATTTTTCTAAAAATATAACACTTAGAAAAAAATTATTTTTAAATAAATAATTACGAGTATATTTTAAACCATGAAATTTTATATAAAGTTTGCAATATTTTTTGTCACAAGATTATAAATATTGTAAGTTGGTTTTTGATAATAAAAGTCACTAAATATATATTTAGGAAAATATATATTTAGATGTCACCATGTGTGTGATTATTTGTATATTTTGTGTATTAGTTATATTATTTTAGTGCTTGAAATAATATAACTCAACAAAATACAAGAAATTACAATCCAAAAATACAACCAAAATTCCAAGAAATAAATATATAAATAATACCCAAAACATTTTGGTAACGGTATTTTGGAAACCAAGAGAACAAAAATATGATTTTCGTGAGTATTATAAAATAAATCATATTTTTGACAACGAGAAAATATATTATTTTTTGTAAGTAAAAATATATATATTTTATTGGAATTATTAGAAGATATATTATTTTTGGGAGAAAAATATATATTTTCTTAAATAAACTTTGGACATATTATATTTGGGTGAAAAATAGATTTATATATATATTTTCCAAGTTAGACTTGAAAATATATTATTCTTCAAACTTATATGAAAAGTATAAATATTTTTGCCAAGGAAAAATTCTAAATAATTTTTCTATGTAATAGTTCTTAAAATATATATTTTGGAAATATATATTGATGTAATTTTTATTAGAAATATTATTCCGGAAAGGTTAATACAAAAATTAAGTATGAGATACTTAATAAACACAATAAAAATACGTATTCTCGTACGTATAATTACACACCGGAATACGCCATCGATACTTGGCAAAAATATAGAAGGTTAAGAATACGAATACAAATACACCCATCCTTAGGGAGTTATACAAGTACAAATACATAAACTTGACAAGTTAAAATGTATTATTTTAACTAATATTCCAAATTCATAAATATAATTTAAGTTAAAATATTTAGTATTTTAACAAATAACTATATAACTTGGAATAATATTAAGGACACAAAGAAACGTAATTCAAAGACACTAATTAATACTAAGTCAAGGCACGACCCGCTCGTCTAATAGACCGTAGTACGTTGTAGGTAGTCGTGCACACTAGTAGCAGCTTGAGTTACGTCGGATTGAAGAACGCAAAACTGTGAGTTCATGTCCCCCTTTTTCTCTTAACTATTTTCGGATTTATAACTCTCGGGGGTGCAATACATGTTGCATATGTTTAAATGGTATGGTTTGGCTATGAAATGAATTATAGATCATGTGAGCATAGATTGAAATTGAAATGCCATTAACTCTCATAATAAATATGGACGAAGGTTAGATCTAACGGGTATGGCCGAGCCCCACTCATGGTCCTTATGTGACCACTTGAGTGCTTTGGTGTCCCAGTCGAGGTAATTAGATGACGGTCAAGGGTAATTTTGACACAGTCAAGGTAAATTGACACAGTCGAGGGGAAATTCGACACAGTCGAGGGAAATCGACGGGGGTATAAGCCTACTCATTTTGAGTGCTCCCTATGTCTTCACATACATTAATGTCCTTGCAAAACAATAATTTGATCTGTTCATAGATGCTTTTCATACCTGTTTTCAAAGGAGTCTCTTAAACGTTTACAAGTCTATCAGTATTTATACAAAACACATGAACTCGCTCAACTTTTGTTGATGTTTTCCAAAATTACATGTATTTCAGGTAACAAGTTGGATCTTGGGCGTGGGTGTTGTTTCTAGAAGTAAATTTCAAGTTTAGGTGTCATCCACTTTTATTGGTTTGTAACTTAGTCAAGGTTGTGTTGTTTGAAACTTAAATGACTAGTGTTTTTAATATTTTAAACTTAATGAATGGATGAACATCGTTTTGATCATATAGTTGTTTATTATGATTGAATGCAATGATATTGAACAAGTCACACATCATACGCTTCCGCAAAAGTCAAGGTGTGACATATTCATCAGACGAAGTATGTGTTAGGATCTGAGTTTCTTAGATTGTGTTGTTTAATTAAAATGAAGATGAAACAGAGATATACATTGCATCAGAATATGAAAGTAAACTTTGAATACACAATCAATGGAAGAAAAGTTTAAGCAAACATGTTTAACATTGAGTCGAATGATTGTATTTAATTACAATAATCAAATCAAATGCATGCATGCTCAAGACTCCCCCTCAACCTAAGCTTAGTAATTGTTCGTACAAAATGACTTAGAAGAAAGAGGAAATTTTAATCAAATTTGCAACCTTTTTAGAAAAAAAGGGCGCATATTCAATATAGCTTTGCAATTTTTATAAGAAAAGGTTGCAAAAAATCTTCTAATGCAACATTTATGTTCAATGAAGTTGCACTAAAAGTCAAATGCAACTCATCTGAAAAAGGCTACTTCTAAAATGTTACATTAGGCTTATTTTCTAGTAGTGATGCTTCATTTTGTAGTAGTGTTTGGACGTGAAAACCAATACAAGGAAATTGACTTTGGTGAAAGTGATTTTGGTGGAGATTTTTAATTCGGTTTAAGACTTTGGAGGGAAAACTAATACATTGGGAGGGAACTAAGTGTTATAGAAATGTTATTAATGGGCTTAGGAAGGAAATAGAAAAAAAATTAAAACAAATGCTCCAAAGTTTTAGTGGCATATGCAAACTGTCATTAAAACCTATTGAAAATTTTAGTGGCATACTCAAAGTGCCATTAAAAACTAACTTCATGGCATAAAGACAAAGTGCTACTAGACGGGTATGCTAATCAAATGTGACATACATAAAGTGCCATTAAAAACCTAAATTAGTGGCACAAATGCTATATGAAATTAAAAAATGTGTGCCACTAAATGGCTTTTTTGTAGTGGCATTACATTAAGCGTTGCGTCAGAAAGACTAGTAAATTCACCAGTAAGATAAGTTGTGTCAGCATTTCTGCAGAACACAATCAGACAGTAGATTTAGGGCCAAGGAGTAGATCCAGTAGAAAAAATACATTAAAACCCTAGTGTGGGAACAAGGGTTAACATATACACTTTTCGGAAGCTAAAACAAGCACTAAAAGGCACCCGAAACTCACTTTAAATGCTAATTCAGCATAATTCAGCCATAAGACGTCGTTTAAACACTGAAATACTACGCATAATTGATGTTTTAGTATCCATAATAACTTGTAGAGTGTCGGGAATTAAAACTGTCACAAAAGGTACTTCATACCTACTAAAACTACGCAATTTAGCACTTTAACGAACCGATAACCGAAATGCACTTTGTTATCAAGAACATGTAATTCCTAACTTAGATAAGGCATAAGTGCACAAATTCATTTCGCAAAGTCATAACTTTATCATTGTACGACAATTCACAAACTCAATTCAAATGCACGACAATTATCTAAGAATTCAAAATCAAAATACAACGTGTCACAATCAAAGTTCAACAATGTTCAACCCTAGAAACTTACAAAAAACTACACCAGGGTGAAACCTCCAAGAAATTAGCCGCTCATAATTGGAAGGACTTGACCACCGGATGTTGAGAACTTGAAATTGGCCATCTTGAAACTTGAAGAATGATGGAAGGATGATGGTTAGGGTTTTGGTGAGTGATGGTGATGAGAGGATGTGTTGGTGCACTATATCTGTCGACTTCGTCTTGTATCGAGTCTTACATTGTATTGTATAATTTAGGGGAAGTTTTACAAGAAAGTAGGATGTGTATAGTGTTTAGTGAGCTGGTTTCGCTCATAGGGTCTTTAGGTTAAGGTTTCGCTTATCTGTCACCTGATAGTTTCGCTTATATGTACATGATAGGTTTCGCATATATGGACATATGTCCATTGGAGCAAAACTACCATATCTACATATAGTGGTTCATTTGAGCGAAACTATATCGATTACCTTGTATTCCACTCCGAAGTGCTGCCGGTGTGAAGAACGAGCTGTAAACATTGTCAGATCAATAAAATCAGGATATTTAGTGAAGATCAAGCTGTTTCTACCTCCGTTTCTTGTTATTCCGCACCTGAAACGTAGTTGAAGGCCTCTGAACGACTCAATCGGGTCAATACACGATCCTACAAGTGGTATCAGAGCTCAGGAGGAGGAGTTCTGCAGAGATTAGCTGGATTTCATCAAGATTTCTTTCTTTTACACCTTCTTTCATCATTTCAGAAAGTTTTACCGGTCGGAATTCGCTCAAAATTTCACAGAATGTGTATTATTGAACTTTAACAAACCCTGGAAAGTTTCGGACCGAAATACGGACTAAAAATGGATCAAATTAACCTCCGATTAGGTTTCGTTCTTTTGGACGTTGAGTAGTTTCGCTTTTGTGTCACAAAGATTGAGAGGTTTCGCTCCAAAATTACTTGGTAGTTTCGCTCTTATGTCACATTAAGTGAGGTTTCGCTCCAAGTGCATTCTGATAGTTTCGCTCATAAGGTTACATCAAGTTTCGCTCCAAAGGACATCAGTAGTTCCGCTTTTCTGAACATCAAAGTTTCGCTTATACGGACAAACCCTAGTTTCGCTTATTTGAACATCAGTAGTTTCGCTCTTGTGAACATCAGTAGTTTCGCTCATTTGTTACTGAATTTGAAAAACGTGCTAAGTCATCATGGATACTGAGTTCTATAACACGTTTGCAACACCGTCTGGTCCATCTGCTATTGTTCAAGCCATGAGTATAGAAAACGAGACGGGAACCACCCAAAGCCCCCTAAATTGATGAATATCGAAGAATATTACGGGTGGAAAGACAGATTCGAGAACTGGGTTCAGGCAAACCATCTTAGATCATGGGAATGTATTTTAAAAAAATATGTGTTGCCTAGAACAGATTTACAGGTTTTAAAGGAGTTATCTGAGTTCACAGATCAGGAACGGGTTATGTACAAAGCTGAGAAAATGATGATTAGTCTGTTGCAACAAGCTATCAAGGAAGACATCTTCATTCTGCTACAGCATGACAAAACTGCAAAGTCGATCTGGGATGCGCTTAAAGTCAAATTTGAGGGTAGTGAGAATATGATTAAAAGCAAAAAGGTGCTGCTTAAGAAAGAATTTGATTTGTTTAGCAGCTTACCGGGAGAAGACACAAAGAAGCTGATTGAGAGATACTGCCACTTAGTACGATCAATGTCAATGTTAAGTATTACTAAAGATCGTGAAGAGTGGGTAGATAACCTTGCTGATGCGTTGCCACAGAAAGAATGGGGAACATATTTGATGATTCTGAAAAACACGGGTGTTTATGATGGATTAACTATTTC